>NC_043713.1:8126999-8240772 GCF_006229205.1 Suricata suricatta
CTGAGAATGAACTGAGGGTTGAGGGGGAAGGGGGAGGGGGGAAAAGAGGTGGTGGTGATGGTGGAGGGCACTTAAGGGGAAGAGCACTGGGTGTTGTATGGAAAACAATTTGACAAAATATTATGGAGAAAAAATAAATAAAACAGTAAAAGAAAAAAAAGAATAAAACGAATTGCTGATTTGTTTAAAAAATAAATAAATAAAAACATTAAAAAAAAGAAAAAGACAGGGAGAATCCCAAGCAGGCTCCCGCTGTCAGTGCAGAGCCCCGCGTGGGGCTTGATCTTACCAACTACGATATGATCTGAGCCAAGATCAAGAGCTGATGCTTAACGACTGAACCACCCAGGTGCCCCTAAATGTATCCAATTTTGGACTTGCACATCCTCAAAGACGTATTGCAACAAAACATAGCCTTAATGTGTGGACGTGAAGAGACCACTTAAGCTTCTGAGTGCACTATAAACCCAGGAGTAAAGCATCCATCAGAACTGGTGGGAAGCCCTCTGACGAAGTTGCAGTGGATTCTAGATGCTCTGCGAGAAAAAATGCTTACACGCAGAGGCGGTAGTGTCTGAGCATGGCGGGGGCTTGCTCAACTCCACAGCGTCTTTATTGTGAACCTTAAATGATCATTCTATTTAACTCAGGCCTTCCATGGCATCATCATGCCATCTGTTTGAGATCACTCTGCTTCATGCTGGCAGTGCAGGGGGAGTCAGCGAGAGAAGGAGAGAGCCAGGGAGGTTGTTGGGGGGCTGCTGCTGTGGTCTGAACTTCCTCTATGACTCCGAATCCTTGCACACAGTGGGGTACTGTTAAAAGGCGGGGACTTTGGAGGTGATTAGGTCAGGGCGTGGAGGCATCATGAATGGGACTAGTATTCTTACAAGAGAGGTGCTACAGAACCCCCTACCCCTCCCGCCCTGTGAGGGTACAGAGAAGTCTTGCCAGCCCTCTCGGCCACGCTGGAGCCCTGATCTCAGACATCCGGCCTCCAGAACTGTGACAGATGAGTGGTGTGTGTGTGTGGTTTATAAGTCACACAGTCTGTGGTAATTTCTTAGGGAAGCCTGAACAGACTAAAATAGATGTAGAGGTCGGAATGTATGTATTTTCAGGAATGAAGCAGAAGGAAAATGGAATGGAACACAACTCATGCTAAATTATGAATATAATGACATGAAATTCATATGAATATAAAATCTATTGCCTGTGCCAGGATAGAAACAAAGAAAATCAAAGAACAGGAAAAAAATATGATATATTTTTAAAATGATACTAATGATCTTTACTTCAGATTGGAGAAAAATCCATTCATACTGCTACTTGGATTTTTTTAAAACACTCTAAATAGTTTCTTTTGATACAAGAAATGTTAAACTGTTTAAGTATTTCTGATGAGAAGACTATGTTTTAGACAAAGAAAATAGGACTAGGAAAAGGCTGAGTTTACTGCTACAAGGGATTCTGGAAGGCTGAGCAAGTGAGTTTGAAAAAATTAACAATGAGATCCTGTGTGCTAATGGGACATCCAGGACTATTCTTTCCTTTGGTTTGATCCCGAAGACTGGGATTCTTTATTTTATTGCACTTTTGTAGTTCTCTCTTTCTCCCCCTCTCCCTGTCTCCCTGCAAAATAATTTCTGTATGATCAGTCATGACGTTGTAATTTCTTTACTGATGGGGGCTTGTGTTCTGAAGATATGAAAACACAGATTCTTGGGGCACCTGGATGGCTCAGTAGGTTGAGTGTCGAACTTCGGCTTAGGTCATGATCTCATGTTCGTGGGTTCAAGCCCTGTGTTGGGCTCTGTGGTGACAGCTAGCTCAGAGCCTGGAGCCTGCTTTCGATTCTGGTCTCCCTCTCTCTCTGCCCCTCCCTGCTCATGTTCTGTCCCTCTCCGTCTCAAAAATAAATAAAAATATTTAAAAAATTTATTAAAAAAAAAAAGAAAACAGATTCTCTACCCAGAATAAAAGGCTACCAGAATGTCTAACTACAATAATATACTTAGGAAATAGAGAAAGCATATATACCCTTTTCCAGCTTGGTGTGTAAATACTTTATAAATTTAAATGAAAACACAATTTTCCCTTTACAGAAGAAGCACATTAAGAAAAAATTAAACCTCACTTTTCAAAAAAATTTTTTTTGTGGTGGATGTTTTACCAGTCCTGCAAATGAATGTTTGACTTCCCTTGAATTATGTAATCACTTTCAGGGGGTTTGAAAATAATTATTTCAGTAAAAGGGTGTAGAACTCCTGAACTTGCATAGTTTCCCACAAGAAAAATTAAATCAGAATTATAGAAGTATCACTACAAATGCAGCGGGGCCTGAGGCAAAGCCTGGAAGAAATCCGAATGCAGCCAGCCGCAAACATCAGGTTCGCCTCACACTCTCTGGTCTATCTGATTTCCATCATCATTTGGTCAGACCGCAAATGCATAAAATCCCCAGGGCGTTGACAGGATTTACAACTGAAAAGCAATAGGATATTTTAGCAAGAACCCAAGCTGATTTTTAAAAAATGAAGGGGAAGAAATAGATTATATAAAAGTAAGGGGGATGGATAGTATCTAATTTAGGAGTGGCCGTCAGGAAAGCTGAGGAGTTCATGGAAGAAATCAAATCAGAAAAGAGAGTAGGATGATCTGAGTAGGCAGTCTACAGCTACCAAATTATTTGTATGAATGGAAATTTCTCTTTCAAAAAAGAGACACAGATTTTTCAAAAGCCCTTTGGTTTCCTGAGCAAATTAGTGTTGAGTCATGACATTCTAATACTCCAAGTAACATAAAGCATAAAATGGCCTCAACCATCCCACTATTGTCCATATATTATCATTGGTATTTCCTGTTGAGCACTAAGTAGTATGTCATTTTAATCACATTTGCATCAATTTTTTGACACCGTGTCCTACCTCCACACACACACACACACACACACACACACTCACACCCAAACATCAGGGACATGTCCACCTGTCTACTCTGTTCCCAGAGGACAGCATCTACAACAGGGGAGATGACAATTACATATCTGCTTATTGAATGAATGCCATATGATAGACTTGGGTTAATGCTCTAATAGCAGTGGAAGTTAAAATCTTTCCTTGAGAGACTATCGGTGCCATAACCATTCCATTGCAGTTTCCAATTTCCAGGAGATTCTCTGGAGTTAATAATGAGAAATTAGACCAGAGGTATATATGCATAGATATTTATTGCCACAGTACTCATAAAACATAAAGACTTGAAAGTAGAAGATGGACGCCTGGGGGAACTCAGTCGGCTCAGTGTCAGACTCTTGGTTTTGGCTTAAGTCATCATCTCACATTTCTTGAATTCGAACCCTGAATTGGATTCTGCACTAGAGCCTTGCATCAGGCCACATGGACAGCATGGAGCCTGCTTGGGATTCTCTGTCTCCCTTTCTCTCTCTCTCTCTCTCTCTCTGTCCCTTACCTGCTTGCTAGCACTCTCTCTCATAAGTAAATAAACATTTAAAAAAATTGACAAATACTCAAAATATAATTTTGGTGAAAAAGCAAGCTTAAATCTGCATAGATATCATAATTGTGGTTATAATATATAATCATGTATTTAAAATCTAGATATGTATTTAGCATCGTATGAGTCAGTAGTATGTGTGTATGCGTATATGTGTCTGTGTCTAGAGAGAGGTCATATAGAACAGACATGAACATTATGAGCACGAACCCTAAATGTGAATCCCAGTTTTGCCACTTATTAAGTAAATTAGTAATAGAGTATAATATTTTTATAACAAGAAAATGTATTAAATGCAAATATATTTTACATTTAATATACATATTCAATATATGACTAGTTAGTGAAGACTTTCAGAAATTAAATAGGAACCTCAACAGGCCATCCACAAGTTTTAATATCCTAATGTGATAAGGTTTCTTAGTATCCTACTCAATGTTAATCAGATCTGTAATATGGTGCTATTAAAATCCACCAGACACCCATTGACTCCTCACTGAGAATATTTTTGGGAATTCTTGGGTCTGTAAAATTATATATGCAAATTTCATTAATGCTGAGTCAACATTTTGTTGCCATTTTAAAAATTTATTATTTTTAGTAGTGCAGACTAAATTTTAGATTCTATTAAAAAAATCCTAAATTTTATATTTTGCAGCTAGAATTAGTCTTTGACTATATGGTTTATATATAAATGAAGACATTTATTTTATGTATCCAGAGGTAATAGACTTATTTTCATAAATCTAATGAAATAATGCTACTAAAATGTATCTTTGAGAGAGTAGAATTCAGGTTCATTTAATGGGATGAAGTATAACATAAGCAGAAGATTTAAGAGTGTAGCTTTATTTTGATTCTTCATTTCACTGTCTTAAAGTCGCCCAAAACAACTTAGGTAAGTTTTCCTTCGTCTCCTCCCTGCTCTTTCTCTTTCTCCCCATCATCACATTATGTATTTTTGTCTCTGCCCCAGCAATTCTATACCACACAAACGAGGCACAAATATTATAAAACAGGTGACTTTATTTCCCATTAAGAGATAAAAAGTGATTAATAGAATAAAATACAATTTTGTGGGGGTTATATTACAAATCACTTGCATTTATGAGCTTGCCATTATTTTCCATGGAGAGGAAACTCCAGTTTCCTATAAGCCACTGAGACATTTCTTTTTTGCTTACTGCTAAAAAATGCAAGCTATCAACTTCCTGCTTCACACCCATGCAAATTTACCTATGTAATTTACACCATTTTTTTTTTACTTGGTATTGACATTTTTCAAAATGGGAATCTCTAAAATGGAAGACATATTCTTAAAATTTGAGTGCTCTGTCACCATTAATTGTTGTTATTTGAGGCCATCAATTGGGCATGCCATATAAATGGTTGTCAAAGTTTAATAACCAGAAGTAAACATCCAACATCAACTGTGCTGCTGGAAAATCATCTGTGATTGAATCAATATTTTTGTCCTCACTTCTGACTGTGTAAGCAAGTTTTAGAGTTCTATAATGTTTTTGACAGGCGTGGCAATAATAAGATAATATTGCAAATCTTGACGTAAAGGGGGATATGACTGTCTACTCAGTGTTTTCTTAAGTACCAACTCCCTTGTGCCTACCAATGATGTAAAAGTCACAAATACAAATTTGTGTAGTATAAACACTGAAGCTAAATATTAATGAAAATATAGAAGCGTTGGAGACCATTAAAGATATAAAATTCCAGAGCAATATTTTAGTTCATTGATATAGTCTGCATTTAGTTCTTATCAGAACAAGTTGAATAGAAATACCTAAATTATAATTGAAGTTATTGAGTGGCCATAGATACAGTATGAGAAACATATTGTATATAAAATGCTTAAATAAAGTAAAGGGAAATGGAAATCTATACATAAAGGGCATTTTCAAAGTGAAAAGACTGCATGGAATTTTATTGGGAAATAAAACATTATAGACTTTCTGTTTAATTTTAAGAAGACAATAAATGTAATGAAACGATGTTGATAAAAATACAATATGATAAAGGACAATTTAATAATTCATATTCTAGATTCCTAAAAGAATGATAGAATATATTTGAGTGTAAATAGTTCCTTTATTTTATATAAGAATTGAAAAGCAATATGGAATCCAAATGTTCCATTACCCTGCATAATTTTTAGTTAGCTCAATCTGGTTACTGTGAAGAGTTGGACACTTACCCTTGAATTCAAGGTCATTTCTCTTCCCTTCAGAAATCACTGTGGCTACAATAATAAGTGAACCATTTTTTCTATGTAAAAATCTAGCAATGAGCTAAGATACTATAAGAAATGATGAAGATAAAATGTGGAGCAGTATTTAGAGGATACAAGTTAATGGGAATATGGTATAATATGAAACGATAATCTGACTGACAAATTGTATTCTTCTATCAAAATATGAATTATATAGAAATCACATATATAAAGATCTTTGGTTAGGTCTATACCTTTAAACTGCCTTGCATCCTCAGTTTTTTTTGAACAAATTATATTTAACTCACATATGTTAAAAAGTAGAAGTAATGATTATATGTATATGTATATTTCTGTACTTCTAAAAATAGAACATTTAAAAATGCTCCTGGTAGCTCTTTTAAGGATGTAGCTCCATTTTTAACAGTGATTGTGACTTACTTGGCTATATTATAAAAAAGCAATCAGATGAGATTTAATATACAATGTGGTTATCCATTCATGAGATCAATTAGATTGGGTTTTATTTCCTTTTCCGCTGTACCATGAAGAACTAAACAGTCATAGGAAGATTTTATATTTTACAGTCTTCTTATTCATAAAAATAGGAAAGGATTTAGAAATTCATAGACTACATAGAAAAGAGAAATTTATTTATCCACATTGAGATTTGTCTTTTCTAAATAAGAATTACAAAAAAAGACTGAGAAAGCCTATTGAAAAAATATAAATCAAAATATTAAGTGCAAATATATGAAAAGTGATCATTAGCTCATTTTCTTAAAAATAGTACACACACACACACACACATACACACACACACACACACACCAAGAAAATATGGGTGGTGGTTTGCTCTCTTGGAATTTCACCTTTTAAAATGTTACAGTTTTCCCATTAAAATATTCTTCCTGCCTCCAAAACTTAAGTAGATGGCTCTAAAATCAGTATTTTGATTCTTGACTCAGAAACAAAAGAAAAAGATTATGCATCTATTTCTAGATGTTGTTGATATTATATTTTTAATCTGCAAAGTGTATATTTTAAGGATTTATTAATATACAAATCTAGAAAAATTGGCAAGGTGACCCTTTCTATTTCCTTGTTTCTCTCTATAATATGTCTTAATTATACAGTTTCTTCCCCCCAAGATTTTTTTTACATATTTCCAACACAAAATTTTCTAATCTAGCTTCCATGATAATGTATTTTTAAATACATGGAATAAAGTTAAGAAAAGAATCTACTTTCTTTAAGGGATAACTAACATTTTTCTTTCAAGAAAATATTTCTGGGGTGCCGGGGTGGCTCAGTTGGTTAAGCATACAACTTTGGTTCAGGTCATGATCTCACCATCTGTGAGTTCAAGCCCCACATCACGCTCTGTGCTGACGGCTCAGAACCTGGAACCTGCTTCTCCCCTACTCTCTCTGGCTCTCTCTCTCACTCTTTCTCTTTCTGTCTTTCAAAAATAAATAATAAATTTAAAAAATTTCGGATACATGTGGTGTGTTACAGATATTTTTGTAGGTGTAAAGCAGCAAGACAAACACTGTTCTCGACATCATGGAGCTTAGAATCCAGATATAGATATCCAATCTGCATCTATAGACCATAGATGCATATTAAGTATTATTTTACCAAAACAGTGAAAACATTGAATGCACACAAAAGGAAATGACCATTAGCATTTAGGTATTTTGCTATGTTTACTATTCATTTTTACTTATTGTCAGCTCATTTTTAAAGTAATATAAATTGTCATAAGACACAAAGATCATTGCCCTAGTTTGTTTTAAATATACACATTGTAAAATGGCTTAAAAAATCCTAGGGAAATATTAGGGGCATTTTTATAATGTATTTGATTTATTTAATAGAAAACACTATTCAAAGGCTATTTGTCTCTGAATTAAGTCGAGCACACTCTACTAGCTATAAAACTTTCTGCAGGATCAGTAAACACGGCAAAACATCCTTGAAACCAGCGGCCATTGTCTTAGCTATTGTCAATAAACTGTCTATATCTGATGATGACTGAAGTAATTTTTAAAAATTGTTTTCAGAAATGGCATAGTTATTCTTGAAATTTACTCTTTACATTCTTCTATATGAATTTCAGTACAACTTGACAGTGCCCTGCAGATTTTTGTTGATATTTTGATTGGAAATGCATAAATGTAAAGATTATCACAGAGAAACATGATGTTGTTATTGCAATGTATTACCCATGAATGCAGGATAGCTCCTAGTATTTAGGACCCCTTTCAAGACCTATAAAATTTTTTGTAAGCTTCTCCAAAGGAGTTTTGTGTATCTATTTGATTTATTCAAAGGCATCTTTAAAAATGTTTGTTTATAGATTTTGAATTATTGAAATTTTTCTTATGTTTGAGATTTGTTTGAACTTTTGCCAGAAAATTTATGTTCTTTATATTTAAAATTTTTTTTAATGCTTTTCATTTATTTTTGAGAGAGAGAGGGAGAGAGAGACAAAGACAGTGTGATCAGGAGAGGATCAGAGAGTGAGGGAGACACAGAATCTGAAACAGGCTCCAGGCTCTGAGCTAGCTGTCAGCACAGAGCCTGACGCAGGGTTCGAACCCACGAACCATGAGATCATGACCTGAGCTGAAGCCAGACGCTTAACCGACTGAGCCACCCAGGCACCCCTTATGTTCTTTTTATATAAATGGACTGTACATGGTCTTGGATAGATACTTAGATACTTTTTTCTGTATATAATAGCAAAATTGTCCTTTTGATGAGTATTGACTTTTCCCATTGCCTTCTTACTGTATAATCTTGCTTTCCTGAAGCAGAGCACTGAAGAGCAGATTTACTGGCCATCTTCATTGTTCTTTTGTTTATGAACTCAATGAAAGGTGTGATGCTTTGCTGACAAGACCATTATTTTCATTTCTTTTGGTATGTTTTTAATGCAGATGTAATTAACATGCGATGTTATTAGTTTCAGGTGTGCAATATGAATTCAACAATTCTATACATTTCTCAGTGTTCATGTGAAGAACACTATTTGATACAGGCTTCAAGTAGAGATTCTAAGTAGGTAAAGGAAGTCCTAGCTTTCATCATGAATAGGGTTGATATTTTTTCATTGTTTTAACATTTTTATGGAATAACCATACTGTTTTTCTCAACTGGAGTGGTGACATAAATTCATCCTTTTCTGATAGAGATCCCTCCTTGAGTTCTGAGAATAAACACCATATGGTCATGGTGAATGTTTTATAACACATCCAGATTCCATTTTCCAAGATCATCACTTAGGATTTTTGCACTCATAATCACAGATTAATCTATAGTTTTCAAACTATTTTAATCAAGTTCATTTCAATAATTTACTATCTCATAATATGTGTTAGGAATTGTGTTCTTTTAAACTCCTCTAAAGCATTTTAGCAAAACTGTGAGAAACAGATTTTTAAAACTCATCTGTAAAACTCAGCTATAAAACTTGGTTTATTTGTTTCAAGAAGGAATAAGGAATTTGATGCATGAGTGAAGTACTTAATGATAATTAAGTTAAATACTTCTGTTGATGCATAAGTGAAGTATTTAAACAGATTTATTTTTGATTTTTTATGGAGTATTGGAAATTACATTCTGGAAATTTTCAAGTATCTAGATTTTTAACTTTAATAGATTAAAAATTTTCATAAACGTCCCTTTTTTAAATGTCAACTATAACTGTAATTATAGTCTGTTTTTAAATGTTTGTGGGTATGTTCCATCTTTTTCTTGATTGACTTTGTAATTCTGGTTTATCTTGAACATCTTTCTCTTTTCCCCAACTTTGCTTTCTAAGGAGCGGCTGGTCATTGTCAGTCACTTTCAGGGTCATGCTCCAGGGCCCATAACCCACATTTGGATCCAGCAACAGACAAAGCCCTAGTTGTAACTAGACTGCTATTCTGGCTGGTGAATGTTTTACTTGTACATTGAACATGTCTATGTTTCTTAGTGACTTACTAAAATAGGTCTTATTACTGTGTTCAGAGCAGAGAAAGGACAATGGATGCATAATCTTATGATATCCCTGCAAGGATTGCTTATGTATTCTTATGTCAGCAATAATTTTCCATAGAATGGTAAAAATGATTTGTCTTATTAGATTTTAGCATACTGTCTAAAACACCATTTTGTCACATTTGGTTTATATTTTTATTCAGCCAGGATCATAAAAGAATCGGATATGGAATTAGACCACCAAACACTTCCATTTTCCTAGATAAATGATGGCCCATAGACAGCAATTTGGAAAGTGTAATTTATTGTGCTGAAACAGTAACCTCATATAGCGGCATCTAAGTGACCTATAAAAGTTAATGCAATTTTAGAGGTGTCTAATGTAGTCCCAAAGAAGAGCTAAGAGAAAGTGGGTCATTCTGAAAGCAAACCTCTACATCTTGAAGAATCGTGGTGATAAAAATGATTTAGAAACAGGGACAAAGAACCAGAATAACAAACTAGTTCAATTTTGCAAATTGCTTCATGCATATAAAACCAAGCAATTGTGTCTGGGAGTTTCCTTTTATTTATTTAAAAATGTATAACAATTAAAAAATTATTTATGATTATAATGTGCAGTATTAGAAAAGTTCACTTAAAATTTCTTTTAAATGCTTTCAAATACATTTTCTCATTTGATTGCCATCACAATTCTGTGTGAGAGTATAGGTGTGTCTAAATTATATATACATATATATGCGTGTATGTATATTGGTATATACATACATGTTGAGCTAAAGTGGGCAAGTATGTCTTCCACATTGTATACAAGTCTTCTCATTGAGGCAGTGACTTTATTTAGTCTAATGCATGCATACACATACATGGATCTTCATTTCTTTTGTGAGAAGACAATGGACAGATGTGAACAGTATAAAGACATAAAGGATTTTTTGACATATCTTAATGTTAGCTACACAGAGACTTCTTTCTTTCTATAAATTTGGTCTTTAAAATCTATATTTGCATTTTGAGTGAAATCCAAAATTTCTTATGTATAGTGCATGCAAATATGGGCCATTAACTGCACAGGGACAAAGAGAGACCAATATATAGCTTAAAGAATTCCAAGGGTGACAAAGCATCCAAAATGGAATGTCTTTCTTCAACATTCAATGAAATGTAAGAATTTTCAATTGTATCTTTTAGTAGTGTAATTTCAGAAGATGTCACAAAAAGAAAGTGTACCTATTGTTTTCCAAATTCTTTTGAAAAGTAGAGATCTGTTGCTATAAGACAAGAAGTAAAACAATTTATTATAAGGTTTAAATGATATTAAATACATTTCTTAAATAATGAGAAGTATCTGAAAATAGAATATAATTCTTTGTAAAGTAGTGAGTTCCCTAATACTAGACAGATGTAAATGCAGGTAATGTTATCAGACAGATGATTACGTTAATATGATGATTGGATAGGCAATCTTGGTGGTTTCTTCTAGTTCCAGTTCTTTAAGACTTTTTTCAACATTTTCATTCCCTGTTAAACCTCCAAGTGTTGATTCTGAAAACTTTTTTTCTGAAGTTTAATATATATCTTCATTAATTCAATGAATATTTGTGTAGCCCCTATTATGTGCCATGTAGCATATAGACGCCCTGGACAGACAGTGGTAAATAAAACAAAGACATCCCTGTCCCCGTGATGCTTATACCTGGCTGAGTATATAGATGTTAAACAAAAGCATATACTTATATACAAGTAGGAAATGACATCTGGAGTGTGATAAGAATGGAAAGGCCAGGTTGTTGTGCGTTTAAGGGTAAAGTTCTATGTGATTGAAAATGTCCCACCAAGGACGTGACAGTTAAGCTGTCACGTAAAACAAGAGAAAGAAGTTGGGGGAAGAATGATGTTTGAAATGTCACGGCCGTAAAAAATTGACTGTGCTCAAGTATAGCTATGGGTAGATCTTTGCAGGTTCAGGAAATTAAAAAATATATTAATGCTACTGAAGCATAAAGGAGGAACAAGGAAGTGCATAGAACATGATTTCCAGGGCTTACATCATCCCAAGTTGTATAGGTCATGGTAAGGAGTTCAAATATTTATTCTAAGTTTAATGAGAAGTTATCGAAAAGATTTCACCTGGAGAGTGACATAATATAGAGTGTGTTTCTAGAATTCCATTCTTTAAGTATGTACCAGAACTGGAAATGTAAGGTAGGGTAGGCTTCCAGGGAAGAGAGAATAATGGTCTAGACCAGAGTAGTAGCAGAGTGGCGGAGAGCAGGTTTAAAGTTAAAAGAAGATTTAATTGAATTTTCTGATTTATTAGGGGAGGAGCAGGAATGATTCAAGCACTTAATACTTTCTGAACAAGACAAAATAGCTTGCATCTGATTGATCCAACTGTGGTAAACAATTATAAAAATGGGGGTAAAATGTATAAAAACACATTTAAAAGCAATGCACTATACTATAAATTTTAAGGGAGGAAAGCCCATGGAGTGAGACCCATGTGAACCCTGGATTTCTCACCGGGGCAGTTTTTCAAAATGTCACTCAGACCATTAGACCAGACAAAGAGCCCTTGTCTCACTGAATGGAGAAAATGCAAGCCAAATCCCCTGGGGGCTACGGACGTGGCTGGGAGCTGGATGGCAAAATATCAGAGAGTAGAAATGGATAGAGAGGCACTCCGAACGACTGCACAGAATATGCTCTTGGCCCCGCGATGCTTCCTAAGCAGAATACGTGCAAGGCAACATTGTAGAAGGCGGAGCAGAGAGCAGATGCTGAGAAGTAAGGCTAAGAGTTTCAGGGGGCTCCCGGTGCTGGAAAAATGTTCCAAGTCGCTCCCCAGTGATCCTGGAGAGACCTTGGTGCCCACATGAGGCACAAAGACACCGGAACCGTTAAATGAGACCCCGGAAACCTATTCTCTATAAGTAAGAGCATGGCTTAGTCATAAAAGGTCTGCTCCGACATGGGAGTAAATTAAAATACATTTGTGCTAGAATGGATTAAAACCAAGCATCGACAGAGCATTCTAAAATTTGAGAGATATATGAAATACACTTAAATTTGAGTTAAGTGCTAATTTAAATAATTCTACATTTAAATATTTGTAAGCAAGGTACTATAAGATGCTCTTGACATGCATAATTTCCTTTCCATGCAATATTTTTTCAAAAATGAGACTTTCCAGAAAGTCACTAATAATAATAAAACAATTGGAATAGTTTTATAACTGGTAATATTTCTCAGTACAAATATAAGCAATTACAGAATCCACTTACATGCTCACATGTTAGAAGGATCGCACAAGAGACGAAGCTTTAAAGAGAACAGTGGTGGGTAACATGTGGCTTCGGTGGAAAATGACCACTGTACAAAGTCCAGATGGACATGAAAGATAATAATAAAGGAATATAAAATTTGGAAACCTAATCATAAAACTCAAAACAGAATGATCAAATTGTCATATGTGGACCTCCATCTTTCCCTTCTCCAATCCTTAAATAAGCAAAGGTCATAGTCATAGGTATATGGAGTCATAGAATAGTTTAACAGGCAAAATATATTTTCACTCTGTACCTTGGCAATAGCCACTTAGTATTGTGAACATACACTGTCACCAAGAAAAAGGGGAAAACCTATAATAACGTGATATCCAAAGACATATACCAATTATTTTCATTAATTATTGATCTGCAGAATTCTATTACACATAAAAATAAAACATAAAAATCACAGACAGGGGCGCCCGGATGGCTTAGTCGGTTAAGTGTCTGGCTTCGGCTCAGGTCATGATCTCATGATTTGTGGGTTCGAGCCGCATGTTGGGCTCTGTACTGACAGCTCAGACCTGGAGCCTGCTTTGGATTCTGTGTCTCCCTCTCTCTCTGATCCTCCCCTGTTCGCTCTGTCTCTGTCTCTCAAAAATAAATAAAAACACATAAAAGAAAATTTAAAAAAACACAGATAATATCTTTCATAAACTCATTAAACAGGTCATTTTAAAAAATTGTTGTGAAGATTATTAAAGTTAACATACGTGAACACATCGGTTCGCTGGTTTAACGCATTGTCAACAGGTGTGATCGCTGTTTCTTCCTTTATCTTATTTCCCCAGCGATTCGATTCTCGCATTTTAATAAGCCCTTTGTCAAGTTTCAATTTGATGCTATTTTTAATTTATTAAAGGTTTTGTCATGTATGAGGATGTCTTTATAATGTTAATTATAAAGTAAGTGCCAGAGACTATGCCTGTTTTTATGTATTATTTCCAATCTCCATAACAACCACAAAATCAGTAGTATTACATATTTTGAAAAGAATTTGTCCAAGATCAAATAACAATAACTGCTAGAATTAAAATGGACATTTAAACTGAAATCTTTTTCACTAAAGCCTACCATATATAAAAGAAAGTAAAATGAAATTATTCCAAAGGGTTGCAGCTTTATATATAATATATATATATATATATATTTATATGCTTATTTATTTTTATTCACTTATATTTTAAAATATATATTATTTTAACATTTAAAAATATATTCTACTACTACTTCAAATGCCTTGAAGTATTATGTCAAAAAATCAATGCCTTGAAGTATTATGTCAGAAAACCATCTAGTTAACTTAGTTTATCTAGAATAGCCATTAAATATTTGTTTTACTTTTCTCCTTTTAAAATTATCAAAAGAGCTTTATATGGAATAGAGTTTGTATTAAAGTAAGTCTTGCCCTTTCTCAACTGTTTATTACTATTTGTAAAAGGAAAATGAAAGGAATTTAAATATCTGTGACTCGAAGCTTACTTCTTTTTTTAAAAAAAATTTTAACATTTATTTATTTTTGAGAGACAGAGACAGATCATGAGCAGGGGAGGGGCAGAGAGAGAGGGACACACGGAATCAGAAGCAGGCTCCAGGTTCTGAGCTGTCAGCACAGAGCCTGACGCGGGGCTCAAATCCACAAACTGTGAGAGCATGACCTGTGCCAACGTCAGATGCTTAACTGACTGATGCACCCAGGCGCCCCTCAAAGGTGACTTGTGCACTTTCTAGCATGGTAGCCCTTCGCCACATCTGGCTATTGGGCAACAGTGGTGTGGCTGGTACAAAGAGAGGTAGGTGTGCTATCTCTTTTTTAAATTGAGGTGTAATCAACAGGTAACTTTCAGGTGTACAACATAATGATTCAGTATCTGTACCTATTGCAAAATGACACAATAAGTCTACTGAACATCTGTCACCATATTACAAATTTGACCTCGTGATAACTAAGATCTAATCTCAACAAAGGTGCAATACAGGAATCCACAGTCACCATGCTAAGCATTATATCCCCATCAGTTATTTATTCTACCAGTGGAGTATGTACCTTTTGCCCCTCTGTACCCATTTTGCAGACCTCCCATCCCCTGCTTGTGGTAACCATGAGCATTTTCTATGAGCTGTTTGTTGAGAGACCACAGAGGAGTGACACCGTGGTTGCCTTTTCTCTATATCCTCACCCAAACTTGTTCCTTCTGGTCTTTTTTAATAAGAATCATTCTAATTGATGTGAGGTTGATATCTCATTGTGGTTTTGATTTGCCTTTCTTTGATGATTTAAGTATGTTGAGTGTCTTTTTTAGAAACGTCTCTTCAGATCTTTTCATTTTAATCAGATTTTTAAATACATACAGAATGTATTGTTAACACTGAAGAATCCTACACATTACCCAGAGAGAAATTAGACCTGCTATAAAGAAAACAATGCATACATACAAGGAGCTTGATCTCCAGGTTCCATCGTGGATTCAGAAGATATGGAAAAAAGGAATTAAATTTGGGGGTACCTGGGTGGCTCAGTTGGTTAAGTCTTTGATTCTTGATTTCAGCTCAGGTTGTGATCTCACAGTTTGTGAGGTTGAGCCCTACACAGGGCTCTGTGCTGAGAGCAGGGAGCCTGCGTGGGATTCTCTCTCTCTCCCCCTTCTCTCTGTCCTTCCCTTGTTCATGCTCTCTAAATAAATAAATGAAGTTTAAAAATATTTAACTGAATTATGATTAAAGTGCTACATTAGTTTCTGGTGTACAATATAATGATTCCACCATTCTATAAGTTCCTCAGTGCTCATCACAATACGTATATTCTCAGATGCCCTTATCTATTTCACCAATCTTCCCACCACCTCCCCTCTGTCAACTACCGGTTTGTCCTCCGTGTTTGAGAAAGACAGATATCACATGATTTCACTCATATGTGGAATTTGAGAAACTTAACAGATGATCATAGGGAAGGGAAGGAAAAATTAGATAAAAACGGAGAGGGAGGCAAACCATAAGAGACTCTCAAATGGAGGGAACAAACTGAGGGTTACTGGAGGGGAGGTGGGTGGGGGGATGGGCATTAAGAAGGCACTTGCTGGGATGAGCACTGGGTGTTGTACGTAAGTGATGAGTCACTGGATTCTACTCCTGAAGCCAGGGCACACTGTACGTTATCTAACTTGAGGGGGAAAATAGTCTTTTTGTTAATCTCTTTTTTTCTTTGTTCATTTGTTTGTTTCTTTTTTATTGGTTAATTCTTTATTTTTCACCAAGTTTTATTTAAATTCCAGTTAACGTACAGTGCAATATTAGTTTCAGGTGTAGAATTTAGCAATTCATCACTTACATAAAACACCCAGTGCTCAGCACAAGTGGCCCCCTTACTGCCCGTCAGTTATGTAACTCTCCTCTCCACCCACCTCCCCTCAACTACCCTCAGTTTGTTTTCCACCTGCTGTGTTCACCTCTTTTGTTTCCTAAGTCCCATATGTGAGTGAAATCATTGGTACGTGCCTTTCTTTGATTGACTTATTTCCTCAGCATTATACCCTCTGGGTGCATCCATGTTGTTACAAACGGCAAGATTTTATTCGTTTTATTGCTAAGTAATATTCCATTATATATTTCAGCTCTTCTTCATCCATTTGTCTATAGCTGGACCCATGCGTTGCTTCCATATTTCGGCTATTGTAAATAATGCTACAATAAACAGGGTCCATATACCTTTTCATTTCGGTTTAGTAAATATCCAGTAGTGGACTTAATAGATTATGTGGTAATTCTATTTTTAAGTTTTTGAGGCCCCTTCATACTTTTTATTTTTCCAAAGTAGCTGCCCCAGTTTGAACTCCTACCAATAGTGAATGAGGGTTTCGTTTTTGCCACATCCTTGTCAACCCTTATTATTTATTTTTGTTTTAATTCTAGCCATTCTGAGAGGTGTGAGGTGAAATCTCATTATGGTTTCAGTTTGCATTTCCCTGATAATTAGTGATATTAAGCACCTTTTCATGTGTCTGTTGGCCATCCCTATGTCAGCTCTAGAAATATGTCTATTCAGGTCCTTTGGCCTTTAATTGGCTTTTTGAGTATTTTTGGTGTTGAGTTTTTTAAGTTCTTTATATGTTTTGGATATTAACCCCTTATCAGATAAACAATTTTTAAATATCTTCTCCCATTTATTAGGTTATGTTGTCATCTTGTTAGTTTCCTTCACCGTGCAAAAGCTTTTTTATTTTGGTGTAGTCCCAATCATTTATTTTTGCTTTTATTTCTCATACCTCAGGAGACACATCTAGAAAAATGTTTCCATGGCCAATATCAGAAAAATTACTGCCTGTGCTTTCTTCAGGAATTTTTATGGTTTCAGGTGTCACATTTAGGGCTTTAATCCATTCAAGTTTATTTTTGCATATGGTGTAAGAAAGTGGTCCCGTTTCATCGTTCTGCAGCTAGTTGTCCAGTGTTTGTTTTGTTTTACTTTTGAGCTGTATGAGGCATTTTATTATTATACATGTTAGATGTTGACCTTTTATCAGATACATGATTTGAAAATATTTTCTCCCATTCTCTAGGTTGACTTTTCACCTGGTTGATGGTTTCCTTCGCTGTGTCTGACTTTTTAGTTTGACGCAGTTCCACCTGCTCACTCTTACTTCTGCTGCCCTGGCTTCTGGTGTCATAAACAGAACAATCATTGCAAAGAACAAAAATCAAGGAGCTTATTCCCTATGTTTTCTTCTAGGAGTTGTATCGTTTCAGGTTTGACATTCAAGTCTTTATTCCATTTGAGTTGATTTTTGTATATGGTGTAAGATAGTGGTCCAGTTTCATTCTTTGGCATGTGGCTGTCCAGTTCTTCCAACACCATTTATGGAAGAGTTTGTATAGTTTTGCCTCCTTTGTCATAAATTAACTGACCACTTATGTGTGGATTTATATCTGAGCTCTCTATCCTTTTCCACTGATCTATGTGTCTGTTATGCCCATACCATACCATTTTGATTACTACTGGCCAATAACAGAATTTGAAATCAGGTAACATGATGTCTTTAGCTCTGTTCTTTTTTCTCAATATGGCTTTGGGTATTTGAGGTCTTTTGTTCCACAGAAATTTTAGAATTTTCCCATTTCTGGGAAAAATGCCATTGAAATTTTGGTAGGGATCGCATTGAATTTCCAGATGGCATTGGGTAGTATGGACAACTTAACAATATTAGCTTTTCCAATCTGTAAGTGCACAGAATATCTTTCCATTTATTTATCTCATTTTTAAAAATTTATTGCCTGCTGATAATGGTGATATGTCAGATACGTTAGGCTAAACAAAATATATTACAGCTAATTTCATCAGCTTTTTTCCTTTTTTAAATGTGGCTCACATTTATTTCTGTTGAACAGGGATGTTTAGAACTTTAATTTTTCAATGCTAGCAGTTGAGTAGAAGGGAACATGGATATTTTTCTGATCGGCTTCATTTCAGAGATCATTAAGTATTCTTTAGTAATGCAAATCTGCTGATCTAATTCACTGTAGAAATCACAGGAAAAGTCCTAGAAATAAAAGATTATTCTGCACATTGAACAATTTTCTGTATTTGTTTTTAAGATAATTTATTACACTGTTTTATAAGCTATTCTGTGTTGGCAATGCACTGTATTAAATTCCAAGTAATGTTTAATTGGCTTATGGCAATGACAGCACAATTCGAGACCAGAAGCTACTGAAAAAAACATGTTAGCAGTTGACTGTCTTTGCATAACATTTACACATTTATGACCAGAAAAGATTGAAAGTACAGAACTCAGAATATTATAAAATAACATGGAAATTTTGGTACAAAGCACACCACAATCAGAGCCAAATAGGAAACCTTTAACACAGAGGGTCTGAAGTTAACTATGTATGTTTGACATATATCCTGAAGTAGTTCATATTCTTTTTCTTTCTTGCCAAGAGTTCCTGTTAGAACAGGAGGAGAGAATTACTTTGGCAGAAAAGGATAGAGAGCAAAGGTGGAAAGTGGAAATCATTCATTTGGCAATGTAAGTGCTGCCAAATAAAACGAGGCACACTCTTCTGAAATGAAGGGTGAAGAAAAATTGCAAGTAGGAGAGAAAGCAGACACGGTCAGTAGGGATTTATGTGGGACAGAACCAGAGAGAAGAAATCCCAAAACTCAGATCATGCTTGAGCTGGACACCTCCCATTCCTGACACTCTGTTCTCTCTCCGTACTGAAAATATAATAGTATATATTGTTTTCCAGTGCTACTGAGATGTTTTAAAATTTCACAATGTTAATAGGTACTTAAATAGGAAGGTGTTGGAGCATTTCAAATATGACTAACACGGTGCTATAAAGTTGCCACAGACCCCATTGCTTGAAAATCAGCAGCTGGAACACATTTTATTCTTATCCCTCACCCCTGGGAGTCTGTCTATATTGTCAAGGTAACTGTCATTTTTATTATAAGTTTGAGGTCGTCATGTTTCCTCTATTCCATTTGGATCGCATATTGTGAAGGCTACAAAATTTCAAGAAAATAAGGTCATAATAATGTAGGTAACTGACCTGAATAAATATCTCTTCATATAAGAAGAATAGACAAAACAGAAAAAATAAACAGTAAGGACATTTAATGAAAGAAAAATATTATATCAGAAAGCAAAGGAAAGAGTATTGTTTGAAGTCAGAAAGAATAAACTAAGCATTCAGAAAATTCCAAATTTTGAAATTGTGCGGGGGTAGGGGGGGAGAGAATGAGAGAAGAGAGGGAGCGTGTTCTGTTAGATGTCTCCTACAGGATTCAACATAAAGTGGAAGAGACATTATAAGGAAAGGCTGTGTGTAGTTAATGACTAAAATGAAAACAGAAATTGAAAAGGAAATCTGTAAAGCAGACTTTAAAATTGTTTTGAATGCAGTGTACTAGCAGCCATGAAAATTTAACAGACTTGAAAAGCTTTCCCAGAACTCAGAGGAAAAGAAACCTAAGAGTTTAAAATGCCGGATGAGAATATCACTAACACAGCAAGCCAAACAGAGAGGGCAGACGTAGCCTGTCCTTGCTGCAAGAAGAACTGCATGATCAAGAGGTGGAAGAAAACACAGAACAAGTCACGACACAGAAGAAAAAAAAATATTGCAGTGAGAGCTTCCTCAGCTGAAATTTGTGAGGCAAATTTTTATGCGTGGGCAGAAAGAGAAATATTATACTTTCAAGGGGCCAGCATTAAACTGAGGACCGACATCTCCTGCAACACCAACAGGATCAGTAGAATTGTGTTTATTAATGGCAAAATTTTGTGAACCTCGAATTTTATGCAACCCAAAGTGTTCTTCATGTGTGAAAACAGCGGTACCTACTTATCATTCTTGGAGAAGATATGAAATCTATCCACCGGCTTACTGAGAAACCAAGATAGGTTAGTAATAGCAAGAACTAGATCAAAATGTCAAAAAAGCTTTAAAATTAAGAGCTCAAATAAAAATACATGTTTTTATTTTAAATATTCAAAAACCAAGATCAGTTAAATGTTTATATATGGGTAACAAATAAAAATAGTCTAATCCCCACTAAAAAAAATAATAAACATGATTTGGGAGTATGAATTTATGAGAAGTTTAAATGTATTTGAGCTTAGCAATTTAAATGAGAGGAAAGGATTTAAAAAGTACCCCAGGAACTGTACCATATGCACCAAATGACTTGACTTAAAAAGTGACATAATTTGAGGATTCATGAAAACTGTTACCTACGGTGACAATTTGTGAACGGCACAAATGATTAATCACCGATTTAAATCTAAAGCACAACGGTTACAAACTGAGAGAGTAAAATAAAATTTTAATCACTATGAATTTTATTTACAGTTTGTATATTTTTCCTCATGTAATTTCTAGATAAGGGCAGGAAGAGCAAAGACAAATATTAAGATAAACAAGTCTTCATAGAGGGGGGAATATTTAAAACGTAATTTTATTCTTAACCTTAATTACAGAGCTGTAATTAAGAGATTCAAGGTTTTAAAAATAACTGAAATGTTTCTTAGTAGAAACAAAATCAAGATCTATAACTCTCCAACCCAGGGCACAGGACAAAACATAAAAGCAGTGGAGCACAGCGTAATCCCTACAGGAAAACAGAATGCAGAGAGCATATCAGGCATGCGAAAGCAATAAAGAAAAGAAAGCATACTAATTTTTTATTTATGACATTGTTGTTAATATTTTAAACCCTTTTATAAAAGATACAACGCTCAGATTAAGTTAAAGTAATACCCATTTATATTCTGTGTAAGGGAGGCACAGGACTGACTCTGAAAACGTGGAAGATGCTGGTTTGAGCAAGGCCCGGTGCAGCGGCTGGTCTCCGCCAGGAATCCAGCGTCATCTTCCTCCAAAAGCCCACCCCTGCTCTGCCCAGTAACACAGCACTGTGGGCACAACCCTGCAGCTCCTAGGGGTCGTGTTTTAATTCCTACCGGGATCGTGGGAGTGCAAACCAGAGTGGGCTCACGTGGTCAGTGACCTGTGTTCTGCAGTGGGAGTAAAAATGCAGACTTGCTTCCCCGGGCGGGGCGGGGGCGGGGCTTCCGGTTCCCTGTAGGTCAGCCATTTTGGAGGCCTTAATGGGAGCCGGTTGTGCCTCCCTGTGGCTTTCATTCCTAAGGGGCCCGAATGGTGTTTGTCGTTTTCATACTCAGGATACTACTTGAATATATAGGCACCTGAGGGCAGAACACTCTTCCCACCACTCACCAGTCTGAGAGCTTCCTGAGATCTCAACACCTGTTAGAGTGGAACCTGTTGGGGATCTGGTTTGCTGCAGCTGGATGACTTCTATACCCTCAAATGAATACCTGCTCAGGGGACAAAAAATCCTATCCAAAATGTGATCGAGAATAGTATTTTAATTAGTAGAAAGAATAACGTTATAGGGATGGAATCAGAGTATGAAAATGAGATTTTGTTAACAACAACAAAAAGTGACAGTATAATTCTAAATCTGATGGGAGCCCCTCCTCAAAACATGAGCTGACACATCAACCCAAGCCAAGGCTTCTGCCAACAACAGCGAAGGAACAAAATGACCAAATCGCAAAAGCCGTATTTTTAAAGGCATCTGAAATGTATAGGTGCAACATGGACTAAAACTTCAGAGGGAAGACAGCAATTCAGATCCGGGCTGACAACCACCACCGGTCACTCCTTATTTCCTATTTCCTTAGAGAATCAGCCAGTTCTGGGAGAGGCTCTGCTCAGACTGAGAGGCACCCCTGGGTGGGGAAGGGGAGGAAGGAATGCTGTTCGGGACCCTAAGCAGCTACAAGGACAAGTTCAAGACCTGAGGGACAGCGTTCCAGTACCTTCCTGAATTCTCAGGCTGTTTGATAGGCTAAAGAGTTAAGCCGAAAGCTTCTAAACAGAAGAGGACTGACCACATTGCCACCTGAGGCAAAGCCCAGGAAATAGAGTGAGCAAGAGATGTCAGATGACAGCCTCAGAGGAAGGGGGGACTCACCCATGGATGCCTACCCACCCTGGGTCCTAGAAACACGAGAATACTAAAGGTGGAAGCCACCAAACAAAATTACGGTTCAGAGGAAAGAAACCAGAACAGAGAATAAAATAAAATAAATATTTAGCTGTTATCCTCACAGAGGTCAAAGAGAACATTGCATCCATAAAACAGAGACATTGGAAACATTAAAAAAAAATAAAAGAGGAAACCACTTAAATTGAAAGGAGTATAAAATTTCTATCTTACATACTGTCATTTTTATTAACTGTCTAATGACATAATAAATGGGTAGGTAAGCACAAGAGATAAAAACAAGGAATTTAGGAATGTTGGGAAATGGACATTTCACAATGATAGAGGGGTGTCTGGACAGTGACCCTCCCATTTCACTTGGTAAATATTGTTTATTTGGAATTAAGTGGTTGAGCAAGAAATATAGTCTGAAGGAAAAAAAAAGATGGACACATTCGAAAATATAGAAGTAAGTAAAAATGAGCAATGATTAAGTTTTAAAATACCCCATGCCAGACAGAACACTTATAACTAATACCTAGGCTCTGTGGGAAACAATCTGAACATTCTCTTAAAAATGTAGCTTCATTGGCCCCTGAATTTGTTATACACTCAGTTGGCATATGGATATCAAAGAGGGTGGAGGTTGGGGATAAGAGTTAAAGCTAGATCTTCATGCACTGTAGTGAGATCTCAAGAAATATTATAAAAAACAGCTTAGGAAATGCATATGATATAGAAACATGAAGATAAGTAGCAGGAGAAGCCCTAACATATTTAAAAGCAGTTGCCTCTGGAGAACGAGCCTTTGATTAAAATAAAATATATTTGAGCCACACCCGTGTGGCTCAGTGGGTTAAGCGTCCAGCTCATGACTTCAGCCCAGGTCACTATCTCACAGGTCATGGATCCAGCCCTGCAGTGCCTGCTTGGGATTCTCTCTGTCTCTCCCTCTCTCTCTGCCCCTCCTCTGCTCATGGGCTCTGTCTCTCTTAAAAGAAATAAACTTTTTTAAAAATATATTTGAAAATTTTGTAAAATCGAATCTAACACTGTATGTGTACTAACTGGAATTAAAATATTTTTTAAAATTTTATAAAGCTAAAAATGTTATATAGCTTCTAAGATTTGTTTGCTTAGAAAGGCCTTCCTCAAATGACAACAAAAAAAATCTACTTTTAAAGAAATCTATTTTCTTATAAGACTTTCACAGTTTACTTTTGTTTCTTAATATCTCTTAAATCTACTTGCAGTTTAATTCTATATGGTTTGGTATTGATGGTTTTTAAAACATTTTTTAATCTAACTGTACTTTCATAGATTTATTTTTAATGTTACTAATTTAGATGAACTTAGGGGAGATGGGGCTAAGAGACTTGTGCACTCTGTTCAAAATCCTAATTCCCTTGGGTTGTAATGAGCAAACAGTACAATGTTTTAATATTTTAGACATCGTCTTATAGGTGCCTTAAGTATCACAAATGCCATTGTTCTCCCCAAATAGAAGTTAGTTATATTAACATATATTATCCACTTTCTCTTCTACTGTTTTGAAGTTATCACAAAGTTTAAATTTCTAAATTTTGTTCTTTTAAAGGTTTTTTTCCCATTCCTGTTAACATACAGGCAATACTAGTTTCAAGTGTACAATATAGTGATTCAACACCTCCACGCAACACCTGGTGCTCATCACCATAAGTGAAATCCTAATCCCCATCACCTCTTCCCCCCCGCCTCCACCCACGCACCTCCCCACTGGCAACCATCAGTTTGTTCTCTATAGTTAAGAGTCCACTTCTTGGTCTGTCTCTCTTTGTTATATAAATGGAATTTCATCCTAGTGGAATTCGTAATCCTTAAATTAAGGGTTTCATTATAGCTCTAAGGGGACTACTATAAAAGTTTCTCACATTGATCAAGTGTCAGAAGAATAATAAGTCTGACCAAAATAAGTATTAATCATACTTCTTCCCTAGACGTCTTCCGGTCTCTGAGACTGGACGTTAGCCAGCAGCGCCACATCACCACATCACAAGCACGGGCATCCACGCGCACAGGACTTTTAATCCACTCTTCAGGAAATCTTGGCGACAGGAAATGTGTACTGTTAATGTGAAGCAGTCGTGCTTTATGATTCTGAAATTGCTCTTGTTAAATGTTGCTTTACGCTTTTTTTTAATGCTCCGATGACCTTTTGGAGTAAAACCCCCAAGTTCTCTCAGCATTAGTCAAGACATTTGTTAACCTATCTTCTAGTTTCCAAATATTTATAACTCCTGCTCCTTTTGGTGATGTCCCTGAGAGAAAGCACCGGCTTATAATTAGAATCACTGAGTTACTGGAATCCTCCGGGATTACATCTATTCCTACCCTTGATTTTAAATAAGCATCGCCTTAAAAAATAAGTATTGCCCTTCTTAGATTTTCAGAAAGTATCTCATCCTCTGTTACTAATGTCTATACAAACCAAGACTCAAAGTAGGGAGGCCACGATATGTGTATGTGTGTGAGTGATGTGTAACCTCCAGATAGGTTTTTATCCTTTTCTAAATAATGAATCAGATTTTGGAAACGTTAGTCCCCGAGCACTGCAGGAATCACTCTTAAAGTTCTCAACGGTTCAACTAAAACAGTCACTTCTTAAATGTCACACTTAAGATGAGAGTATTCAGTCCAAAATATATATCGGACCTAGAGAAATTAAGTTAGTTAAAGATTTATGTAAAAAGTGGCATTTCCATTAAACCATAATATCCTCTGAGCTATATTGTCTATTCATTCACAGGAAATAAAAATATCCCTAAAAGCAAGCTAAAAAAACTGATATATTCTGACTTTATTTAATGGAATGAATAACCTAAGAGTATAGTAACATGTTCATTCTACCAAATTAAAATTCATAGATCTGAATACAATTTTCTTACTCTTTATCCCAAATTTCAGCTTACTGCTAAGATGAAATATCTTTTTAGTTTTAAGTTCTGATTTTTCTTGTTGTCATCTCTTGGTATAGAGGATTGCCTAACTTCTTTCTCTGAACAAAATTTGACTTGATAATAGTCAAACTGGAGCAAACTGGAGAAACAGAACCTTAATTCCTTCTATTTTCCCTTTATGGGAAATATTCTCAAGCTTATTCATCATTGTCCTTCTTAAGATCCCTTTATTTTCATTTTGGGCGACCCAAAATGAATAGTGTTGTTCTGTCCTTAACTTAAAGCTCTAAAATAATTGTAAAAATCTTGGCTTTCTTCAAAATGGCAGAATTTGCATGCAATCAATTATGGCTGCAAGCTCGTAATTAAACAATTATTATCATCTCCACTTTACCGGTGAGAAAACAGACTTTAAAACATCAAGTGACTTGCTTAAATGTGCTGTCTGATGTGCTGTCTAAAGCCCGCCTCTCTCTAATTCTGGCAGGTCAATAAGGTAGAGAGTCTTTCCAATCCACAAACATGCCATATGACACTTGAGCAAATCTTATGTTTAATGAAGCCCCTATTTCTCCCCTGTAAAGTGAGATGCCAATACTACTGCACAAAGCAGATAGGTTAGTGCGTGTCCCGTGGTGGAGGAGGGGTGGGACCCAGTGTGCATATTATGCTTGTGCTTCAGTCATTCTTGCATCACCATGTCTTATAATGTGAGTTCTTTTCGTTTGTCTCCTAAGAAATTATGTTCTCTTCCTTTAGGACCGCTTTTTGTTTCTACTTCTCTTCTGATACAAAATAATATAGAACTCTATACTGCTATTTCTGTTTCTTTATCCAGTTCACCAATATGGCTATTGAATAGCTTATTTAGGACACATCTCTTTCACATCACTGCTGCCATTGATTGGTATCACACCTCCATAATTATGGTTCAAGTTGGATTCGGGAGTATTCTTTCTCAATAGAATACATTCAAACATAAGCTATGTCTCCTGTGAATTGAATTTTAAAGGTCCAAACGACAACATTATTACATCCAATATAAAATTGTTTTCCTACTTAAACTTCTTAAGCTATTACTACAGAAAATAATTATAAGATCTGATAGAGTTTGCTTTTAAATATGTCTCTTTATTGTTTACTAGGTGGGTTTTTTTTTTTTTTTGGTGAATATAGTGGATATAAATGTATAGAACACATCCCTAAAAATTACTCTTTTCTCACCAGAAGAATAATCCTCCATGAGAGTCGAACATTTCAAACATTCCTTCATTAGTTATGCCCCAAAATGAATACGAAATTTCGCCTTCATTTGAAGATACAGAAAACAGATTTTTGGAGGTTATTTCAAAAAATTATCTTTACAACAATATATAATGAGAAGAAACTTTAAAAAACGTTTTCATTACTAAATAAGACATGGATCATGTCAACAGGATAAAAGTGTCTTAAAATTAGAAATACCCATTCTTTCTCTTTCCACTCCATCTGGTGTGATGTTCCCAAAGTTCAGCCACATTGAGGAGAGCTGGGCACCCACCAAGGCCAGAAGGCTTTGGAGATTATTTCATTTCTCACACCAGTCACAGTCTACATTTTTATTGCTAGGAACAAGCAGGGGTCAGGCTAGGACACAGAAGGCCTTTGGATTTTGGAGGAAAATGTGCATAATGTCTATGTTTACAGTAATCTTTGAAGTCTCTGTATTGCCTTTTGGAATATGGAGACAATACGGTATTTTCAACAGACTGATTTAAAATCAACTAACAGCTCCTTTCTTCTGTACCTTTTTTTAAATGTTTATTTTTGAGAGGGAGGCAGAGTATAAGCGGGGGAGGGGCAGAGAGAGACAGAAACAGAATCTGAAGCAGGCTGCAGGCTCTGCGTTGTCAGCAGAGAGCCCAATGTGGGGCTCGAACTCATGAACCATGAGATCATGATCTGGTCTAAGACGCTCAACCAACTGAGCCACCCAGGTGTCCTTATTCCATACTTGGTTTTATCAACCTCTGTAGCAACAGTATAAGATAGGCATTATTGGAAACATGAGAATAAACAAAGGCTATTTTCTGTATATATCATTTCACATTTTACATAAATATGTGGCACTTGGCATCAAAATGTTAAACTTTATTGCAATACCTCTTTGGTTCAATATAAACTATGCTTAATTATTTTGTTCTATTATAAATACTTATACCTGAAGTTGATTGATATAAGAAAATTAATGGAGTAGTTTTAAAACAATATTGTTTTTTAATGTGGTTTTGTGTATTTTAAGGAAAATATTTAGATTATGTTTCCTTTTATTCTGAAGGTTTTCTAGTATTTTCAATTTTAAACATTTTCTTAAAATTATGAAAATAACATTTAAAGAGAAAGTGCAGACATTTATTTTATTGGTTAATACCTATATTTTGACATCACAGTACTGTGTGTCTGACAGTTCCTCTACTTTCCCGGTATTCTATGGCAAGGATTTGGGAGAAGAGCTAATTGACAGGAAACTTGACACTTTCTTCGGAGGGAAGGACGACTATGCAGTCGAAAAAGAGTCTAGATGGCGAGGTGCAATCATGGTTATGCTCTTGGGAGCCAGCTAGCATGTGAGAAGCACAGGCTTTGGAAAAGCCTGGGACGCTGACGCCCCAGACCCCACCGCGATCTGACAGGCCATCTGGGGCGCCCCAGCTCCAGTCAGAACCCCAGGTGAATATGACCTCATGACAATGTCACACAAGGAACACCAACTTTTCAGCGCAGTCCACCCAACAAAACCTGAAGAGTGAGAAACCATTGCTGTTTTAGCCACTGAGTCTTGGCATAATTTTCTGCCTGGCAGGCCAGAACTAAATCAACAATTTTGTTCCCAACATTTAGTAAGGAAATCACCGAGACAACTGACCATCATAAACCATTACCTGGACAAATCAAGTTTCCACTGTGCAAATCCCATTCCTGACTGAGGATTGATCCTCTTCCAGGGCTTTCTTCCTCAGTCCTGTCCACTTAACCCAATGTACTTCTGTTTCTTCATTTGCTTCATGAGGATAATAGCAGGCCCCTCACATAACTCTTAGGGAGACTGAGCGAGTTGATCTGGATGAAGCACCTAGAGCAATGCTTTGCATACAGTAGCCTTGTAAGTGGTAGCGGTAAGAGCTGATATTAAGATCCTAGAGAGTCGCTTCACCTGTCTATCACAATACTTGAGCTCCAGAGTAGAAAAAAACAAAAAACATAATATGAAGAAAATTTAAAAGCCCACCTCTTTTTAGCTCTGGGAGCAAATTTTCAAAGGTTTTTTTTTTTTTTAATTCTCCTTTATGTGCTTTGGCATGGAGATGACTGCACGGAAGGAACTGCTACAGAAAGTAAGTCAGGTGCTGCAGGACGGGGGTGAGGAGACTTGACCTTTGCAAGCATCTGGGATCTCAGGAGGAAGATACCCCACATTGTCCCACGCTCATCTGGGGCACGACCACTGAGAAACATAGGCAGAGGGAGGTACTAATATTTAACTTCTCAAAGCTATTTTAATTCTCATATGGGTTCTGGCTGAAATGAGAGCCCATTCTGGGGTCCACACTGAAGGATCTGCTGGATCAATCCCTCAGTCTGTTGGTTCATCGGGGATATGCTGAGATACAACTCAAGCTCTACACGAAAAGGGCCCAGTTGGGGCCAGATTGACCAGAGGAATGTTGAGGAAAATGAAGTGAGTTCGCATTTCAGCATCAGAATGCTGCAGATCATGCAGTGACAACACGGTTTAGACCCCACCGTACAGACCAACAAACACTCGTGTGCATGTGTGAGGGCCAGCGTGAGGCCGGCAGGTGGCCTCTCTGCCCAGATCTTAGAGTCTCCCTTGGTCATAACTTCCCCAACTGGAGATGAAGAAACAGAGGAAAAAAGAGAAGGCTGGATGAACAATGAAAAGTTTCACACAGAGACCAATAATTTATCAGGCAAAAGTAAGCTTTATCCATTAATCAATTAGTAAACTTCATTTTTTCCCCACTAACCAATGGGAAGATAAAAAACACTGTGTATATTATGGACTGTTAAATTTTACAAGTCTGCTTTATTTGGAAGCAACTATATAGGATTACATAGTGGGTTTTTTAAAGTAAATTTCCTCATCTTAAAATCTCAACTTAAATACAGAGCAGTAAAATATTTAAAGTAAACCGTTTTAAAGACCTATTCTCCTAAGTACAATTTCATACCACTCAAAGGGAGATCATAGCTTTATCTCAGCCTGATTTATATCTAGATAAAATACTCTGCAACACTAGAGGGTTTTCTATGATTTTACTGCAAAGTGACTATCCCAATGAAGCCAGAGCCCTATGAATTTCTTAGAGGTGCTTATAACTTTTCCACAGCTTCAAGCACAGGTGATCTATTACTGTTCTAAGAGTATTTGTATCAATAAGAGAGCAAATCTTAGCTTGCCCTTTCAGACTCCTTATAACGCAAATCATATTGACATCTCTGCCCACTTTTCACCTGAAGCTCCTTCTGTCTGTCAGAAATTTTATACCTTTTAGAACTAAAGCTGCTTTTCAGTGACATTTAAATTGTGTTTACCATAACATGCAACATCTGTTGGGTTAAAAATAGTAAAAGCTAAGAAGCCAATCAATTCAAGTATTAAGTGGCATTGAGTTTCTTTCATTCATGTTTATAATTAGTGAAAATGTTATTGATATATTGAAAAAAGTGGATATCAGCATTTTCTTATCTAAGATTTCATTTTTGAATTCAACCTATATTGTGAACTAGTTAATAGTTTTAGAAGTGCCTGAGTTGGATTTCCAAGTTTTCATTTGTTTGTTTCTGTTCATCGAGAGATCCCTGGAATTTACAGATCTGATTCGGGAAATCTTTGAGCTGAAAGCAAGGTAGAAGAGGATTGAGTTACAATGATTGATATGAGACAGTCCTCTTTAAAAACAATTTCACTTTTTTCATGGCACTCTTTTTAATGGTTTTAACATTGAGTATAGGTGACATGCTTATGTTAGTTTCACAACTCTATATGTTATGCTCACCACAAGTGTAGCTACCATCTGTCACCAGGCAACACTAATACGACTGACTATATTGCTTATTCTGTACCTACTATAACTGTGACTTACCTGTTGTATAACTGGAAGCCCATATCTCCAACTCCCCTTCATTCATTTTGCCCATACCCACAGCTACCTCTCCTCTAGCAACCAGCGGTTTTATTTGTAAGTCTGATTCTGCTTTTTATTTGTTCATTTAGATTCCACATACAGGTAGACTCATGTGGTATTTGTCTGACTTACTTAACACAATACTCTCTAGGTCCATTCATGTTGCAAATGGCAAATCTCATCCTTTTTTATGGCTGAGTCATATTCTATTGTGCATATACACAACCACTTCTTTATTCTGCTATGGATGGACACTTGGCTTGCTTCTGTATTTTGGCTATTGTAAAGGATGCTGCAATAAAAGTATCTTTTTGAATTAGTGTTTTCATATTCTTTGAGTAAATACCCAGTAATGGAATTACTGGATTCTTTGCTAATTCTTTTTTAAATTTTTTAAGGAAACTCTATACAGTTTTCCACAGTGACTGCGCCAGTTGGATTCCCACTAACAGTGCTCTGGGGTTCCTTTTTTTCCCCCATCCTCACCAGCACTTGTTTCTTGTGTTTTTTATTTTAGCCATGCTGTCAGAAATTAGGTAATATCTCATTGTGCTTTTGATTGGCAGTTCCCTTATGATGAGTGATGTTGAGCATCTTTTCATGTGTCTGTTGACGATCTGGATGTCTTCTTTGGAGGAATGTCTATATCCATTTTTTAACTGGATCAATTTTTTTTTGGTGTTGGGTTATATAAATTCTATATACATTTTGGATACTAACCCCTATCAGATATACCATTTGCAAAAATTCCCTCCCCCCATTTAGTAGGTTGCCTTTTGGTTTGTTGATTGTTTCCTTTGTTGTGCAGAGATTTTTATTTTGATGTAGTCCTAGTATTTTATTTTTGCTTTTGTTTCCCTTGCGTTAGGGAACATCTAGGAAAATGCTGCTATAGAGGATGCCATAAAAATTACTGTCTTCTTCTAGGAAATTAATTTTCTTTGAGGATTTTCTGCTTTCAGGTATTTCATACATTTTGAGTTAATTTTTGTATATAGTTTAAGAAAGTTGTCCAGTTTCATTATTTTTGCACATAGCTACCAGGTTTCCCAGCACCTGGTAGTGCTGGGAAAGTATCTTTTCCCCATTGTATATTCTTGCTTCTTTTGTCATAGATTAATTGACCAAAAGTGTAGATTCCCTTAAGGGTTTTCTACTCTGTTCCATTAATATATGTCTGTTTTTGTGCCTTTACCATACTGTTTTGATTACTACAGTTTTGTAGTGTATTATGAAAGCTAAAATTGTGATACCTCCAGTTTTATTCTTCTCAGGATTGCTTTGGCTATTTGGGGTCTTTTGTGGCTACATAGAAATTTTTGGATTGTTTGTTCTAGGTCTGCAAAAGTGCGGTGAGTATTTTGATGGGGATTGCATTGAATCTGTAGATTATTTTGGGTAGGAGAGATATTTTAACAACACTCCTGTGATCCATGAGCATGTGGATCTTTCCATTTGTGTCATCTTGAATTTCTTTCATCAGTGATTTATAGTTTTCAGAGTATAGGTCTTTCACCTCTTTGGTTAGGTTTATTCCTGGATACTTTATTCTTTTGGGTATAATTGTAAATTGTTTCCTTAATTTTCTTCCTAGTATTTCCTTTTTAGTGTTTGTAAATGCAATTGATTTATGGATACTAATTTTGCAACTTTACGGAATTCATTTATTCTAATAGTTTTTTGGTGGAGTCTTTAGGGTTTTCTAAGTATAGTGTCATGTCATCTGCAAATAGTGATAATTTAACTTCTTTTCCAATATGGATGCCTTTTATTTATTTTTCTTTTGTATTTGCTATGGTTAGACTTCCAGTACTGTGTTGAATAAATGTGGTCAGAGTGGACATCATTGTCTTATTCCTGATCTTACAGGAAAAGTTCACATTAAAAAAACTTTTGAGCATGATGTTAACCGTGGGTTTTTCAAATATGGCCTTTATTATGTTGAGGTATGTTCCCTCTAACCCACTTTATTAAATTTTTATCATGAACAGATGTTCACTTTTGTCAAATGTTTTTCTTCATTGATTGATTGTTTTTATCCTTTGTTGATGTGACATGTTAATTTATTTGCAAATGTTAAACCATATTTTCATCCCTGGAATAAATCACACTTGGTTATGATGAATTGTCCTTTTAATGTAGTGTTGGATTTGATTTGCCATTATTTGTTGAAGATTTTTGCATCTATGTTCACCAGGGATATTGCCAAGCAGTTTTCATTTTTTGTGGTGTCTTTATCCGGTTTGATATGAGGTGGCGATTTAGAATGTATTTGAAAGCTTTCCTTCTCTCCTATTTTTTGAAATAATTTATGGGGAATAAGTTTTAGCTCTTTCTTTAAATGTTTGGTAGAATTCCTGTATGACTCTACCTGGTCCTTTACTTTCATTTTTTGGTTAGTTTTTCGATTGCTGACTCAATTTCATTACCAGAAATAGGCCTATTCAAGTTTTCAATTACTGATTCAGTTTTAGAAGATTGTATATTTCTAGGTATTTATGCATTTCATGCAGGTTGTCTAATTTATTGAGATATAGTTTTTCATAGTAGTCTGTTATAATTCTACAACATTTCAATGTTGTCAGTTTTTGCTTGTTTTTGTTTATTTGGGTCCTTTCTCTTTTCTTTTCAAGTCTGGCTAATGTTATTAATTTTACTTTTCAAAAAACCAGCACTTGGTTTCATTGATCTTTGTTATAATTTTTCTCTAGTTTTTATGTCATTCATTTCTGTTCTGATCCTTATTTTCTTCCTTCTAGTCACCTTGGGCTTTGTTTGTTCTTCTTTTTCTAGCTTTTTTAGATGTAAGTCTGTATCATCTGAGCTTTTTTTCCTCTTTCCTGATGTAGGTCTATATAGCTATATATTTCCCTCTTAGAGTTGCTTTTGTTGTGTCCCAAAGATTTTGGACTGTTTTATTTTCATTTCTATTTGTCTCCTTCAGTTCTTTACTTTCTACTTTGTTTGTTGACCCACTGATTATTTAGCAATGTGTTGCTTAGCCTCCACGTGCTTGTGATTTTTCTAATTTTTTCTTTCTTTTCTCTTTATTTTTTTTAGTGTTTGTTTATTTGAGAGAGATGGGAAAGAGAAAGAACATAAATGTGAGTTGGGTAAGAAGAGACAGAAAATCCAAAGCAGTTCCCTTACTGCCAGCACAGAGCTCAATGTGGAGCTCCAAGAACCGTGAGATCATGACCTGAGCTGAACTCAAGAGTCAGACACTTAACCAACTGAGCCCCCCAGGTACTCCCTTTCCAGTTTTTTTCCCGTTGTGATTGAATTCTAGTTTCATATTGTTGTGGTTGAAGAAGATACATGCTCTGATTTCCACCTTCTTATGTTTATTGAGACTGTTTTGTGGCCTAACATGTGATCTATACTGGAGGATGTTCCATGTGCGCTTGAAAAGAATGTATATTCTGTTGTTTGGGGATGGAATGTTCTGCATATGTCTATTATATTCATCTACTCTAACAGGTCCTTTAAAGACACTATTTTTATGAGGCATTCTTATCATGCATGAGTTTCTTTTGTATATAAACATGAATAGTTGGGAATATTTATTTACTTCCAATGAATTCCTATATTCAACAATAAGATATTTATATAGAGTCTGGAATAATTGACAAAATCTTCTTTCTAGGCACTCTTTCTCCTTTTCCACCCTTTCCTCCCCTAAATGAGTCTTACTTGTACTTACTACCCCTGTGATTTTGAAAATATATAGTTTTAACAAATGTATAAATTTATTTACATGTGTATATTTAGACATATATGTGTATATTACACATATACTAAGTATATGAATTTATAGGTGCAAATATTGTTTAAGATCTATTTCCTTTCAGTTGTTTTTAACTTAAATATACAAAAAATTGGTTATCTTGCTTTATGCAATCTTTTGATACTTGTTTAATTCAATTGGTAAAGTTAACTTATATTGGTACCTCACTGTAGCCTGTTGGTGGTATCTGTTTTGCATCACATTATAGCATTGCATAAATATGGCATGTTATTACACCACCCTCCTGTCCATCAGTCTTAGTTTGTAGCCTGATGCTGCTTTGAATATTCTCATATATGTCTCCTGATGCATATGGGCAAAGATTTTTTTTGAGACATAACTAGTAGAGACTTACCAAGTCATAATTTAACAATGTTTAATTTTACAAGATAAAACTGAAATGTCCCCCCAAATGGTTAATAATTTACCTCTTAAGGGAAATTATAAATTGTGGGATAAAACTTTGCCAATCCCTGATTAATCTGTTTTTGATACCTCTTTAAAATTTTTCTTCTTTTATGTTTATTCAAATTTATGCTAATTCCATTTGGAGATTTTCCTTTTTTAATCTGTAATTATGTTAAAGTCTTGGAACAGTTTTGACTGATAAAGTATTAATATCAACTATCTTTATCCAGTATATATCAAATTTATAACTTGTTTTTTCCATTTTACTTAAGATATCATTGAATTAATAATAATTTTACTAAGTACAATTTTTCAATATTTTCTTACATTGGAATGCATTTAATAATGCTAAAAATACTTCCCTACTCAGTTTAGAGAAATATTAATCTGTATTTTGAACTAAAACTTGTTAAGATTTTGCATTTGTTATTAAGTCTTTGATCACTCTGGGTTAATTTTTATGTATGCTGTACGGTAGATATACAATTCTAATCTTTCTGTACATAAAATATTTTCATAGGTATATGTATTGAATAAACTGTTTTTCCTATTGATCTGACCTATCAAATCTGTCAGATACTGAAATTCTATATATTCTATGCCTCATACTTCTTTTCTAAAATCTGGCTTTGGATCAGGTTTGGGGGTTATATTGTCTCCTTTTCCTATGAATTTCTATATATATACTAGAATAAGCTCCCTTCTCTCAGCTTTTTCTCAAATATAAAGGGCATTTTGATTCTTCATAGTTTTGGAAATAATGTAGTAAATTCCGTGAACAATCTCATTTAGCCTGGCATTACAATCTATAGAGTAATCAGGTATTTTAACATTATCTCAATATTTAATGTTTTAATATCCATGTGCATGGTATATTTGAGATCATCTTTAAATTCTCTCCATTAAGTACTATATTTTATTCATTATAAGTTTTGTGCTCCATTTTATTTCTCAGAATTTTATATTAAAGGGGATAATTTTTTTCTAAATTTTATTATTGATATATAGTAATTGTCTTATTAATGAATTACTTTACATAACTTACATCTTGCTAAACATTATAGTACTCCTAAAAGTTAGTCTGTATTTTCCTTTGTCTCTGATCAAAGGTAATTACTTTAAGATAATTTTTCAAATGTGACTTTAAGATTTAAAATTAAACAATTAGAGTCCATATTACAATTCTTTTGCTTTGTGTCATGGAACAAGTTTCTTATTTGTAGAGAGTCTCAAATTCCTTCTCCTTAAAAGAGTTATAACACTAGCACTTATTTTATAGCCTTGTTGAGAAGGTAAAATAATACACATAAAGCACATGGTGTGGTACTGGATATGTTAACTAAAGCAAACTCTTATTAGATGGATAATTAGGCTTAAAGAGTCAAAAGTAATTGTGAGTAATGCTTAGCTACAGTGTGGCATCATCATGACTGGGAATGCTAATGCAGTAAAATGGGCACAGAAAAGTAAAATGTGGAAGTCACTTTAAAGGTAGAGTATTCATCAAGGCAGAAGTAGATGGAGTAAGACTTAATCTAAGGTGATGACCAGAGTGTCACATTGATGGTGGAATCAGAAATCAGATTTTTCGACAAGAGCAGCTTACAAGAAGATATAATCGTACTGAAATTATGTTTTGTCTTTATATTTAAGGTTGAAGTGCTCAAGTTTGTGAGCTAGAGGAGCATAGACCTGTGTGCAAGGTGCTCCTTCAACTCATGACCCAGAGACAACATCAAGTTTCTGGAAAAGCTTAAGCAGTGGATCTGGGCACACTCTGAACAAGGTTAGTTCTTGGCTTTGAAGTACCCTTCTTAGGAAAAAAATATTTTTTTCAAATATTATTGAGTTTCTTCAATTTAATCATTAAATATTTTTAGTTTTACTATCCTTTTCCTCACAATAATTTTAAGCAATTGTATTCCTCTGATCCAATGAATATTTCAAAATCTCATGTAAGTTTCCATGCATACGCATCTTCAAGATAAAAATCCCACCTCTCCAAGCAGATTTCTGCTCTATAGCACTCTAGTGAAATAAAATTAATAATTAGAGTATTTAATAAAGCTTTAAGGATAATCAAATCTTCCTTATTATGTACAAAATCAAAGTACTGCTAAAAATCTGGTCCCAATATCCTAATCCCTTGGGCCAGTATTATTCAAGTTAAATCACTTTAAACACTAGAAAAAATTGTATACAGTTAAGTTGGTATTATTATTTTCCAGGGAGAATAAAATAGCTATTTTCTTCATACCCTCATGGAAGAATACCATTCTATAAGCTATTTTTTTAATCAATTATTTGTTTCCATTTTGTTAAAGGATATCAAAATTAACACCCCAATTTTTTTCTAAATTTCAAACATTCAGTCATTTTTAGTAATACCCATTTTATTGACAGCTACAATTCTCAAGTTCATATACACCTAATGGAATTACTTTTATATACAAAAGCTGAGTTTACTTGTTTGCCATAAAAGTTCTCCCTTATCAAATTGCATAGATCCTTGCAAACCTCACTTTTTAAAATTTCTACTTTATATGGAAAAATGCTGAAATAGAAAAAATTTACAGAACTATTACATTTCTCCAGTTCTAATTTTGTCTGCATTTGCTAATACGACATGTATTTGCTGGTGGATATTGCTTTCTAATCATTATATTCTACCTAAAGTTATTCAGATTGATATACAGGGTTTTCAATTTAATGGGTAAAGACCACAAAGTATTTGAGCACAGTTAGATCCTGTATATAACCTAAGAGTTTTTATACAATTCCAGTAGGCTATGCATGCAGACTATATACATGATGAGGATAGCAATTAGAACAATAAGGTAATAGGCTAATAATAATGTTTGACAAATAATACTTTGGAACCTCAGATTATTTCACACTTTAATCCTCTTTCCTAAATATCAGCTTGTAAAAACAGCACTTATTTTGCATTATGGTGCCAGTTCCAAGGACTTCCTAAATGACTTAGAAATGAGAAATGTTATTCTTTTAGATTTTTTCATTAATGTATAAATTTTTATTTTCTGTGCTTTCATTGCTGATTTTTTTCTTTTTTCTTTTTATTTAAAAAAAATTTTATGTCTTTATTTTGAGAGGCAGAGACAGAGAGTGAGCAGGGAAGGGGCAGAGAGACACAGAATCAAGCAGGCGCCAAGCTCTGGGCTGTCAGCACAGACAGAGCCTAATGTGGGGCTTGAACCCACGGACTGTGGGATCATGATCTGAGCTGAAGCTGGACGCTTAACCAGCTGAACCACCCAAGTGCCCCATCATTTCTGATTTCAATATATGAATACTAATATAGGATATATGATAAATATTTGGAAGCTTAATCACAGACTGGTATTATTTGATATTGAAGGAATATTTTGGTTCAATGATATGAAAACCTGAGTAGAGTTTGATACCAAAATAGGTAAAAGTTATACAAAAATTAGAGTAAATGGAATAAATAAGTTTTGTGATATGTTTTTTGGAAATGTATACCAAAAGTCTTAACATTCATGGGTTTTATTTATCATGTAGTGAAATGTCTGAATAAAATATCAGAAAAACAGAAAAGTGCTCAGTACAAATATTTTTTATTATCATGAAAAAGTCACATTGACCTGAATGGTTACTAAAAGTATTACATTTAATTATAGTCCATCACTCTGATGAGAACATTCTACAAACTTCAAAATATTTAGCTTTTATAACATTATCTTGTTATTTAGGTGGAGGAAAAAGTCCTTACAATATTGTGAGGAGTGAATGATATTTCTCAGGTAAAATTATGTGCACACACAAAACTCAAAAATACTGGTGGGGATGTTTAGAAGTTTTGATGTTTTCTAAATCTGTGCCAACCTCTCATAAAAGTTACATTTACAAAAACCAAAGTTTTAAGGTAACGTTAAGGATGTTTTAAGCGCAATGGAAAGTACCCAAGGTGTAATCCGGGCCTTAAAAATCTCTCATCTGCCCCCTCAAAGACTTGGCCAAAATGTTCACCATGTTGTCCCCCCTCCCAAATCCTTTAACAGCCTCCAGCACCCACAGAATGAACTTCAGTGCCCAGATTAGCCTGTAAACTCCCCTCTGTTTTCTCTCACATTACTTCCTTCCAGGGTAACCCCAGGGGGTGTGTTTTGCCTGAGCGACCCTGAACTTTCTGGAGTTCACGTATGACTGAGAGCTTGGTGGTAGCGATGGTGGTCACGCAGTCTTTTCGTTTCATTTTCCCAGGCCTTTGCTCACCTTCCATCTTCTCTGTGGAAGGACTACCCTGCTCCTAAAATTCGTCAAACTGGCTTCCTGAACTTGATTTCATGAATCACCTTAGGATCCCGTTAAAATAAAAATTTTTCAGCTCGTCTCAGGTAAGGCTAAAGATTGTCGTTATTTTTGCCAAGTCCCCAGGTGATACTAAAGCTCCGGTCCTTGGCATATACTGTGAGAAGTCAGTACAATGACTGGCCTGAATGGTGTAGCTTTCCGTAGATATCCCAACAGACATCTTGTTTACCTTTATCCTTGAACTTATCCAACGATGGTGGTCATTTTTCATTTGCATGTGTGTGTCTGCATATATATGGTCTGAGTATAGATATACACACAATTTAAATATCATATGTAAATATATACTTTGCATATACTTTAATTTCCCGTCTGCCAACTGTGCACTAGATCCCGTTCTCTTCACCTACTCAAGAACATACATAGTTGCCTCAACATGCAGCGCTTGCTCACATGTCATTTTGTTTCTCTCTTTGATCATTCCCATCAAGGGCTTTGGGCTTGCTGATTGTTCCTTCTGTCTAGAACCTTCTTTCAACAGATATGTGAATAATTAACTTTCTTTAACTTCTTTCATGAATTTATTTAAATCTGAGACCAGATTCCATATTTAAGACTGCAACCTGTCCGAAAATCAAGAACACTGGTTTTTTTCTTTTCTGCCAGTTATATGATTTATATATTAGGTCAGTTTCTCTCCACTGGAATGCAAATTCTCTGCAAGAAAGTTTTCATTTTATTCATATATGCATTTCTAGTGCTTGGAATAGTGTTTACGTGTTAAAAATAAGAAAGAATAAATGGATGATGGATGGGTTAAAGTAACAGATGCCTTCCAATTTGTTAGAAGTCTTTGCCAAGAAAGTAGGCTGTCATTTAAAAAGTCTGTACCAATAGTATCCTAGAACATTCATATGCCAGATAAATTCATTCATTATATACTATGAGTAGAGAAATAATTGCTTGGTTCCTACTGCTACTCTGTTAAACCTCCAGGCAATCTCGCTAAAATCTGGGTAGTCTCCCAAAAATTTATGATTCAAGAAAAATGTGTTCAAACCATATCTTTAGAATTGATCAAACTGGCAATAAAATAAGATCCAAACTATAGTCCAAGCCTTGGTGATATGGACACCATGATTTCAGCTAATAAAAACAAAAACAAAAAGCTGAAATTCCTAGAAAATATTCATTTCTACTATTGCAAAGAAAGGAAAATCGAATAAAGACTAGAAAAGGAAAGCTTGGTAGATGTTGTAGACAGCAGCATGTAAATCCTATTTTTACCTGTATTCTAAATCTTTATCTAAAGCTAACTGAAATCAGTGGATAATCAGTGGATACATCTTTCCATTAGCAACTGAACAGGACTGATTCCTGTCATAGCAGTTGAACTGCCATGTTGACCATGGAGTATTCTGGCAAGTCCTCTGGCCAGTCTGCTCCGACTCTGCTCCAGGGCATCTACAGCGGGGTTTCCTTATAATCTTTCCAGCCTGGAATTTGATTAAGGGAACAAGGAAAAAAGGCACAAATTCATAAATTCCCCCAGCCCCAACTCCTGTAATGCAGAGTCTCTGTAAGGAATGAGTAGGTGTGACAACTTGCCAACTTCAAATAATTAACACACTAAGTCTTGTACAGATATTTGTAATTGGAACTGAAGTATTCTGAAAGATTTTATTAAGGATTATACCACAATATGCTTTTCCCCTTTAAAAAAATCAAAAGGAGTTGTTTATTAAAACTTCTTGGTGATCTTGGAAAGTGGTTGCATTTTTAAAGATTTGTTAAGTATATAGCTTGTGTTACTGATCCTATTTTTCAATGTCAAAGTTAACTTCAAGTCTTTAAATGTAATAATGCATTCCTGCCTATATAGAAATTATTGGATGATTTAAATTCAGTGACTCCAAATAATTATTACTAAGGTATTCAAAAATTAAAAGGTGATCCCATTTTATTTAGATGAATAAAAATTTATGATCTAATGTGATCTCATTTTAATAGAATATAAAATGATGTGTAATCTTGTAACCCATGATGATGAGTATTATATACCAGAATTATTTGTTTCCTTACTTGCTGTAGATTCTGAATCTGGAGTTCTCTCTTGTCCTGTAAGAAAGTGGGATGCTAGAGAGGCTAATGTTCTGGAGGAGACAAGAGCCCCGGAGTAGGGATCCTTGCTCCATTTTTATTAGCTTCAGAAGCCTTACAAATGTGGTGATGGAGGTGCACAAAGAAACAAAGAAATCGTGAACATTAACTCATAGGCTTAAGGTGAAGAGGGTTTGGAAGATATGAGGTGTTAGGGGTTTGGATCAATACAAAACAAGATCCGGCTCCAGGCAGAAGGTTGTTTAGGTAAGTCTGCTGTAAACTGGTCGAGGAGACCAGAAAGAACAAGCATGCTACCTCAGGGTCAACAAGGCACCTTCCTTTTGCTAATTAGCTCTTCTCTGGGCAACTTGACCCTGCAACAGTCTATAGGTCTATTTCCTTGTTTACCTAATTTGGTCCTTCCTTTCAGTGAAAGCAGCTTTCTGCTTTTGTACTAAGTTGGGGAGCATTTTGCCCTAATCTTCTTCACCTCATCTTGGATAGTTTTATCCTGAGATTCACTATTCCTATACCTTTACCCCATTTACCTAATCTTATTTACCCAATCTTGGGTGTGTACATTTTATGGCTTTCTAATGTCTTTATGCCTTGTTAGCGCATCAGTGCAAGCTCAGGAAATTCCTAAGCTTATTCCCCCCCAGTTACTCACCTTTTTACATATATATCATTTTATTTCATAGGACTTTCAAGCTTTATGAAACTGGCTGCTAAACTTTTACCGACTATTTTCCATTTAAAGTAAGTAGTTTCTTTGTCTCTTGGACAGTTATTAAAATGTTTGAGAAATGTTAAGCTAGCACTGGATAATTGCACTGTTGAAATAATTGACCTTTGAGGTCTGCGAACTTTCCTAATGAAAACTAAGGTGACAATGTCATTGTCAATAAGATCAATGAAACTAATATGTCAATATCTCAGCTAAACAATTCAGTCTGTGAATTGACATTTTTTAGGGTGAACGATATAATTTTTGTTTATAAGTAAACTGGTTTAATCCCCACAAAGATCAGATCTGAGATATTCCCATTTTAAGGAAACTGTATTTTTGGAAACCAGGAGACCATTTTCTCTAAGAGAGCGTTTTAGTGAATGCTATGATGAAAATTACATTCCCAATGATTTGAACCAATCATTTATCCAAAGGCTCTATTTTTGTCTTAGCAACCAAAGCCATAATAACTTTCCAAGTGGCTCTGCTTTAGTTCCAGTGTTGCTTTCTCTTTGGAAGCACATGTGGATAAATCTGTGATAAAGCTCAGATTCTTAACCAAAAAAGAAAAAAAAAATGTGAACAGTAGAAATAGAACAGAATAAAAAATTGGGAGAAATGACACTGATTTAAAAAGTTATCATAATCACAATGTTTAACTAGCAGGATAAATATAGAGATATGTAGGTCAGTGGAATAAAATTTGTGTCCACAGACCAGAAACAAAGTCTTAAATTGATGGTTGACTGGATATTGGCAAGTTACTTCAGTAAGAAAGAAGAGTCTTTTCCATAAATAGTTCTGGGACAACTGGATAGCCACAAGGAAAATGTTAAAGTTCAACCCCTACATCACCTCACCTTACTTATAAAAATTAACTAAGAATAGATTATCAACCTAAATATAAGAGCTAAAAATATAAAATTCTTATAACAAAATATGGGACCTTTATCTTTATTGCACTGAATTAGGCAGTGGTCTTTACATATAATACTAGAACACAACAAAAAATTAATTTTGATGAAGCCAATTTAAGTTTTATGCTTTGTTTTTTTTTAATTTTTAAGTTTATTTACTTATTTTGAGAGAGACAGAGGCAGCACAAGTAGGGGAGGGAGGGAGAGAAAGAATCCCAAACAGAATCTGCATTGTCAACACAGAGCCTGATATAGGACACGAAAACACAAACCATGAGATCATTACCTGAGCCCAAACCAAGAGTTCAATGCTTAACCAACTGAGCCATCCAGGTGCCTGAAGTTTTATGCTTTAAATAAAACTGTCAAGAAGTTGAACAGACAATCTATGTAATGAGAGAAAATATTTGCAAATCATGTGTCTGAGAAGGGACTTGTATCCAGAATATACAAAAATACAATGAAAACAAAAACAGATAACCCAATGAAAAATAGGCAAAGTATCTACTTTTTCCCAAGGAAATCTACAACTGACCAATTAGTACATAAAAACGTGACCAGCATTATCATTCATTAGGGAAATTCAAATCAATAAGATGCCACTTCACCTCCACAGGATGGCCATAATAAAAAAAAGATGGACTCTAACAAGAGTTGGTGAGAATATGGAGAAATTAGAACCTTCAAATATTGCTTATAAGTATATAAAATATTGTAGCCTCTTTTGGAAGTAGTTCGGTGATCCTTAAAAATGGAAACATAAGAATTATCATAGAATCCAACAACTCCAGGAGAAATGAAAACACTTCTACAAAAAAAAACCACACTTGTATATAAAATCTTCATACTACTCTATTCATAATAGCCAAAAAGTGAAAGGAATTGGAAAAGCCATCAACTGAAGAATGAAAAAATAATATGTGGTATATCCATATAATGGAACATTATTTGGCCATAAAAAGAAAGAAGTATTGATCCATACTCCAATTTGGATGAAATTGAAAACATTATGCTAAGTCAAAGAAGCCAGTCACAAATGGTCATTCTATGATTTCACTTATATGAAATATCCAAAATATGTGAATCCGTAGAGAGAGACAGCAGGTTACTATTCAGCAAAAGCTGGGGGTAAAGGGAGGATGGGGAATGGCTCCTGGTGAGAAGGAAGTTTCTTTTGGGGATGATGAAAACCTTTTAAAATTAGATTGTAGTAATTGCTACACAACTCTGATTTTACTAAAAAACTACTGAACTGAATACTTTAAATGGATAAATTTTGTGTTATATGAATTAGATATCAATTAGCTCTAAAACAAAAGTAAATGGCATGCATTTCAGTTACTATAATATTTATATATAAAGCCAAATAAAAATTAGTTTTAGGGTATCGACAAAAGAAGCCAATTGAATATAAATAATGGTTCCAAAATTCTTAATATGACCTTAAAAATTGTATCAATTGAATCTAGAATATCTCATTGCTTTATCTCTGTATAATGAACTTTCAAAATATTTCTTAAGAATTGGTGAATAAATGGACATTGATGCCTAATCTTATATGATTATTGGCATTCATATACAAAGGATTCTATTAAATAGTTCATTCCAGCTCAGAGCTAGTTTTCTTTTCTTTTCAACAAATTAAACCAGCATCATGACCAGTGGGAGCTAAGCACTTGACATCCTACAATGCTGGTGATTCTTAATTTATGCCCTGAGGGACTAATACGGAGAGTATTTTCAGGGTACCATAGCAACTGCAGAATCAAAGCAATGATATCAAATGGCAAGTTGTGGCTGAGAGAACACTTCAGAACTCTGTGGGAGCACCTGGGGCAAGGACTATTACAGGTGTGGCATCTTGATAAGGGACCCTTAATTGGTGTTAATTTTATCCAAATTAAAGACAAGTATAGAGCATCTCTTTCCATAGAGTAGAATAGTCTCATAAAGATGTGGAACAAAATGGTAAGGGTATTTAATTTGTAACTAGTATTTCTCAAGGGTTTTGATATGGATCTTTATTAAAACTGATTTCAAGTTGCATTAACCTTAGTAATATGCTAAAATGTTCAGGGAATAACAATGTCTTGTCAACATCAAAGGAAGACAACACATTGTCAAATCATATATTAATTTTCATGGCAACAGCGCTTGCATTTCATCATCACATGCTATACATAGTCCCCAGTTTTCTCTTTGAGAAGCTGAACAGTGAGAACACTAATAAAGTACCCAGGGAACAAACAATCCCTTCTTTTCTATTTTATATTAGTCAATTAACATACAACAGATGTCTGCTTTCAGAAGCTTTTTAAGAGCACTGGGCTATGTGCCTCTTTGCCTTTGGATATTGGAATGAATTCCAGAATCATGAAACTCCATGAAAGAGGTAAAATTGCCATTTTCTCCCAAGTCTCAATCATGAGCCACCAGGCTTAATCTTCAACTAATGTTGAATATAGATATAGAGATCCAGTTATATCTCTTACTATTTGAACCCAAAGAAAAAGAAATTGCAGAAACATTAGTTATAGAAATGGAAAAGTAGAATGGGATTAAAATTATGAAGCAGTCTGAAGGAATTTAAACATTAAGAACAAGAGAATTAATACAAAACTACTCAATTTTACTCATTAAAACATGATTTGGAAACCCTTCCTCACGGCTCTGGACTCTAGCAGTTCAGCCCAGTTATTAAGAGAGTCCACTGTGTAGATGGCCTATGGTGTGGCAGCCACTGTCTGACAGACAAATCTGTCTCCACAATGATGTGAAATTTTCATAAAATACAGGAAATGCTAATTTTATTAAGAGCCCTGTGACTTGCAAACAAGGATGAAGGAAATGAAGGAAAATGAAAAAATAAAGGAAAAACGAGTTAGGAACTAACGTTAGGAACTAATGGAATATTTAAAAACCAGTAAGTACTCTTGAATAATTGATTACATCTAATGCTCATGCTATTATTAAACAAAAATTAGATATCCAAAATTAGAGAAACAATGTTATTTTTTTAATGTTTATTAATTTTTGAGAGAGAGAGTGCAGAGTGTGAGCAGGGGTGGGGCAGAGAGAAGGGGAGACACAGGCTATCAGCACAGAACCGGATGCAGGGCTTGAATCCATGAACTGTAAGATCATGACCTGAGCTGAAGTCAGAGGCTTAACCAACTGAGCCACCCAGGTGCCCCAAACAATGTTATTTCAAAATGAACTCGATAAAAGTAGAAAAGGAAGTCTTCAAAAAGTTGTTTTATAAATAAGCAGACTATAAAAAGTAATAGAGAAATGAATACAAATTAAGAGAAGGGGAAATAAATGATATTTGTATGATTGGCTTTCATCCTTAACTTCTCACAGAAGAAAGGATATTTTTAATACTCACTTTTTTAATTTAAAAGTGAATCCCCCCCAAAAATAAAAGTGAATCCCTAAATCGCTAAAAGGGTTTATGATGAAAGATAAGTAACACATGTTAATAGGAAGAAATATTTTCCCTACAATACAAATCATTTTCCTGATTACACTTTCCAAAATGACAAAGCATGCAGGTGAAGTTACTTACCCTGCAAATTCTCCTTCTTGAATGAATGCCCTCAGATCAGAGGTACCTTAAAGCCTTTATATGGGTTTCTTTCCTAGGCTAGAAAATAAGATAGGACAAACTAAATCTTTCTTCTGTTGAATAAGATTCAAATAGAAAACCTTATACTGAAATATATACACTTCCATTTAAAGAAAACAATACATACAGACTTGGGTATGAACCTCTATCTAACCCATAAGCATTCCTATGAAAGTTCCAAAGAACTAGAAGAGATTCCAAAACTGCAATGTTTCTAAAACTGTTTCTGAAACAGAAATGGGACTCATTATTTGCTGAATTATATTTAAGCTTCTGAGCTCCAAAATTCCAGCATTTGTCTACTATCATTTTGATTGTTTCCTAACTGGACCTATAGTCCTATCTTCCTAGATCATTCCCCCCCAAGAAACTCTCATCAAAATTATTCAGAGGAAATTAATGACTATTATCTGGAATAATCAGTATAGAAGTAACTAAATTGCTTAACACATGAGAAAAGAGGACCTAACTGGCACATCAGGATCAGTGTTCAAATGCAAAAAAAATGTTTAAATATATAATTTTACATATTCCTAGTTATAGAAGTTTGTGATCACTTAGATTTTTCCCTATTGTCATGGTTAAGCTATTTTAAATGACAGTAAGAAAGAGTAAATGGAAAATGTAATCACGCTTCACAAACTTTATGCAGTCTTGAAATATAAAGAAAACGTGTCTTCTACTAAATCAGAAGTAGGATAAAGCTGGCACACTTTAATTTACTTCCAACACACCATTTTCAGTCATAGCATTAGTGACATTACAAAAGTCAAGGGAGACTCATTAGTGTGATAGGATAAAGACAGATGACCAGTATTTAAAACACATTATTTAAAATAGAAATCCAATTCTGACATATGAAAACTCATGATAAAATAGTATTCTTTCAAAATAGTTCTTTGCACATTTCTTTGAGCATAATCTCCACCTACAATCTGGGTCCCTGGAACCAACGGCACTGCTATTTATTTTGTACTACCCGTTCAAAGTCAATATAATGAAAAGGGTAGAAAAATATCTTTAAAGTATTAGTTTTGTCCTCACAGGATCTCCAGAAAGATTCTCTAGGACCCACCACTGTTGAAAACTGCTAGTTTGAAGAATGTTTTCTCAATACAATACATTCCAAGTTAGAGGAGTTCATAACATTTTTAATGTACTTACCATTTGACTAGAAGTTACTAGAGACAGTATGAAAAAAATCCTCAGGTGTTGACACAAACTTCCTTTCATGTAGGTTACATACAATTGGAGAAATGCATCATCCAACCTGGCGGAGAATGAAGGATTCTCATGTTAAGAATGCCTCACAACAGTACCTGCTTTAAGAGATACCAGCTGGTGAGTCACTGACCTGTACCACGGAAACTATTATTACACTGTATGGCAACTAACTGAAATTTAAATTGAAACTTAAAAAAAAAAGAACATTAAAAGACACCAGCTAGGAATGCTGCTATTCAATTCATTTAAAACTACCTGTAAAAAGTTTGGAGATTTCTCCTACTGGTAGTGTATAAATTGTAGCACATTTAGCTTCTTGATAAACAAAGATAAGTGAGTAAATGAAAGCAAACCAACATGCCTTAAATGGATATAAATGATGTGAGACATGGACTGGGAAAAAAAAATCCTCAGTGCTATTGGTGATCCAACAGGGCATTTACTTCTTGTTTGCATTACATCCACTGTGCCCTCCATGCCTAGGTAGGCCATTGAGTGAACACATTCTATGTAGAGAAGGCACTTTCTAGACTTTCTAGATCTATATGGTAAGATAAAAATCATGCAACTCTTTGGAATTCCATTTTTTTCTAAATTTGGGCAAATGTAAACTGATAATGTAAAATATCTAAAGACATTGTTTTAAGATTACTGTGTCTGTTTATGTAATAGAAATAGTAAACATCAAATAAATGTCACATTTGCTGAGGATGACAATGCAGAATGTCCTGGGCTACTAGTCCACTCTGTTCTTCAGGGAATTTTGTGAAAAATAGCCATCATTATAGAACACCAGTTATTATACCTACATAAGGCAACACTATTATAATCACATTACTAAGTATAGATGTATTTCTCCTTCTAAAGATTATTTATTGAAATTGAAGTTTATTTCCCCAAAGGCCATATTCTTCTAAAAGACAATATGCTATGAGTATTTAATTTTATTTGCATAAATCCTAAAATGCAGTTTCATAGCATAGATACTGAAGATAAATGCTACAATGCTAATGATGTTTAGTTGACTATAAATTTAATAGACTTTTAGCATGTAAGAATTTTAGGAACTTTTTACATGAAAACTGAAGGGGAGATAAAGAGTTCTCATGTAGCCTCTGTTTGCCCCACTCCACTTCCCCCTATTATTCATATCTTGTGTTAAGGTGGCATAGACCAAAGATTATGCTGTCTTGAGCAAGGCTGGAAGTTATGAGGTTGGTCATAAGTGGTCACATTGTGATATATAAAGAATATAAGAGTTAAAGGATGTGATGACTGATTTTATATGCAGTGGGGGAGAAAGAAAAGGGCATTTTGCCAGACCTCTGGAATCACTAGAGGGGCAAGTTTAAAGATATAAATTTGAGGAGCACCTGGGTGGCTCAGTCAGGTAAGTATCCAACTCTTGATATTGGCTCAGGTCATGATCTCACAGTTCGTGGGATCAAGCCCCACACTGGGCTCACACTGAATGCACAGAGCCTGCTTGGGATTCTCTCTCATGCTCTCTCTCAAACATTAAAAATTTTTTTTAATGTTTTATTTATTTTTGATACAGAGAAAGAGCATGAGAGGGGGAGGGGCAGAGAGAGAAGGAGACACAGAACCGGAAGCAGGCTCCAGACTCTGAGCTAGCTGTCAGCACAGAGCCTGACGTGGGGCTCGAACCCACGAATGTGAGATCTGACCTGAGCCGAAGCTGGAGGCTTAACCGACTGAGCCACCCAGGCACCCCTCAAACATTTTTTTAAAAATATATAAAATTCTGAAGTCATGAAGGTTAAGGATATCAACGCTGGAGTGAGCATAGCAAAAACAGAGTAAGCTAAAGGCTAACTTTGAAGACCTTTACACATATCCAATTGGAAACATGAAGAGAAGTCAATAAGATTGAAATCAAGAAGTGCAGAAGAAGGTGAAACTCAAAAAATACTACTATTCTCAAATCCTGGTGATTAAATTCCCTTATGAAAGTGGGTATGTCAAGTTGTGATATTATCAGAAAGATGAAGGTGGATAATGGACCGCTGGCTTTAAAAGTTTGGGAAACATGCTCTTGACATCTTTTCTTTTGGTAAAGACAAAGTGGTCAGAATATCACTGCTGGGATTTAGAAAGAGAATGAAGTGAAGATAAATATATCTCTGTCAAGGTTTTTATGTTGAAGGGAGGGAATGAAAGTTTTAATAGCAGCAATGGAATGTGTGCTTAAAGGAAGCTAGTTTATTTTAAACATAAAATCTTTAAATATGCATGTATGTGGGTAAACACATATGTATGTGTATATTAACATCTATACTATAGATATTTATCTGAGATAGATACATATGTAATCTTTATTACTGAGATATATAATCAGATATACATATACAGATATCACTTATATCATGAGTGTGTGTGTCGGCAAAAGTAGATAGGACTCTGCACACGTGGAGGGGATGATCACAGCTAAGATTAAACTGTATCCATAGTATCAGTAATGTTGGCAGAATATAATGGTTCTAACTGGTATTGTTTGGTGGATATAATGATGGGAGTGTGTAAATATTCCCTATTTCTACGTCTCAATAAATTCAAGGGAAAGACTCTCAGCTGAGAGTGTAGAAAAGTGATGAAGGATTACAGGTTTGAGGGAAGAGAGCAAGCAAAGGAGTCATTGTGAAGAATTTAACACTGAATGGAGTACTAAGATGCTACTTGAGATGAGTAGTCCTGGATTTAAACCAAGACCTGCTACCATAGTTTTTCTATGACCACATGCAGCTTCCTTCCTGCATCTGTAGACAAAGCATTTTTACCAAAATTTGAGTATCACAATTAAGTGGTTTGCAAAGGGTAGGGGGACAAGGAAATCGAGGTATGTGCATTGAAGTGATTAGAATGTTCAGCCATTACATTTCTGTGTAAAAAGCAAAATCAGATATGGAGGTGGATAAAGAACAGTGAATAGGTGGTGTCATCAAGATTATATGTCCCAGTGGTTGAAGTCTCGTAGTTAGTACTGAAAAGAGTTAGCTGGAAAGACTAAAAATGTATGTTTGGAAAGTGAACTGCTTGATTAAAGACCCTAAAGAAGATGTTCTAACTGGTGAGGATAATTATGTGCAGTATGCCCTTGGGAGTGGATGGCTAAGGTCCAGTGGAATATAAGATAACTGGAAGAGAAGAATTAGAGGAAGTGAGAGTATATGGTATTAAAAGTTGTTGTTTTACATATTGTACTAAAAAGTAGAGTAGCAAAGAAATAGCTGGGTGCTAAAATATCAGTGATGGAGACTTACCAGAGCCGTGTACATTACAGCAATGAGCAGGGACAGGGAATACCATATCTATCCATCCAGTTCAACATCTGTCATCTAAGGAGAGAGACAGAGGTCTGGAGTTAGAACTGAATAGGTGAATAGAAGAAAGGTCAGCTCCTTCACCTCCAGGAATAGGGAAGGAAGACAGTCATCATCGGAGAGGTGGCAATCAGCCCTATCACTGACCTATATAAAATACTTCCATGGCTTCTCACTCCCATCAAACAACATGTAGCTTCCTTAACTTGGCATTCATGGTCTTGTCCTTCCTGCCCAAAGTTCTTTTTCATATTCTGTCTTCACTACCCACCACAATCAGCCACACTTCACTTCCTCAAACTTGCCATTCATTCATCATTTAGCCTTTAAAGATGTTCTTTTTACTCCTTCCCTTCCTTTCCCCATTCCCTAGCTAAATGCTAATCTGTTTCTGTCCTCAATTTTTACATTACTTCCAAGAAGCTTTCTAAATAGATTAAGTTAGTTGTCCCTGGTTGCCCACTAAACCCTCTTCAGGATAATTATTTCTTCAATTGTCTATTTTCTCAAATTAACTGTAATGTAAATTTCACGAAGCTAGAGATCATGCATTGGTTCAACAGATTTGAGCGTCTACTCAGTGCCGTCACTATTATTGCATTTTTATGCCATCACTGTATCATTGCTCCTTAATTAGGATGTAAAATTTGATAAGAATTCAGCACATGGTATCCTTTCATGCAAAAACGCATGTGTAAGATAAATGAGAATTCACTTATTGGTATTTTATGTGATAGTCACTCGTTATCTGTCAATCATAGCAATATTGCACATAAGCACTGCTTAAGGAAAATGAAATTCTATCTTTGAAGATGGAATGATTTTACTATGAAGTAGTTTTAATTTGTCTAAAACCTAAAGATTACCTTCTCCATCAATCTCTTACAAGTCTAAAATTTTGATGATATCATGTGTAAAACTGAACATTGAACAAGGTTTTCATCTGCCAGATCTTTAAAGTTAAAAAGTTAAATGTTGAATATGATTTACATGTGGACATAGCAGGCAGAACCATCAAAATAAGTCTTTCCTGTTGCATACAGAAAATTCCATTTCTAAAAGTATATACATTGACATAATAAAAATTGAGTGCATAAAAAGAGAAGAATATGTGCTTATCTTATGGCAAGTGAGAAAATTTAAATTGTGAGCCCTGTTTAACACCTATGAGATGACATTACCAAGCAGACAGCTGTGGAAAACTTGAGAGTTTAAATTATGTTAGCTTTGAATGAAAGTTCTAAAGAATAATGCTACAAGTAGAAGTTGAACCTCATTTACTCCTACTCTGTCAATTCATGCTTGATGTAGCTGAGGAACAGAAAGACTGAATTATTTTTCAAACACTACTCGGTAAGGTGAGTGGGACCCTCTCAGACCTCCTTCTCATACCTTCCCACCCCACTTATGCTGATTTGTATTGTACATTTGGATGCTATTTATATAGTTGTATTCTTCTTTCCTAGAATATAAGTTCTTGGAGAACTGGGACTACAGATAAATTTCTATGTATTAGGTGGGGAAAAATAGCAGGTAGATCTACAGCAGAAAAAAATAAATATGACAATGTTTTGGGTGACAAAGGTGACACCTTCTCTTCTTCCATCTCCAGAACTAATATATTTCTTTTTTTTCTAGAGTTCTTCTTGGCTTTAGTGAAGGATATATTAAGGACCCCAGTAATATAATTCTGGAACATTAGAGATTCAGCATAAAGCCAGATTATCAACAAAAGTGTTCTCCTTCATTCTGAGATAAAGACATCAACTTTTTCTCAGCTTTGTGACTAGATTTCTCTCTTGATACACTTCTAAGTATTCCATTCCTTCTCACCTGAGACTCTGATTGAATGAATAATAACTGTCTTCTCCCTCAGGACAAGAGTTCTCTGCTTTGGAAACCAATGCACAGGGGTGGCTCACTCAGTTAAGCATCTAACTTTAGCTCAGGTCATGATCTCCAGTTTATGGGTTTGAGACCCACACTGGGCTCTGTCCTGACAGCTCAGAGCCCTGCAGCCTGCTTCAGGTTCTGTGTCTCCCTCTCTGCTCCAACTCTTTTTCTGTCTTTCAAATAAACAAACAAACAAACAAACAAAAACATGAAAATAATGGCAAGAAGGTTTTATGATGGATAGTATTAATCATATGGCAACTCTAAGGACCACATGCTCCTAGATTCTTCAGAATCATGTTTAAAAACCAATTTTGGAATCTTCTTGTGTAGATTGCCTACCATAATGATTTCAATTTAGGTTCGACATTCTAGCTCTGGCTTACCTCCATCCAAGCATTACAACTCTTATTCAGCTCTACTCTTGTGCTCTTCTGGAGTCGTTTCCAATTATGTCCTGAAAATGATCATCCCTGGAACATAGAATAGAAATTGGAATTCAGTACAGTACTTTAACTCTGGAAAGTTGATTTTCATTAATAAATGATGGTCAAAAAGATGGCAACATAGGTCATTCCTGAATTTGTTTCCCCTCACAAGAAAACTAACAACTATTTATGGACAAGATACCATTGAACAGAATCCTGGAACATGGTATTGAAGTTGAATCACTATCCTGAAGCACAAAGACCAAGATAGACTGAAGTAGAAAGAAGAATGGCTACTAGAAACTAATGAAGCTCTAATAACATTGTAAAGAAATGGAGATATATGAACCATCTGATGAAAATTCTGAATAATCCTCTTTAAAATTAGGAAAACAATGAATAAAGAAAATTATAAGTTTGACAAAAATAGAAACCATTAAAAAATCAGAAATCCTAGAACTGAAAAATACAACCAAAATGAAGCATTCAAGAGAGAGCTTCAAAAGCAGACTTGACCGTGCTAAAGACAGAATCAATGACCTGGAAGACATTTGAAATTATCCAGTCAGAGTAAAAACAAAAAAAATAAAAAAGAATGAAGACACAATGATAAAAACAAAACAGAACAGAACACAATGTTCACATTATGGGAATTCCAGAGGGAGAAAGTATATTTAAAGCAACAATGGATGAAAACTTTGAAAACTTTGTGGAGAGAAATAGGCATCCAAGAGGCCTAATGGAATCCAAATAGGTTGAACACAAATAGGGCTACACCAAGACAACTGTCAAGTCAAAGAGAGTTAATTTTAAAAGCAGCAAAAGAGAGAAGTTACATACAAGGGAACGCCATATGACTATTGGTGGATTTCTCAACAGAAACTTTTCAGTCCAGAAGATAATGGGATGACATATTAAAAATATTGACAGAAGATAACTGTTAATTGTGAATTCTCTACCCAGAAAAGATGTCCTTCAGACATGAGGGGTATATAAAGACTTTCCTCATCACTAGAGAAATGCTAAATGGAGTTACTTGAGTGGAAATAAAAAAGATGCTAATTAACATCATAAAAACAAAGTAGTGTAAAACTCACTGGTAATGGTAAGTATATGGTCAAAGTTGGATTCTGTAATATGGTAATGGTGGTACATAAACCATTTAACAAATCTAGTTTAAAACTTAAACAACAGTAAAAGGAACGTTTGTTGTGCAATATAAAAAATATGTAAACTGGCACATTGATAGCATAAAATATGAGACAGGAGAAGTAAAAGTGTAAAGCTAAGGAATTCTATTAAAGTTAAGTTGTTATTAATATGGGATGTTATAATTTTAAAATATTTCAGGTAAGCCTCATGGTAACTTACCATGGTAGCTTCATGCTAACTTACCATGGAAAACCCTGGAGTAATCACACATAAGAAACATGATTTTAAAACAAAACATACTGATCTCACATGGCACCAATACAGACACACAGGTACACACACACACACACGCCCCTGAGTAAGAAACAAGGAACAATGGATCTACAAAACAACCAGAAAACAATGAGCAACGCATCAATAGTAAGTTCTTATCAACAATTACCTTAAATATAAACATATTAAATTCTCCAATCAAAAGACATATAATCACTGAATGGATTTTAAAAATCAGGTTAAATTATATGCTACCAATAAGACACTGGCTTTATGAGTAAAGACACAGAGGGATGCCTGGATGGCTCCCTTAGTTAAGTGCCAACTCTTGATTTCTCCTCGGTCTCCTCTGATCTCACATTCCTGACATTGAGCTTCATATTGGGCTTCATGCTGAGTGTGGAGCCTGCTTAAGATTCTCTCTCTCTCCCTCTGCCCTTCCCCAGTACATGTGCCATCTCTCTCAAAATTAAAAATTAATAAGAGGAAAATTGGAAGATTCACAAATATGTGGAAATTAAACAACATTCTCCTGAGTAAGCATGGATCAAAGAATAAAGCATCTTGAGGTGAATAAAAATAAAAACACAAATACCAAAACTTATGAAAAGAAGCAAAAGTAGTTCTTGGAGGGAAGTTCCTCACAATAAATGTCTACATTAAGAAGCAAGAAAGATTCCAACAACCTAATTTTACACTTAAGGATCTAGAAAAAAAGAACAAACTGAGCACAAAGTTAATAGAAGAAAGGAAGTAATAAGGAATGGGACAGAAATAAATGAGATAGAAATCAGAAAATCAGTAGGTGAGACTAACCAAACTAAGAGCTGGTTCTTTGAAAAATGAGCAAAATTGCCAAATTTTTACCTAGATAGACCAAGAAAAACACCACCCAAGCCAACAAATTATAATGGAAAAAGAAAATATTACAAATGACATTGCAAATACAAAAAATTATGAGTTTACTATGAACAGCTGTACTCCCAACAAACTGGACAACCTACAATAAATGGAAAACTTTTTAGAAACATAAACCACCAAAACTGACACAGGAAGAACTAGAAAGTCTGAAGTGATCAATTAATAATAACAAGATTGAATCAATAATCAAAAATCTCCCAATGAAGAAAAACCCAACACCAAATGGTTTACTGGTAAATTTTACCAATTTAAAGATGAATTAATGACAATCCTTCTCAAACTCTTCCAAAAAAATGAAGAGGAGGGAATATTCAGGCCAGCGATACCAAAGCCAGGGAAGGATACTACCAGAAAACTACGGAACAATATCCCCAATGAATAAAAATGCAAAAATCTCAATAAAGTACTAGCAAACCAAAGTGGGCCATTAAAAGGATCATTCACCACAATCAAGTGGAAATACCTATGGGATGCCAGTATGGTTGAACGAAATCAAATGAAGCAATGTGAGACATCACACTAAGAGAATGAAAGAAAAAATGGTATGATCATCTCAATAGATACATTTGAGAAAACTAAACACCTCTTTATCCTAAAACCTCTAAACAAATTATGTACTGAAGGAATGTACCTTAACATAATAAATGCCATCTATGTCCACATAGTCCACAGCTAACATGAAACTAAACGATGAAAGGTTGAAAGAGTCTCCTCTAGGATCAGGAACAAAACAAAAGCAATACCCGCTTTCACCACTCCTAGTCATCATAGTACCAGAAAAGCCCTAGCTAGAGTGATCAGGAAAGAAAACGAAAAGCATCAGAATTAAAATGGAAGAAATAAAATGGTCTCTATTTTCAGGTGACATGATTTTATAGAGTTAATCCTAAAACCTCTGCCAAAAAAAATGTTATATCTAATCAATAAATTCAATACAGTTTCAGGATACAAACAACATGCAAAAATCAGTATTTCCTGACTACCAATAAATTATCTGAAAAAGAAATTTTAAAACTCCTAATTACAATAGTATCAAAAACAATGAACTAGGAATGGACGAGTAGGGAAAAGATCTCTCTGAAAACAAGATATTGATTAAAGGAATAAAAGACACAGATAAATGGAAAGGTATCCCATGTTCATAGATTGGAAGAATTGAAATGTCCATACTACCAAAAGCCATCTATAGATGCAATACAATTCCTACAATGATTCAAGTAGGATTTTTTACAGAGGTAGAAAAAACAATCCTAAAATTTATACAAAACCACAGAAGACCCAAATAGGCAAAAGAATTCTGAGAAAGAAGAACAAAGTAGAAGACATCACACTTCCTGATTTTAAGTTATGCTAATCAAAACAGTGTGGCACTGGCATAAAAACAGATTTTAGACCAATGGAACAGAATAGAGCGCCCAGAAATAAACCCAAGCATATATAGTCACCTTATGTTTGGCAAGAAAGCCAAGGGTACTCAGTCTAGAAGAGACAATCTTTTCAATAAATAGTGCTGGAAAAACTGTATATTCACAAGTAAAAGAATGAAGACCTCTATCTTACAACACTTACATAAATTAACTAGTAATGGAATAGAACTTTAAATATAAGACTTGAACCAGTCTTAAAAAACTTGACATGGTCTTGGCAGTGATTTTTTAAAATCTTTTAAAATATTTTTAAATGTTTTTTTTTTAATTTATTTTTGAGAGAGAGAGACAGTGTGAGCAGGGGAGGGTCAGAGAGGGAGACACAGAATCTGAAGCAGGCTCCAGGTTCTGAGCTGTTAGCACAGAGCCTGATGCAGGGCTTGAACTCCTGAACCTGAAATCATGACCTGAGTTGAAGTCAGATGCTCAACTGACTGAGCCACCCAGGCACCCTAGCAGTGATTTTTTTAGATATGATACCTAAAGCACAAGCAACAAAATAAAAAACAAGTGGAACTACCTAAAACTAAAGAGCTTCTGCACAGAAAAGAAACAGAGTGAAAAACAATGGGAATGGGAAAAAACACTTGCAAATCATATCTGATAAGGTATTAATAACCAAAATATACAAAAATGCATACAACTCAATGTATACTATTTAAAAGCATATAAATCTTTATAAGAAAATATGTTTATGCAATACTTCAAAAATATGGAGCTGTCCTTAAAATTCTCAGTGTCACTGATACAAGGGAAAACTTCATAAATTTCTACCATAGAAAACATCCTATAATTATTAATATATCTTTAAATTAGCCCAATCTACACATAGTTTAAAGTTTAAAATCAGGTATTTTTATCCCTCTTGAATTAAGAAAACACAACACATTAATTTTTCTTCCACAGAAAGGAAAAAGACCTATTTATTCAATATTTCTTGATAGTTGTGCCAATATAAATTTTTTCTTATACTTATAGTCATTAAGTGTGAAACACATGAAATTATAAAGTCTTAGATATATAATTGTGATTTATGTTTTATCATCTGATTTTCAACAGCAGCAGAGCCACACATATGAATAATGACAACTCTGGCATACATACCTTTTCTTTTTTTAAGCTTATTTTGAGAAAGAGAGAGTGGGGGATTGACAGAGAGGGAGAGAGACAGAATCACAAGCAGGCTCCATGTTGTCTGTGCAAAGCCCAAAGCCCATGTTGTCTGTACAAATCGTGAGATCATGACCTGAGCCGAAATCAAGAATTGTATGCTTAACCATATGCCCTACATATATACTTTTCCAATTTCAAAAGCTCTCAATTTTATTATATATAATGGAGAAATGGCTCACTAAGAGGATCATAGCCCTAGGATGCCTAGGTAGCTCAGTAAGTTAGGCATCTGACTTTGGCTCAGGTCATTATCTCATGGTTTGTCAATTTGAGTCCTGCATTGCATCAGGTAAGCTGGAGCCCCACCTCAGGTGATCCCCACTTCTTACTCTCTCTCACCCTCTCTCTGTCCCTCGCTCACTTGTGCTCTCATAAATTAAATAAACTAAGCCCTAAAGAGTTAGTATCCAAACTATATAAAGAACGTACACAAATCATCCAATTAAAAATGGACAGAAGACTTAAACAGACAGTTCTCCAAAAAAGGTATGCATATGGTCAACATCATTAATCAGGGAAATGCATATCAAAACTACAAAAAGAGATATCACCCCACACCTGTCAGGATGGCTAAAGTCAACAAGAAACAACAAGTGTTGGTGAGGATAGGGAGAAAAAGAACTTAGTGCATTGTTGGAGGGAATGCAAATTGGTGCAGACATGGTGGAAAATAGTATGGAGCTTCCTCAAAAATTTAAAAATAGAACTACAGGTCTAGGAATCACATATTGGGTATTTACCCAAGGAACACTAAGACTGTAATTCCAAAAGATCTATGCATCCCTCTGTTTTTGCAGCATTATTTACAATAGCCTAATTATGGAAGCAGACCAAGTATCCATAGATAGATGAATGGATTAAGAAGTGGTAGATATAATTTATATATGTGTCATACAGAAACACACATACACAGAATGGACTACTATTCAGCCATAAGAAAGAATGAATTCTTGCCATTTGCAGCAACATGAATGTATCTAGAAAGTATAATGCTAAGTGAAATAAGTCAGAAAAAGATAACATATGATTTCACTCATGTTGAATTTAAGAAATAAAGGAACAGAAAGACAATAAGAAAAAGACTCTTAACTATAGAGAATTAATGGTTACAGGGGGGCGGATGGTGAAATAGTTGAAGGGGACAAAGAGTACATTTATCCTGATAATCACTGAGTAATTTATAGAATTGTTGAATCACTATATTGTACACCCGACACTAATATACTAGTGTATATCAATTATACTGGAATTAAAATTTAAAAAATAATTTAAAAGAATTTCATGGGCCTAAAGTTCTGAATTTTTAAATATAAGTAGTTATTCCTTTTAAAAATAGTTCTAGATTGAATAATCCTAAGTGTGTGTGTGTGTGTGTGTGTGTGTGTGTGCGCGTGTGTGTAATTTAACCTTCTATATTAGGTAAGCAAAATATCTTCTAATAAAATACCCTGAACAATCTTTGAAAAAGATACAATTTAAAATATCACTTGGTGAAAACTAATATGATTTTCAGTTTATAAGTTAGAAAACATTTAAATCAAAGTCTACCTTTGAAATCTGTTTTCTTTTGAACATAACCTCAATACCCCAAAGATATTACTATTCCCCATTATTATATATTGTATACAAGAAAACTTAGAATTTTACTTCCTTCAACACAATAGAATGTCCCTTGTTATATTTTCATTTTACTGGATAATTTTTTGAAATATTTTACTATGGAACTCAATTTTGATTTTTGCATGAAGAGAACATTCTGACTAGAACAGGAACAAAATATTCCTGGGTGTTCCTTCTGAATGGTTCACCAGGAATATGGAACATGAATCTTTTATCAAAATGCTTGGTAATCGAAAATGGAAGCCAAGATATTAAATAATAGTTTATCTTTAAATTTTCATTTGCAGGTATAAATAGCTGACCTAACATAATAAGTATTGTCATCATGTAGGGAATACAATAATATATAAAAACAGAATATGCTTTTAACATATTTTAACAGTACCTGAGTTGATATTTTAACTCTTTCTTACCCATTTATGACTATGGTCTTATCATTTACTTGCTTCAATCTCAAATTTTTGTAATTACTATAATTACTGCAGTTGTAATGATTGTGGTAAAACTCAATGAGATTAACATTTATTTTAATAAATTACTATAATCACAGCCATAATAAGTTTATAATAAAAATTAGGTTACTATGTATTATATGTTAAATACTAGAATATTCGGTTAAGTACTGCTACATACTGTAACATTAAACACTAAACACCCAAACCACGACCGAGTTAGATCAATTATGCATGATTTTTTTCATATTTTAAGATACAGTGTTTCTTTACTCCACTATAAGATTTTATTAAATCAACTATGTGCATTTCAATGGTTAAATTGTGGTAGTCTCATACATTACTCTTCATTTTATAGATGAGGAAAGTGTACGCCATAGAAGCTAAATGATTAGCCCAAGATCACACCACTAGTAAATATGTACATCAGTTTACTTCCAGATCTAACTCCATTTCTTTATCTTGCCAACTATACCAGACATTGTGTCAAAATTTCAGAAGCTAGATGGAGTTTACAATTTTCACCTACCTTTTTTTTTTAAAATATATTATTCACTCACAGTCACAGCTCCAGAAGATATTTTAGAAAGAAAATCACCTTCCTGGGGCACCTGGGTGGCTCAGTCAGTTGGGCGTCTGGTTTGGGCTCAGGTCATGATCTCAAGGTTCATGGGTTGGAGCCCCCCTCGTCGGACTCTGTGCTGTCAGCTAGCTCAGAGCCTGGAGCCTGCTTCAGATTCTGTGTCTCCCTCTCTCTGACCCTCTCCTGCTCGCGCAGTCTCTCTCTCTCTCAAAAATAAGAAAAAAATTTTTAAAAATCTCCTCTACTTGTACTTACCATAGTTTCTAAAATCCCTAGCATTAGGGTTACCTGTGTAATCTGTCAAGTGGATCCTCGGTGGAGCACATCCACAGACCTGCTCTGTCTGCTCTCCCAGTGAGGCGAAGCCCAACCACACCCATCTCTCAGCCCCTAGAAACAATCCTGCAACCAGTACTCCGGTTCTTGTGTGGGAACTTCCCTGGGATATGATCAGGAACAGGGTTAGCATAAATCAAAATACATATACACAAAACAAAAGACACCGTGTGCAACACACTTAAAAAGACACACAAAAACCTCATTCAAATGGCTGCACCTGACAGCGGTGAATGGGATGGGGGATGAATGGAGAAGGGAACACACAAATAAAGAGAATGGATTTGCATGGAGGAATGAATGTGCCAAGAAATAAGTGAGATTAATTAGGCCTGCAGCACAGAGCCCCCAAAAAGAAAAAAATATATCTGTTGTTCTCTGCTGAGTTTCCCATTGCCATTTCATTCAAATAGAGTGACGACTGTCACTTTTGTCACTTTCCATAGACAACAATAAGGCTGAATGAGAGGAATAAACTGCCAAGTGTTCAAAAGAAAAAATTAAAGGTAAAGGATGGTAGTCTAATGAATGCTGTGTGTGGATTTAAGAGGAGAGAAAACTAACACAAGATCAGATCTAAACCTTTCCATAAAACCTGGAGAGCATTTGGCAGAGGACAGGACACACATACATACCAGGTTTGGTGTGGTACCAGATTCTGAAGGGGACAGAAGTGCTGGACAAAGGAGGTGGCTGGTAAGGTAAAAGGAGGACAAGGTCATGATAAAGGATTGCAGGAAATTGGTAACCTTCACATTACTCAGGGCAGGCGGAATGAAGTCATTAGTGACTTAGGTTAGAAATTGTCTGGGCTGCTGCACCTCCGTCATGATATTGTGCCCATCATGTCCTTATTTTACAGGACTCTGGATGGCTCTCCTGAATGTCGGTGCTGTAATAGGCACAGCCGCTGCTGTCCTTGCCCATATAGTCCAGTGGAGGTGTCAGACAAGAAATAATTAAAACGAACACATAATTACAAAGAGCCCTTAAGCACTGGAAAGAAAGGAAACATGGAACCATTTGTGGTACATCCTGAGAATGAACATCACCGTCTCTACATTTATTTTGTTACATTCAACTTCCGATACTTAGGTTTGAATATCCACTGACACTAAAACCTCTTCTGGGGAAGCCTCCAGTATATTCTAACATCGAACACAGAAATGAGGAAGTAATAAATATTAAATGAACGGTCTGGTTGTTCTATACAATTCAGATCTGGGGTCAGTGGTCCCTGCCTGTGTCCCCATGTGAACCTACAGATTTGGCCTCTTGATTATTTTAACTCATCTTACCTGAAACACAACATCTTTTTCATAGATAAATGTGAATTTCAGTCTATCATTATTCTCACAATCCTAAAATTAGTGAGGTGTAAATTAATGAGATTTACCAAAGTATATTTAGGGCCAGAGAAGGACTTCTGTGTCCTTCCAAATGAAGACCTGTTTATAAATTAGCTGTTAATTTAGATAATTACTGTTTTGTATGTTTAAACGAAGTGTCTCTCACATTCCTCATTGCTGATGATATCAGACTTCTGAAAAGATTCATCTTTTTGACACCAGAAGGCATTAAAATGTGAGGCCAGAATTAGCTAAACTGTAATAATGTGATAATTGCTAAGTGTAAAGCCACACCAAGAATGCATTTAGCAAAAACACTAACACTTTTAATGTGAACCTATGGTGCTCAGTAGTATCCTATTCTTCCCATCTGTTGAAGTGATGTTTCATCTTTTGATTTTTCTCAAACTAGAAGACGATACGTTAATTTTGCTATAATGCTAACAGGTACAGACGGTTTTATGTAAGCTATTTTATTTATGCTTTAGTGGTCAATTCTATCATCACAAATACATTCAGTACGATGTTCAATGGGAACCAAAGGTATGAATTTGAGTCTCACTGGTGGTAGCTTTTTCTCATTACACCAGTGGTTCTCACTGGTGGCCAGACATTAGATTCATTTCAGAAGCCTTTATGCTCAGGCACAAGCCCCCCTTTAACAACTGACTCGGAATCTGGAGATGAGACTTGAATATTAGTATTTAAAATATCTTCTGAAGTGTTTCTATCATGCAGACAGAAAATCAATGTATTAGACATTAAACCTTACTATATTTTATCTATCTCTATATTCTTTCACTCAGAATTGTACCAAGTACCTAAATGAATGTGAGTTTGATAAAGAAATCCATGAATTACTTAAAGCATGAATATCATTTTAGAGTTAGATAATCCTTCTTCCCATTACTGTAAGACTTTTATTATTCAATTAGGAGGCTAACTCTCACCACCTACATCTTGGTCTTGAGTGATAGGTATCTAGAAGCTGGACACTACTTGGCCCATGAGTTACATCTCTTTAACATAAAATATTCACTAGTATTTTGAAAGCCCTCTTATTTAGGAAAGCTATTACTAAAGAGAGAAAACAAATCATGAGTAAGTATTGAATTATACTAGGGGAAAAGAGCTCAAAAAAGCACCAAACTGAAACATATATCCAATAACAACTCAGCAAATTGAGCGATTAAACTTGTATTAATTTTGTAGGTAAATACTTTCATATCAGTTAAAATTTTGCATTAAAAAATAAACATTTCTACAATTTGATCTATCATTGAGAAGCAAAGAAAATTGGAAGTATTCATAATAGTCCCACAGTGAAAATATTTTTTTATCCCATGGGAAAAAAGATCTATACAAAAAAATCCAAATGACCTTTAATGAGGGAAGATTGGGTAATTAAAAAAACTTAAATTTAAGGAAATAAATATCGCACATTCTCTTGAAATATCAAGTATGAAAACTATACAGCAACATGAAAACTGGTTATGGCAATTGATAAGCAGAGTCTATTATTTACAATGATTGCAATTATGCATAAAATTGCCTAAATGTTGGAAATCAATCATTGAAGGACACCGCAGTGCAGTGAACAATTTGCCTTTTTCTGTTTTTCCTTCTTTATGTAATGTGGTATTACTTTACAAATTTTAAAATATTCTTTGGCAAATCTTATCTCATTTTTCCTTTAGGCTTCCTGACACTATTCTGCAGTGTCAGCATCCATGTGTCTGCATAATCTTCTATTTTATACTCCTTGCTTCTTAGGTACTAGAGGCATAATCTTGTAAATGAGGCCGACACCTGTTCTGTCTATAATAGTTTTGCTTATTGTATTACTCTATTATTTGTTAGGCTTTTCTTCTACCATATTGATTAAAGTGGTCAGTTATTTTTAGTATTTTAATATGGCCATAGATATCATTGGTCCTGAAGTATGGGAATGAAATCTCAGTTAAATTTCACAAATTATATATTTTGAGATTATATATTCACAGAAAGTTGTCGATAAAATGATGAAAAAAGAATGATTGCTTTTTAACATATATACATCAAATTGTTTGTTTTGTAAATATGCCTTAAGAAAACTCATCCAAAACAATGAACTTCTTAATTTGCTCATTTCTTTAATTAAGGCCTAGGTTTTCTCTTATGAACCCCTAAATATCTATTCTCTCTACAACATAAAGAATTAATATTTCATTTTCATTTACTTAAATTCTGTTGACTTCATATTTGACAGTTTCAATTAAACATAAATTTCAACTAATTACACTTTGAAGAATTTGGTACTATAAATTTAAAAAACTCACCAGTGAAAGTGACAGAATTTTCCTTGCTCCCCATGACAAGTCAGAGTGGAAGTGTTGATTGCTATTGCAAAATCTTGTTTCCATGAAGACTATATTTATGCTCATCCACCACCAGAAACAGTGATGACCTTTCATCAGAGAATAACTGATATTTGACAACTGCAATCAAATAATCCAAGTTAGAATATTCATATGTGTGGATACTGCTTTGGGTCATTTTTCTCTGGTGCTCAATTGCTTGGATGTAGAGGTGCATAACATGGAAATATTTTGTGTACTGAACACTATTTCAATACATCTATTTCTAGGCGTCAAATATGATAGATTCCCAATTACTTTTCTGCATGGAACTATGATTTCTAAACGTTCTGTTGGAGAACAACACAAACCCCCTTTTGCCAAATGAGTTACAGGATTGTGCTTGTCATTTGTGCTTGGGACCCTATTCTTTCCACAGAAAAGGGCAGCATATTAAGATCTGATCACATACACTCATTCTCATACAATATAACCAGTCTATCCTCTTGGCCACAGAGTTTGCGTGTCTTCCTTCTTCATTCATTTAAAAAAAATTTTTCCCAAGAGAAATTACTCAAGCAACCTTTCTCCTAGTCAAAGATCTTATAATAATGTGTACCTCACAATTAACACATTCCCCCTGCACACCCAGACTACTATAGTGAAACTAGGGCAATAATGAAATTATCCCCATTAGAAAGGGGATAATTGAAAATATGTATGAAATCTAACTTATGAACTCTAACTTTATTATGATATTATGCTCTGTTGTGGGAAACGCTCCTTTATTTGACCTTGGTTCTGCCCCCTGAAAATAGTTGCCTATTCTGTAGTTTTATATGGTCCTTGGTTTTACTTTCTAGGAGGTCCATACATACACATACAGTATCCATACTTGCATGGCAATGGATATTATGGACATTATTCCCTCTCAAGGTGTTGACAGCATGCTCAGTCAGCTTTCTGCTCATGGAAATTTAGAGGAATGAGCATTGAAGGATTCATTCAGGTTTTGAAAATTACTCTTTTATCCAAGGCTGGAGATTCATTTGCCAATATAATGTTCACAAAACCCTAGTAGTCCTTTCCCCCCCTCAATTTGATTCCATTAACTTCCACAGGTCGATTGTCACATTTGCAAATCTTTAGAAGATATCCCATTATCTCATAGCTAGTCATACTTACCTTGAATTTGGGAGATGTTCAGGTAGAGACACAATATCAATCTCTTCTCCTTTTCCCAAATAATATACAGGGAACAAAATTTAGTAGGTTAAGAGCTTTCAAGAACAGGCTTGATGACTACACCATTGATGTGATCCTTACCAGTAAACTCAACTTTAATTGCCATTTATTTTTCAAATAAATGATGAAGAAAAGAGAATGAGTTGACATTTGTGACAACATAGATGCACCTAGAGGGTATTATGCTAAGTGAAGTCAGTCAAGCAGAAGAAGGCAAACACCATATGATTTCCTTTATATGTGGAATATAAAAATGTGAGACCTGGAAACCCTTAAATTCCTTAAAGAGAACACAGACAGTAATCTCTTGGATGTCAGCCTTTACAACATATTTATGGAACATTTCCTCAGGCAAAGCAAACAAAAGCAAAAGAAATTATTGGGACTATACAAATATATTATTTACAAATAATATACCTGAAAAGGGGTTGGTATTCAAAATGTATAAAGAACTTATGACACTTATAGCAGAAAAATAAACAATCTGGTTGGAAAATGATCAGAAGACCTAATTAGATATATTCCCATCTTTCATTAAAGATGACATACAGAATGGCCAACAGACGGATAAAAAGATGCTCAATATCTCTCAAAATCAGGGAAATGAAAATCAAAACCCACAATATGATATAACTTTATGCCAGTCAAAATGGCTAAAATCAAAAAAACAAAAAATAATGAGGATGTGGAGAAAAGGGAACACTCATGCGCTGTTGGTGAAAATGCAAACTGGCGCAGCCACTGTAGAAAAGGGTAGGGAGGTGTCACAAAAACATATGTAAATATTACATGATTCAGTAATGTCACTACAGGATATTGGCCAAAATTTAAAAAAAACCCACTAATTTGAAAAGATAGATGAACCTGTTTTATTGCAGTATATTTACAAAGCAGCCCAAGTGCCCAGGGATAGATGAATGGATTAAAAAGATGTGCTCTCTCTGTGTGTGTTTCTGTCTCTGATACACACACACACACACACACACACACACACACACACTATTCAGCCATAAAAAAGAATGAAATCTCGCCATTTGCAATGATACAGGTGAAGCTTGAATGTTAAAGGAAATATCCCAGTCAGAGAAAGACAAATATCATATGATTTCACTCAAGTGGAATTTAAGACCCAAATGAGCAAAGGGAGGGGGGAAAGAGACAAACCAAGAAATCAGACTCTTAACTTAGAGAGAGCAAACTTAAGGTTACCAGAGGGGAGATGGGTGAAATCGGTGAGGGGGATTAAAGAGTACACCTAGCATGATGAGCACTGAGTAATAATTTATAGAATTGCTGAATTACTGTGTCATATACCTGAAACTAATATAGCACTGTATATTAACTATTTGAATTAAAAAAAATATGTGAAATATGTAATACACAGTGTGTGTGATATGTATGCATATATATATATTAAAAAAATAAAACGATGCAATTACATATATATTACACATACAAACAGCAATCATTATTCAGCCATAAAAAAGAATGAGATTTTTGCCATTTGTGACAACATAGAGGATCGTCAGGATATTATGCTTGGTGAAATGTCAGAGAAAAGTATAATTTTACTTATATGTGGAATGAAAAAAAATGAATAAACAAACAATAAGCAGAAACAGACTCATAAATACAGAGAACAAACTGATGGTAGCCAGAGAGGGGTGTAGGGGATGGTAAAATAGATGCAGGGGGTCAAGGGGGGGTAAAAAAGGAATCACAAATACAATGCCACCAAACAGTCATTGCTAGTAAGAGCAGGGCATGATGTCTGAGTTTGCGGGGCAACGATTCTTCATTCAGGTGCTTTATTAGAGAAGAAACCCTAGTTTGCTTGACTAGAATAATACTGATTAAAAATAACATCTCAAAATGTGGAATGTGTTCTGTTACAGAATTATCACTTGGAAAAATAATTCCGTGTGTGTGTGTGTGTGTGTGTGTGTGTGTGTGTGTGTGTGTGTGTGTGTGTGTGTCTAATTTCCAACCGTTTGGCATTATCAGGGAACAGTCTCACTAACCAGGGAAGCGACACTCTTTGTGTCGTAAGTTGTCCAACAGGAAGGGATGCAGTGACTGGGACCTGTAGGAAGTAACCACCGCATGCGGGGACAGTCCCGTGACGACATCACCATTTGAGATTGTGTTTCCTTCCCAGAGAATCTCCTTGGGGTTTGTAATTGCGACTGAAATCACCTCCTCATTGCAGGTGTCACACTAAGGTCTCCACCTTCTAGAAATCTCTTACCTGCTCCATCAACCATTAACAAGTTGACCTTACACATCAACAAAACAAAATGCCAACCTTTTTTTAAACACCAGAGAGCCCTGAGGGGAATATGTACCATAATATATGACATAACATATACTCACAGCATATATCACATTTCTCTGATATATAAGCTTAAAGCTGAAACAGCAAGCGTCAGGGATCCCGTGCCCGTATGGAAACACACGCGCAGAGGACCACGCCCACGCACGTTTGGAGTCAGCACACGTAAAGCATACACTACTAGCATCACAAAGAGGAGCATGTTGTCTAAATAATATTTTTCTTGTCCTTATGTTTAATTTTTTTCCCTGATTCTAGTTTTTAAATGTGAAGATTTCTATCTCAATGAAACCATATGGTAAGAAAGGGGGAAATGTTTTATTTAAGCTACAAAATGTTATTTTCTCATTATTCAACATGTGCTCACATGTAAGGGACCTCACTGTTCCTTTTGGCTGAATTCGTGTTTTAATTCTTCCACTGGATCTCTGCTTCTTTACTTCAGACTCCTTTTGGTCCACACAACTGTTTGCATGTGTCAGTTCCGCTATTTTTGCCTGGTATTGTCTGCTTCGTTTGTAGTGTGCATGTTGAAAGCCCAACAATTCCTTTTAAAAGAAAACAAATTCCATTAGTTATAATTTGCTTTGATAAGGTCAGAAGAATGGCAACTGCTTTTGACAAAGGAGAAGAACAATTTAGGAAGAATTCAGATGAAACATCTCTTTATCTGGGACTCTATTTCTGCAACTGAATATGATTAGCATATAACCCTGAGTGGAAGATTTATTTTTGGGCGACAAGAATGGCTAAAACACAATGTAAATCTATGCTCTTGAATGAATGATCCATTTTCTGTTATGCAAATTTGGTTTTTATGTATGCTTTCCAAAAGAGGAAATCACATATTCACAAATGAAGAAATAAAAATAAATGCAAGAAGAGCTGTTCTTCTGCTAAATCAGGATAAGTATTAAAAGTTAGCTATCTGCTTTTAATTATTTTTCTAAGAATAAAGGTTTTGTGCTGCCGAAGTCGTGCTGTGAACAGCACCCTTCCAAAAGCACGTGGCTTGGCCTAAGAGATCTGGAGCAAGGCTCCTACCCTGTGAAGAAACAGAATAAACCTATTGTGAAAAGACTGTGTCTCCAACGAATCTTGTTATAATACAAGATATGAATTAACATATTACATTAATTGGCCTCAGATTGTTACTAATGTAGCTTCTCATAAAGTGTGTTGTGCCAAGTTCACAATACGGTTATTGTAGAAAGCATCTAGTTTTTCATAATGTTGTAATCCTTAAGAAAAATCTAAGGATATTTCTTTACGTTTCAGAAAAATACTGTCATGGTACTTTATGAAAATCACATAAAATGATACTAGTTAAAAATGTATTAAACTGAGGGCTGAAGGGGAGGGGAGAGAGGAAGAGGGTGAGGGTCATGGAGAAGGGCACTTGTGGGGAAGAGCACTGGGTGTTATATGGAAACCAATATGACAATAAACTATTATTAAAAAATTGGATTTCACTTTAGGAGAAAAATAATATTTCATTAATACAAAGATGTTTTTAAAAATCAGTTTAGGGTGAAAGGAATTAGTATTAGCTTAGTACCAACTGTATGCCAAATTCTTCACATACCTTTCCAGTTTTACTATTTTCCCTCTTCCGTCTTAGAGACACTGTGCAAATTGCTTATAGTCAACCAAGTTGTAAATTACTCCTTCACTTTTCATTTTATGAAAACACTATCTCGTAGCTGGCTTTAATCTTGTTATCAGGCCTTATCTTTCAAGTCTTCACAAGTTCTTTGACATTTTAAGCCATTAATTCTCCACAATCCCCATTTTACTTCCTGGAAAGAGATGAATTTCTTTAATTCTCAAAACTCTGGCCTTTGCGACTGTATGTCCATTTTTTTGTTATTCTTGTAATGAGGCCTCCGCACCCCAGTTCTGTCTTTGAATACACATTGCAGTAAAGGATGAAAGCTCTTAAGATCACAAATTATAGGCCCCTGCCTATATTTGATGACTTTATCTGAAGAATCTACTTCCCTGTAAGTTGCTTATAAATGTTCAATTGGAAGGCATCCAAATATATGTTTATTTAAAGAGTTAATGATTTGCATTTGAAAAGAGACTTAAATGGCTAATACAGAATCTTATGGTCTTTTAGAGCAAGTTTATTCTAGTATATTTTAGTGGTAAAAATACATAAAACCATAAAACCATGATGTCATATATTTATATTTTACTTTGGAATAGAAAAATATGTAAAGAATACCCAGCACTACAGGTTTTTGTCAGTGGGGAATCCTCTATAAATCTAAAGCTATACAACTGAACAGCAAATATAATTCACAATCCTTTTATATGTGGATGTGAATAAGGACATTGAGTCTTGATGTAGAAAATAAACATATATAATGTGTTCAAATACAGATATTTTGATAGGATAATACTAGTTTCTCAAATAAATTGCAGTGATGTAAAGGATTTGATTTAAACTTTATATATGACTTGAATGCATGCATTAGTTTATGCACTTGTAAGTAAGAATATTGCTTTCTACCTAGAATAAATTTTATATCTGATGCATCAAGTATTGAGGCTTACATGTTCTTAATTGTGGCAAGCTGACAAAACTAAAATGCATTTATTATAACTTGAAGTGACATGGGAGGCTGGTAAAATTAATCAGATATATTTATAAGCCTCTATTTGAAGAAAAAGCAAAATGACATACAGGAAATTTAAAAGTATTATGTTATTTAATCAATTTTTTAAATCTATGGGAAATTAGGAATTTTACAACTATAATATCAAATATATGTCATATGTCAATGTATCGACATTTATAAATCTGAAATCCACAGTGTAATATATAGTTCAACTATATTTAATGGAGAGAAGCACTGGACAATTGGAAATAACTTGATCATGGTCTGTTGATAGCCTTCTTAGCACTATTACACACAGCGAAAGTCCATCAATAAGGGCAGATTATTCTGAAAGTTGACTCATAGATTGGATTGTTAGCAGATCAAATCCATCCACTTAAATACATTAAAGAACTCACAATCTCATCCAAATTAAGCATATTCTAAAAATATTTTTTACCACCTGCCTATTTCTTATGATAAATATCTATATAATCATTTTACATCAAGTAACATAGCAACATTTCTTTCAACTGAAATGAATTCAATGTTATTCATAAACATATTTATGATTCTTGGTAACATATTATAAAAGTACTGTGACCTTAAGTAGAAGCTTAGAGGGCTCATTTAATATCTGTTACATATAAACAGAGTGATTTTCGTGCTAGCTATAGAGTTGCCACACTATCAGTCATTCATTCCACAAGCATTCACTGAGCATCTACTAGGTGCCAATGACTGGGCTATACATTTTATATAGAAAAGTACACAGGACAGACAAAATCTCTACGTTTCTAGAGCCTAGAAGCCAGTAAAGGTAACAGATTAAAGATGTCTAATACGCAAATTTTCTGATCGTGAAAATTACTAAGAAATAATCAAATGAGTTGTTACGACAGGGTATTGGGAATCAATTATGAGGGCTGGATGAGAAACATGGAGATCTGGTGTTGGGGATTGCTGCTCAGTGCCCTTCAGAACCACTTTCAGGATGGGAGACCGTATTCCACCAGCAGTGGGAAATGTGAGAGGATTCTTCCCCCTTGGGGGCAGAGAGCCTTCTCCCTAAGTACATATCCTCTTCCTGGAGCAGCCTGGCTCTTTTAGAAGTAAAAACAACTGCTTTTCTCACACTGACTGGGCACAGATCCACGGGCCCATCCTGGCTTCAGAACTCCCCAGAGGTCAAGTGAAGTACTGTTCTCTCTCACTCCAGTCCTACCTCTCCCTCTGCCACACGTTGCCTGCTCCCTTTGCCCACAGGGACTGTACTTCCGAATCAACTCCCTGCATGCTGTTTTCTGTCTCAGAATCTGCCTCCTTGGTAACACAACCTTCAACATCCAGTGCCCCATGGCTGTGACTTGGAAAGATCTACCATGAAGAATTCAGTATTATAGCAAAAAGGTCATGGATGGAGAATTAGAGGATAGAGGCTTTGCTAACAAAATAATGTTAGAAAGAGTGTGAAGATGCAGTATCATATTCACCAGTGTTGTATATAATACCAAATATTCATAACAATAGTGTCTTGAAATGTATAAATCTGAAATCCACAACAGAATATATAGTTCAACCATATTTGATAGAGAGAAGCACTTGAAAAATTGGAAATAATTTGATCATGGTCTGTTGATAGCCATTGAAACTAAGTAATGGAGGAATAGACATGTTTACTTGAAAGAAGTATTAAAATAGAAAGTGTAAGTCCATTAAATATACGAAGGCACTTGAGACTTACTCCATAAGCAGAAGAGGGTCTGGTTTTTTTAAGGAGGAACAAAAATATTCACACCAGAGTTTCAAAGACAAACCTCATAAAGAGTGGAGGAAATGAGTCAGTTAAAAATACATTGCAATGGTCAGCGTGAAAAATCATGAAACTATGAACCGGCATAGGGAATGTAGCTAAACAGCAGTGGAAAAATATTATGGATGTTTTTGGAGGCAGGTCTTACAAATTTGTGGTTAGTTTAGGGTTTTTTCCTATAAGTTTGGAAAGATGTTGCTTAAATTAGCTCAGGCAAAAACAGTGGTCAAAGAGATAAGTTTGAAAAATGAAAGAAAATAATGAGTTAATTTTGCTATGTTGTTTTTAGGCATTAGCGGGCCATCTTTGTGTAGGTCTATGTTGAGAAATAGGAATTCCCAACTGTACATCTGAAGAAAGAGAATTTTGGGAACTATCTATATAGAGACTATGCTTGAATATGTGTAAAGAGACTATGGTAAGGTAAAGACAAAAGAATGTAAATCAAACTTTGGAGTATGACTGTGTTCATTCAAACTCATGATAACCAAACAGTTCGCTAAAAAAAATGTTTGTTGAGTCTCCATTAAGGTCTATCTAGTCATTTAGGTCAATATTCTTTAAAATATTCATGTTGGAGAAAATATGGAAAAGCTTCACTAATTTTAACTTCTAAGTCTTAGTTTCCTCAACCATAAAAAATGCAAACAATAGCAACTTCACAGAATTGTAAGTTTTAAACAATACAATATGTGTAGATCATTTGTGATACATGCATTAAACATAAAGAAGAAATAAACAGACTGGCTACATAGTTCAGTTTTTATCAAATGCAATAAAAGGCTAGGTGTCAGGATCCAGGGTAGATAGAGCAAATACCATCAAGGACTGAGCCCTTTTCATCTTTCTGCTTTGCTACCCTTACCTCATCCTTATGGGCTTTTTCCTTAAGCTTGTTGTATTATAATCACAAAATATCTGCTGAGTCTTGCTGGGTGGGAAGTAGGAGGAGAAGGCGCAATGATAAAAATGGTTTTCTCCTAGTGAGATTCTGCCTTTTTGTTGATAAGCCAGCCTCCCAATGCCATGTTACAGGGGGAAAATGCTAGAGAGAAACATTGCACAAAATATTGTGCAGGATACATAAAAATATATTCAAAGCCATCACAGTGGAAACAGAAACAACAAAGGCTAAAGGAGATTATTAAAGCACAAACAGATTAGGGGAAACAAAAACATGTAAATAAATGAATAGTATATTTATAATCTACAACAGTAAGAAACCTCATTAAATAAAAGAGAGTTCTCAGTTGCTGAATAGCCTAGAATTCTAAACCCAGGTAAACTAATATGTGGGAGGCAGGGCAAAATCAAGTGTAGCTTTAGGCACAGATAGGATTTTCCATTCACATATTCCTAATGAAAGAACTCAGGACAGTCTTCAGGAATTTACCTTTTTTACAGTTTTGAATTAATCAAATCCTTTCCTGCCTCAGGGTACTCAACATGCTTTGCCTTCTCCCCTGAAATAGCCTTCACAGCTCTATTGAAAGCTGACCCTTAATCTCATTTGTGTCCTAGAGTTTAAGTATTATTTGTTCTGATATGCTTTCTTGATTACTCAAATCTGAATAATGATTCATAGTATTGTATTAAGTTATCTTTTATATGACCTCTTCATTTCTCTTCATAGTATTTATCACATGTTGAAATGTTTACCTGTTTCTGTCAAAAAAGCTACAGTGGACAAGGAGGCAGACATTAAGCAACCAAAAATGCCTGTTATCCAAGGTGTGATCTCTCTGTATTTCCTTTTCCTTCCTCCCTCTCTTCTTCATTCCATCCTTCATTCATTCACAAGTGTTTATTGAGAAACAGCTATGTACTTGACACTATCATAAACACCAAGAGTAGAGCCATAAAATCCACCCATAGGCTTATTTGCAAAGAAAAATAAAAGCAGAAAAATGAAATACCTATCTTGGGAAGGACTATGTTAGGGGTATGCTCAAGAAGAGATATACAAAGTAGCTAACAGCCTAATGAAGGCATTATTTCCCTAGAGAAGGGAATATTGAATCTGAAATTAGAGAGTTCATTAAAAATTACTATATACTGAAGAAACATTGAGAGAAAGTCTCTCCTGGAAAAAACATTTTTCTACTATATTAAATGTAATAGACATGTATGTTTAAAAAAGGCATATTCTTCATAGTAAATTATATATATGTACATATGTATATATAAAATATATGATACAGATTTGATGTTTTACACCTAACTAATTATTATTACTAAGAATAAACTATCTTCACTGTGCTCTAATCATGGGCTGCACATATCCAATGATTGCAAGAATGCAAAAAATTTAAAATTCAATATGTGTAAGTTCTGTTTTGGGTAAATAGAACTTTACTTCATGTATTTCTTTTGTACAATTTCCAGAAGGCATGCACTATATCAATAGAGAAACAATATATACAATTTGTCTCCAATCTTAAACAAGTCTTCCTGCTAAAGTGATTTAAAAACACATATACATTTATGCAGCATTCTCATACGCTGCTAGATGCTAATGGGAAGTGTGAACTGAAGTCATGCCTCTACCCTCAGAGATGAAGTTTTAGATGTAGGCAAATGAATAAATAATAGAAACAGAGTTTAGTGAGTGCAAGACAATGTGTAAGAGGGGCACATTCAAAGGTAACATAAGACAAACATGAAAGATTTGGGGAGACTTGGAGAGATATTGATTCGATTCCCAATACAAGATATAGTCCACATCTCTAGTCTCCTTCAAAGTAAAACTTTATGAAATAAGTCTCTGTATTTGTTGTATCCACTTCTCCATCCTCAATAATTTCTTTAACTCTTCCCATTATTACTTTTCACATGATTCCAGAGAAACTGTTCTTGTCAAGGTCACAAGGGCCTTCTATATAGCTAAACACATTGCTTACCTCCCAGTCCCAGTGCTAACTTGAACTCTCAACAGTGTTTTTTTTTTATTTTATGATTATAATTTTAGATACATACACAAAATCAATTCAATTTGGATACTGAGCTCTAGACTTGTATACCCAACTATCAACTTGGTATCTACATCTGGATGTCTAATAAACATTTAAAATGTAATAAGACTTATTGTTCTAATAATCCCAATGATAGGGGAAACTTAACCAGTACCCCTTTTACTACAAAACACATAAATGTCATTACAACCTGAGAAAATAAGGAGTAGTACCAAGATATAAACCCTAAACTAGCATTTAATAGTTGGGTTTTAATGCTCATACTAGTGTAGGTGATATGATATTAACCTCAGGTGAAAATGAAAGCTTATTTCAGCCTTCAACAGGGTAGAAACAAATCACTCTATAGGAAAAAATAATATTAACACTCACAGACTTGGGCAGGCACTGACATGGAGAAGCTAAAGCAATCACCAGGTAGGAAAATCAACCTAATTGCCGGTGATACCTTTGGAATACATAGAAAAAACAAACCAAATGACTCAGGAGCCAGAGTGCATAGGCCCACAGAGAAAAGTCAATGTGATGGGAAAATAAGCACAAAAATAAAAATTTCAAGCTGTAAGAAATAATGATTCAATGTGTGAGAGAGAAACAACAAACAGCAGAAAAATTAGCACCCCAAGACGCTGAGCTATGACAATCCAAAAATACTACAAAATAATCACACTACCTTTGAAAGATAAAAGGACTATAAATTATAATAAAAGTAAACCATGAGAATAGAAAATGCAGATTTGAAAAGGAACCAAGTAAAACTTGAAAACCTCAATAAAGTTCTAAAAATTGAAAAGTCAATGAATGAATTAAATAGAAATTTAGATACTACTGAAGAGGAAATCGACTCTCCCAACAGATCGGAATTAAGGTATATAGACAATAGTAAAAAATTATGAAGTACCTATACAGAAGGGTTAAAAAATACTAAGGTCCAGCCTTGCATTTCCAACTGTCTCCTTGATATACAAACCATAATATTTTAGCAAGGCCCCCAATGACCAGTCCTGGAGTGCAGCCATCACATTGACCCACATTCCTTTGGCACATGGTCACCTATACGTGAAAAGTACCCAGAAAGAAGAGAAAATAGGTTCTATGTTCATATGCCAGTCTCTACCAAAAGAACAACAAATTAAAACAGTAACTATGTGGAATAATTGAATGGCAAAATTGGAAGTCTGATTTAGTAAAAATATATGAGTGAGGGTGGAGGTGTGTCTATACATCCCCCAAAAGGGGAACACATCCTTTTCTAAGTATATTTTAGTTAATAAAGTATTTACAAAATTTCTGATATAACTACTCACAAAGAATTCTTAGCAAATTCCAACAACCTTCCACCTCAGATTTCAAAATATTATAGATGACATTTTGCAGCAATGAAGCAATTAAGGTAGAAATAAATTTTTATAGTTTAAAAATTTGGAAATTTATGCGAGTTAAGGAAATTACAATAAAAATTACCCAAAAAAAGTTCTCTATATTCACCATAAAGGATTCAGCTAACCCAGCATTCAGAGGCCAATTTATAGCATTGTATACATTTAGTGAATGACATGAAGATTGAAAGCAAATTCCATTAAAAATTGTGAAACTTGAGATAGTAAAACAGTAGATGTTTGAAACTTGGATGCACAAAAATAACAATGAATTAACAAAAACAATGAGAAGAAAGAGAACAGATCTTTTTAATTACATATAAATTTAGAATATAAAACTGACTTGAAAAAATAATAGAAGAAAAATATCAGAAATGGATGCATATAGAATATTTATAAAGATTTGAGAACAGTATGAAGTATGTTATATCAACATATATGAAAACATTTAACATTTTTTTAAATAAATGGACCTTAGAAAAACCTACCCTACCAAAATTGACCTGAGAAAAACACAAAATTAAAGTCGATGAATTACCATTAAAAAATTGAACAGTCAAGACACAGAAAGCAATTTAAGGAGGTTTTACCAAATTTTAGAGGGTAAACTTCCTCCATATTATTTCAGAGAATACCCAAAGATCTACCAAAACTTACATTAAAAATAAAAACAAAAATTACATTAAATCATTTATATATCTATAAAATTATATTTAAAATGTAATAACCAGTATAGATGCACACTATCGGGATGTAAACTGACTAAACACTTGGGAGAAGAGCTTGGTGATATCTATCGACTCTGAAGAAGTGCACAAAGAGAGTTCCCAAGACAAAGTGAAAAGAAATGGAAGAGGCAGAAATGGGTAGATGGAGGCCAGCCTGAAGGCTTCTAAGTAAATCTAAGAGATGACGCTGACCTTCTTCTTGAGTTCATGTCAATATATTTCTTCCCTGGATTGGCATAAGGAAAATGGCTGTTAACCATTATCTATATGATTGAAACAATGAATAAGCATAATGAAAATATTTGGAGCTCTGTTCTACATGTAGAATGGAGTCCAAATGGGAGGTCCATGCTCTTCTTCCAGCAATAGCCTAGATCATTTAGATTTCAGTACACAGTAATTGTTGGTTATTCCCTTTTAGTCAAAAAACCATATCAAGGGGAAAGAGAAAACAAAAAGAATCAAGATATCCTAGCATGCAAAAGTAAGGCTAGATCAGGGTTCAAAGGTAACTAAACATGTTGCAGAGAAAACATTAGAGGGCTTAATTAGTAATATTACATTTGCTTTATATCACATTTATGTATATGTTTATATCTTAAGCATATCTCATATGTGGCACACACACACATATACGATAGGCTAGATAAAAAATTTCTCCTTTTTTCTTTTAAACCTTGTATTAATCACCAATTAAATCTATACATAATAAAGGTTTAGAAAAATAGGCAATACATTTCATCTACTATAATACATACCCTGACTGTGTGATATTAGAAGATTTCTAAAGAATTGCAAATATGGCAATTTACCCTACAGTTAAACCATAACTAAGTTATAAATATAATTTAGTATTCACACAGGATTCTGGGTCTCTAAAGAACATACAAATAATATGTTAAATCTTTAATGGTTAGCCACCAAAATTGTAGATGGAATCACAAGTTCTTTTTCTATTCTACAGGCCTGAATGGGTAATAGAAAGAGTGATCACTGACTCATTCTCAGTGGGGAATGCATTACTCCTACGTAGCTTTTTCCTTAAAGCCATGCATACTTAGCTAAGTAATCCTTTATTAAAGTTTGCAATCTTCTCTCTACCCACACTCAGCACTCTGTAATTTCACAAAGCTACAAATATTCAGAGAAAGTACTTTATTGTTGAAAATGCTTAATTTCATCTAATAAATCAGGTTTTTCCAAGTCCCCAGGCAACCCTTTTATATGAAAGTGGTTCTGCACACAGCAAACTCTACTGATAGCTAAGGCTATTGCTTCTGGTCGTAATTCTAGAGACAGAAATAACTTATATAAAAATAAATAGACTTGCTTATTAAGTTTTACAGACCCAATAGCCAAACAATTCCTACTGTTATTTATGTAAAAAGAACAGAGGAACCAGTAAAGGAGGGAATAAGGAAGTGACCAGAAAGGCGAACAGAAATAAGACTATATTAAGTCTTCCTAAAAATTAATAGGAAATAATCCAGAGGTTAAGACAAAGATACACAAAGCAAAGAAGATGCACAGAAGAGAAAATCCAAAGATAAAAATAAAATTAATAAGAATATAGATACAGAAGTGGTAAGAAACACCCTCTCATATGGTACTAAAGGAAAACACAAATTTTCATGACATTTTTTGGAGAGAAGTTAATTTACTAAAATATATCTGCTCTTAAATCTCTAGTATATTTTATAATAAGAAAATTATTTTAGGAAAATACAAAGACATATATTAAAGCTTTATATTAAAATATTCACTCTGTTACTTATAACAGTAGCAACAATAAACATTTTGAATAATCTATATGATCGGGCACCTACTGAACAAATTTTAATTATCCTTACAGTATGATATTATATGCCTTTAAATTATCTGGATAGTGTTTTGGTAACACGGAAATGAGGCTAATGTAATGAGGAATAAAACAGCACAAGGCACAATTTTATATACATAGTAATTCCAACGATGTATGTATATACCACATAAATACATGGTCGCAAGATATTCAAAATATGCAAGAAATGGGGCTTTTCCTTTTTCTCAGTGTTACCTAAGGCTTTAGCACGGAAAACAAAAGATTCTTAGGTACCTCCCCTACAACAGAAAACATGATGGCCAGAAAGAACAAAAGGGTAAGAGGACAGAGAAGTCTGGCGCTGCGCCCACTGGGTCCTCCCTCATCTGGAGGGTGGATAAAGGGAGGATTTGACATTGACATGGAGACATTGGAGAGGCTGTAACTGAGTGCTGAGGCAGGTCCTCCCCTCGCTTCCTGAGAAACGGAGGCAGCTTATCCACACCCACCTGAACCCAATTCAAGGGCACTCCAGAAAACAACATGTGTCATTTGGCATTGGTGTGGGGAGCAGATTGGCACCTTGGTCACAATCAAATAAAAAGCAGCCTGCTGCTACCAGCAGAGATGGTATTTCACAGTAATTGCCTGAACTGTTCGGCAATTAGGTGGAACACGAAGGCAGGAATGTTTGGGATGAGTCATGAGTAGATTTAGGAGAGGTGCTGGCCTTGCATGATTCAAACAAGAAAACTATGTACAGGACTAGCTAGGATGAGTGAGGTGGTAGATAGAGAAGAAGGAACTTGGAGAACACAAGGACTGAGTGCCTAGTAGCTAAATGGGCAAGGGGCACCATGGCAGGCAGAGCTGGTAACGGACCATCCACTGACCAGAGAAGCACGTGTGGCCAAAGCAATATACCTCTCCATAGGACCTTCCCCCCTTCCCATCTCCCAGCCATCTACTCCGGCCTGAAAAATGTGAGATGGCCCAGTGAGTCGGGGAGATGAAGTGGGAAGGCAATGTAGGAAAGAGAAAAGCAGAGTTTGCCAATCTCACTCTAGGCTTCCTACCCAGAGGCCATGACTGAAGAAATGAAAAAGCTCTGACCCAGCTTAGAGACTGAAATTTTAACAATTGATGGCACTGAATTCTTTAACCATTGATACAACAGGCCACTTATTAACATCAAATAATGTGCAAAAACTTCACTAGTCTTAAATTTTAATCAGGAATGAAGAACAAAACTTGTCCTAGACAGCAGTGTGAAAAAAATATATAATTTCTTTCCATTTGCAAATATGTTCAATTAACCAACCATTCCAAAATTTAGGGTTTTTTTCCTATAAATTCTAGACTTAAAATGATTTTTGTTTTACTTTGGATATTAAGCCTCACCTTCAAAGTATTATAGTAGCAAAAAATCCAACATATTGTTTTGTTTTTTATCCAAGGATGTGGGTCTTCGAAAGGGAATCAATCGTTTCAAACAATCCTGAAGCATACAGAAGTATAAACACTGAAAATGCGGGCTGCAGATGACACACAGGTATTCGTGAGTGAATTGTGAGAGAATACTTTCAGAGGAGCAGAAGAAGACAAAGACTATCGATTCCAAGAATTAAATGGTGCCAGTATTACTGAACAGTCAGCACAGTGTTTAAGAGTCAACAATAGTCATGAGAGGAAGCAGGAGGAATCATAGCCTACCCAAGGAGAAAGAAATGATTAAACTGCTAGGTGCCTGTGCCAAACTTCATAAAGTGGGTACAAGGGTCTTCATCATAGGAATTATCCCTCAAGTGAAGCATCTAACTCGGGGTGTGCACTATCTTTGGACACGTGTCCACATGGATGTCCTACCTACTCCACACAACCAAACCCAACCCGATTTCAACCTTTCCTAGACGGCCATATTCCCCTAGATAGGATGGTATAATTTTTTTCCACATGAATGATGTTCACGCACTTTAGTGGATATTGGTACTTATTTACAAAGAATCTCCAATGACCTAGTCACACAGATTTTACTCTCCACTGTATCATTGGTTCCAGTATTGTCTTTCTCAAGTGTTATATGTTCAGCATATGCCTGTTAGAGTACTTATTAAAATCCCCATTCTTTTAATTTTTTTGGTTTAGATGATCAATAGGTTCCGTTTAATCTTAACCCATATCAAATAGGATCTACTCTTATCAGTTTATGTTTTTCCTTCAAGTTATCACCTGAGCAATTATTTTACACCCTTCTCCTGGCCTTTCCCTTACTCTACTCTACTAGTTGCTTGAATATCTGTCTGTGCTGTTTGGCCACTTGCTTATGTCTGCTCTCAGATTGATTCCTCTCTATTTCTGCTCTGGTTTGTATTGAGGGAAGTCCCTTTCCCAGTGGGCTTCCAGGCAGCTCCTGCCAATGGCCATGGATCCTGACAATGGAGGGCACATGGAAGGAAGAATCCAGAGTTGTTCTTCTCTTGCTCTGTCTAGAGTTCTAGCTCTCTGCAGTTGACTGTCTGCTACAGCTCTAACTCCCATCTGATGGCCCTTCCTTGGAAAAGGGAAGTTATCAACAGTCTTATCAGATGGCTCCAGCGACGGGGTGTGGCAACACTATTTCATACTGTGCTCCTCTCTTCAGGCAGCCTGGCCCTACTGGTGTTGAGCTCAGGGCTGCCTGCATGTCTACCAAACTTCTCAGCTCCTCAATTACTATGTAACTGGGGTGCCTGGGGGGCTCAGTTGATTGAGCATCTGGCTTCGGCTCGGTCATAATCTCGCTGTTTGTGGGTTCAAGTCCCACGTTGGGCTCTGTGCTGACAGCTCAGAGCCTGGAGCCTGCTTCGGATTCTATGTCTCCCTCTCTTTCTCTGACCCTCTCCTGCTCACGTTGTCTGTCTGTCTCTCTCTGTGTCTCTCTCTCAAAAATAAACAAAACATAAAAAAATTTAAAAATAAAAAAACTTACTATGTAACCAAGTCCCTATATTTAATCTCCTCTGTGTAGACATAGAGGATTTTCTGTTTACTTGTCTGGGCCCTCACTGATATACGGTGTATATTTTATGAGAGAAGTGGTTTCATTTTACTCACTTTGTATCTTTTTCAGCACTTATAATGTATTAAATGTATATATTTCCAAAGGAGTATATCAGATTGAAATACGCATTGCTGATGTAGAAAAGATTTAAAAGTGTTTCTTGCTATTACTATGAACCTAAGCTTTCTTAACAATGTCTTGTAATTAAATATATATTATTCCCTGGAATTTTATTTTTCTGTGGAATACCAAATGTGCCATCGTTTTTGACAGGGCATTTGCTTTGGGGACAAGGTGTGGGGTTACAGGTGTACAAACTGAGTGGTCCTCTCGGCCTTTTACTTTCTACTGAAATAAACTTCGATAGAGAACCACAAAGCTAACTCAGTTTTTCAATCCAAGGAAAGTAGTGAATATTTCAGGCACAAACTCAGATTGCCTCAGACCGCAAGAAATAGATACCTACTCATAGCATTTATTAACATTTAATTCTCCAGATAGCTTCCCTATCCAGAAATAAATATGTTATGTAATGGAATTATCAAATAGGTTAACACTAATTGCTACATTCAGACGCTGTCATAGGGAGTCTGGAATTAAAGGACTCCATATAAATTAAGAAAAATAATCCCATCAATATAGACTATTAGGGTTTCATCTTTCCTCTCTGGGTTGAGTGTTTCCAAAAGAGCACCATTAGAGGCCAAAGTTAGGCAAACCTTAAAATAAAATTGGAAAAACAAGTTTATCAAAAACTGAACACATCCCCATACGTAATCAACAAAGACTGCCTGATGTGCAAAGTGGGTCCCTCTGTGGTCACTGCTGCCGTCAGCTTTGCTCCAGGGCTCACGAGGAATTCAATAATGGGTATCCTGTGCATTAAGGAATAAGAGTTTCTTGGGGCAAAGATCAGAGTTAGGAAAGCTTAGGTCGGGGGGAAAAGGGATAAGTTCCAAATGTTTCAAGGGAAACCAGCAGAGCTGGGTGGTCTGGAAACATCGCTTGGGCCTGACCCCCAGGGAATCAACGCCTGCTTCTGACCTCCCTGCATCAGCAACAAATGCCTGGTGATTGGAATCTGTGTGCTATAGCCCATCACAGAAATAGTCCCAAATGCCAATTGCCCATAATCTGGGTAGTTTAGGGCACAGAAGGGAGCTGGAGCCAGTCTGGCGTGGCTTAGAGAGAGCGCACTGTTTACTTTTTAAGAATTTTGCAGCTCCTGTGTTACAAAAGTAACAGTCCTGGCCTTAGGGAGCTCTTGTTCTAGAAGATGAAATGAGTTAACTGTACATTAAAATAGAACATGATGAGTGCTACATTAGGGCTGGGAGTGGTTGTTACAGATAAAAACAGAAGAGAAAATCTTAATTACTTCCCTGCCTAGGGAATATGGTTCCTGTTATTCATATTAATTTTACCTGTGTGAGTGGTAGCTACAATTTCTTCTATCTTCTTTCTTTTTGATAGCAGAAATGGAAATTTAAATGATTTCAATATCTGCCATCACTATGCAATAAATGTCTTTGCCATAAGAAAAGTCTCTGGAGGGAAAAAGTAAATTTAGAAATATGTTCTTGATTTTTATTGGCAGCTGTAAATATCCTTCCCGGCCCCTAACTGAAAATAGGGCTACAGATATTGTTTTTCTGTTCTTTTTAAATATTTCAATGCTACCACTATTAAATAAAGATTATTCATGCATAGCTTATGTAGCAAACTTTTTAATAAAACCTTTTACGTGCAAAATTGAATAGGGTTAAAGGGTCTCACCTCAAACATTACACAAAGCATTCTGAGCTCTAAATATTGCTTTTCGGGCACTATTTATACAGCATAACAAGTATACTTTCTCTTAAAATACTTTATCAACTTAGATATGCTGTCAGTAGACGCAATATGTATAATTTGTATATTGGGGATCAAACATCTATTCTGTAATTTTAATGAAATTCTGTCCATAATCTTTTAAATGAGCAATATGAAATATCGTTATTTCAGTCTGTATAAGGCCAAGTTTTACATAAACTGATACTGTCTAACACAGTCTAGCACAATTTCAAAAAAAATTCTTTTCATCATGAAAACCGTATATTTCTGCCAAGGCACAAATGCATTTATAAATGTAAGAGTTAAAGCAATCATAAATGCAATTCTGGTATACAAGAAAGCAATTTCCTTCTAAATTCCTTTATATAAAATTTTTTCTTGACAATGCTATAAAAATGATTGGAATTTATTTTATTTATGACTTTTGTATTATTCTCCAAAATATTTAATTCCTTAAGACATATGGCTATAATCATTTTCCTGTCAAAAATTATACAAGATCAGGGCACCTGGGTGGCTCAGTCGGTTAAGTGTCCAACTTCGGCTCAGGTCATGGTCTCAGGGTCTGTGGGTTCGAGCCCTGCATCGGGCTCTGTGCTGACAGCTAGTTCAGAGCCTGGAGCCTGCCTCAGATCCTGTGTCTCCCCTTCTCTCTGTCCCTCTCCTGCTTATGCTCTGTCTCTTTCTGTTTCTCAATAATAAATGTTAACAATTTTGAAAATAAAAAAATAAAGAAATTATACAAGATCAGGGTGCCTGAGTGGCTGTCAGTTAAGTGTCTGACTCTTGGTTTCAGCTCAGGTCATGTTCTCACATCAGGCTCTGTGCTGACAGTGCAAACAAAGCCTGCTTCAGATCTCTCTCTCTCTCTCTCTCTCTCTCTCTCTCTCTCTCTCTCTCACCCTCCCTGGCTTGCTCTCTTTCTCGTTTTCAAAAAAAAAAAAAATGTACAAGATCAGTTTCATACCATCCAAAAATCAGAGAAGACTAACAACTTATTAGTTCAACCTGTAAGTGTGAATAAAGCTCAAAATAACCCTAAAAAGAAAATTCAGTGAAAAGATTTCCTCTGAGTTTATTCATCAGTAACAAATGTTAGCTCCTAGTAAACACCTTGTAAGGCGTATTTTAGTTGAACCTTCATTAAATAATTTTTTTCAGACTTTCACTTCAAATCGTGAAAGTAGAGCCCTTTGTTACTATAGGGTTGAATAGGCAGTTGAGGAGAAACAGGCATGTTGTTGCATGTGTGGGTAAGAGGGATCTGATCCATCTGATCACAGGTTTGTAAAACAAAAGCCGGACATTTGCCTGAGTTCTGTGTCCCACTACTCCCGTTTTCTGTGAATTGTGTGGGTCAGGTCATACAAGGTGACTAAACAATTTCTGCAGTTGCATCAAACCTTCTGATCCATTAAGACCTTAGCAAAGCTGCCAAGTGATATATATATATATATTTTTTTTTTCCGGCATAATCCTGTCTGGTGTCTGCATTGATCAAATTAACTGGTCACTTGCCAAACGTCCACTTCACTTTGGCATACAGATAAGATTATGGGAGCAAGAGAATGATTTACTAAATGACTTGAAATAGTTCATATATTCACCCAAATTACATAAATTATACTAAAAAATAACTTAATCATCCTTCAGGATTCCTCTCAAAGTAATGAATACTTCCAATTATAAGGGGAAAAATTATGCTACTAAAAATGGAAATTGAATAATACAGATACAAATAACCAGATGGAAAAAGCACTTATTTTAAAAACTATATTTATGGTGAAAGTATTTGTGGTTAAGCAAATATTTGTGGTTTATGATGCTAACCAGAAAAGATACAAATACCTTTAAAACTTTCTAGGTACAGAATTATGTATGACTTTGAAAGAAAATCTAGATACATGATACATTAGAAAATTGAGAAATATGTTATTAAATTGTTGCTGTGATATTTCACTAGGTCCTTAGTCATTTAATACATAGTTTTCATTGGCTATTACTGTCTGGAGAATAGTCTAGAAGGAAGAGAGAGCATATTCTAGGGACTAAAATACAATGAAGACAATAGTGATTAGCTTTGTAACAACAAATAGAAATTATTTTTTTCTGGTCTCATCCATATAAAATTGAAATCAAATCACCTAGTTTGTATTAAAAATCAAGGTTTTAGAAAATGTACAAGAAGATAAAATTTACATTGACCTGTTGGTTAATTTTTTAAATTATTTTTAAGAGACAGAGAGAGATGGAATGTGAGCAGGGGAGAGACAGAGAGAGAGGGAGACACAGAATCCGAAGCAGGCTCCAGGCTCTGAGCTGTTGCCACAGAGCCCAACATGGGGCTTGAACTCATGAACCAGGAGACCATGACCTGAGCTGAAGTCAGATGCTCAAAGAAGTGAGCCACCCAAGTGCCCCATCTATTCTATTTCAAGAAGAATGTGCACTGCAAATAAGTGTGCCTGGTTAATATCGCAGGAAGAAAATATCACAACTAATGTGTTTGGATGCACACAAGTGTGTGCATTCCTTAAAATTATTGTATCTATATCCACACATTTGTATGTATACATATAAATGTCTTATATGCATTAAATATATATAATCTATAAATTCTAATGCCTGGTAAAACATCCACATATTGGACTTTTTTTTTTTTTTTTTACATTGTTAGGGATAAATGAAGACAACGTTTTTGAGAGTATTGGACTGTAGTAAATAAGTGTTCTATATTTTATCAGAGAAAATTCTGCATGGATTTGTCTTTAGGACACAGTATCATCTTCTCATCAAAGACAAAGTTGCTATCTCACACCACATTACCTCCGGCTCACTGGCTTTGTTTCTCATCCTCAAAAGAATCTTATTCCTGTTTGAAGTTTTTCTCCTATCTCCACACTTATTTCATAAATAGCTCAAGATCCTCACTTTAGGTCTTCAGCTCAAATGTCACCTTCTTATCTCTGTAGCAGGCATAACAGGTTAGGGTGTCAACTGAGAAGTCTCTCTATTGGCCCTTTAATGCACGAATGAAATGCCACACTTCATTAGGCCTAGGGTCTTGTGTGTTTTTTCATCACCAGGTTTCTGGCATCTACCATGAAAATGGTTAAAACAGGCATGTTTTATGTCATTAATGAATTAATGACTTAATCATAATGAATCTTGATTTCAAATCTCTGCTCAGCAGGTTTGTACTATTGAGTCCAACTATTCGCATATTCCCATGTCAGCTGTGCTCTGCTGTATCATGACCTCCAGCTCATCTACTCTGTCAAAAATCAATAGTGTTTTCTTCTTTACATTTCTGTGGCCTCCACATCTTTTCCTCATAAGCATCAGTGAGAAGTACTCCAATACAACGTCTCCCTTGCAAACAAGACTTGTTGCCGAGTCTTCCTCTCTGTCGGTCCAGCATTTTGCACTTGCTGTTCACTGCACACGACTGGTAATTCCACTTCTTCAGTTTCTAAGACACTTTCCCATCAAATACCCACTTCTCCTCTTCACTCTCACTAGTCACCTAACTGGACACATCACAGAGGGATGGAAACACATGAGCACCTCATAGGTTTGCTCTCAATTTCAACACTCAACCTCCGCCTTCACTTTCACTTTCCATCTTCTCTCCTGTGACAAAGAAAATATGTGCTCTTCCATTTAAGACCATCCTCTCCATTACCTCCGCATGGCCTTCCTAAGGACTTCACTCTTCAGCAGAGCCTTATTCTCACCTAGAACCTTAATATTTTCATTCTCGGTAGACCAATCTCCTTGAGATACAGAATATCTTTAATACCTTAAAATATTTTAAGGATATTTAGATATACTTGATATCTTTAAGTAAACTAAGATCTTTATGTCATTAAATATTTAAATATATCAAAATAGCGCTGCAAGCACCACTCTGGTTTCACATTCATATTATAATAAAACTTCTAGGTCATATATGCATATACACCACCATTAACTTGCCATGAATTATATTCTCACCCAACATTGATCAGATTTTATTCTCTCTTCTCCTTCAAAGAAACTCTTAGGTCACCAAGATCCTGGAGAGTCATCTGTTTTTTTTTTTAATGTTTTATTTATTTTTGATACAGAGAGAGACAGAGCATGAGAGGGGGAGGGGCAGAGAGAGAAGGAGACACAGGACCAGAAGCAGGCTCCAGGCTCTGAGCTAGCTGTCAGCACAGAGCCCGATGTAGGGCTCGAACCCATGAACCTGAGATCTGACCTGAGCTGAAGTCGGAGGCTTAACCAACTGAGCCACCCAGGCGCCCCGAGAGTCATCTGTTCTTAAAGGATACTTTTTTGTTTCCTAGGGCGCTCTCTTGTACCTGGATATCCTATGTTCCCATGTCTCCTCCCCATTTGCTCTTTGTTATTTCTCTATTCAATTTTTAAGGTTGCAGTGCTCACTACCTTGTGGTTAATCTGGGCATTTGTCCAGTCCTGGCCTAACGTTGTGCCTGCGTGACTTAGAGGCAGATGCCTGCCTCAGTGAGCCCCATAGTTACTCTGCGTGATAAGATGGGGTCCCCATCTCAGTCCCCTTCTCAGGGACCTCAGAGGGAGGTCCCTCCCTCACTCAGGACTTGGGGTTCCCACGTGAATATGGGAATTAGAGCTGACCTTACCACCCACCCAACCACACTGTTTTGTGGAGTGAACCAGAAATAATTCTTTGTTTTGGTAAGTCTCTACAATGTTGTTATTATTACTGCTATTATTACCAGTCTAGAGGATGGCATTACCACATGGATGCATATGTTTTGTGGTGGTTGTACTATACTGCTAGTATGAATTTTCTTTCCTCCATCTTTTTCTTCCCTTCCCCCTCTCCTTCCCTGTCTCTTTTCTCTAGAAGCCTTAAATTGGAACTAAATATGCCTGTCTCCTTTAGCCACTTTTCCTCTTTTGCCAATGATAAATTTTAATTCCTAAAAGTGCTTTTAGTATTAAGTAACTCATGCTTGTTGTAGGAAATCTGAAGGCACATAAAAGTAAAGACAAGAAAACAACTCAGCCATCTGGTGATGGCCGTGCTGTCTCCACCGCCATCAGTCTCTCCCAGATTCCAAGCTCTCCTGCTCCCAGATCGTGGCAATAGCCTCCTTACGGGGGCCCATCATCCCCATTGACAATCTCAGCAGTGAAGTGATCCTTGAGCTTCCTATAACACCAGTCAGATGGTGCACACTCATCTGCACAAAAGGCACAGAGCCCCTTTTCTCTCAGAGTAAAATCCACTATCCTAATAACTGACCTGCAAGCTCCCTGGTGGGGAGCCCCTGCCACCTCTCTGGCCTCACCACCCACCATACTCCGCCTTCCTTCTACTCTGTTCCCTCCAACACATCAGGGCCACTCCAAGCTCTGGGCCTGGATCTTGCCATCCCCTCGGCCCTTTTCCTCCTTTTTGTATCTTTGACCTGACAGAAGCCAGTCTCTAAATGAAACCACATGGTCTATATCCTTTTATAACTCCTTCTTTCATTCAACATTGGGTGTAGGGATTTTCACAGTAAACATCTTTGCCACAAACATTTTTGGCATCATTACTTGGCCACAGCATAGTTTTGCCATAAACAATAACAAATAATTAGTTGACTATGTGGTTTCATTTTTCCATTGGAACGGTACTCATATTTTTATATGATATAAATTTAGCCCTCATAGTGGTCTATACAGTGGCACAGAGTTTTAAACCCACATGTCCCAAAGAACTTGGGAATGTCCATCAGAAGACTGGTGACAAGATGGCCAGAACAAACACCTGTGTACAAGCCTTTTGCAATGCAAGACAAAGCTCAACTACACATATACATTCTAGCACTTGGAAACTGATGTTTCTCTTGAAAGAAGAAATTTTAGCAAAAAAAGAAAAAGTGCAAGGCCATTTGCAGAGATGAGTCAATAAGCAAAACATAATGTAAAACACTCTGAACGGAAGACTGTGAAGACAGAGCTGAGGTATAATCTACAAAGCAAAATCAGTGCTTTGTGCAGTATTATCATGAATCTACACTCATTTTAAATATATTCAAAGGTTTTGTATTTTGCAATAAAGTCTTTATAAATGTTACTCAGTTTTTATGTTTCACTTTTTTTTTTCCAGTGGGCTCCATGTCCAGTGTGGAGCCCAGTGTGGGGTTTCAACTCATGATCCTGAGATCAAGATCTGAGCTGAGTTCTAAAGAAACCAGTTTGACAATAAATTACATTTAGAAAAAAAAAAAAAAAAAAAGACCAGAGCTGAGATCAAGAGTCAGACACTTCAATGACTGAACCACCTAGACGCCCCTCACCAGGTATTTTTAAATGAAAGTCCCCCTTTTCTGTGATTTTTATCTTCTACAGCAAAATTGCCTGTGGCCAATTAGTTATGGGTTGAAAATGTTTGGAGAAAATATGCTTTACAGCAAAACTACATAGAACCACCTGTGGAATGCAGTCATGTTCTTGTGTTTTGCCCATTCCCATATACATTTCCTAGAAATACAAGGCATTTAACTATATTATTGTCTATGAAATTTGTATTATTTTTAGATGTTACCATGAAAAATGATAACTTCCACATCTTTTGGAGTATTCATTTGATAACTAAGTTTTTCTCATGCAGTTATTTAGAAGAAATATTTATTTGTAAGTATCTGTTGCCAAATGTTGCTGCATTATGGCCTGTATGTTTCTGATTGAAAACTTTGTGAGATTTGTTTAGTATTTATGTTTATGACTGTTTCCTTTTATAAGGAATATAAAGACTCATTCTTAGTCTGAAGTTATCAACACTTTGAATTATAGTCACAGCTACCAATTTTAAGTATAATTCAATACTTTTTGACACTTAAAAATATAGCCCATTTTATCGTCCATTCTTTCATTTCGTTTCCAATCTTCATTAACTTAATCTAGGATTATCTCTAAATAACATTACTTTTAACAATATAGTTTAAAATTTAGCTTTTACTTTTTTTAATGTTTGCCACATTTTATCTTTTGTTGTAAAGAGCATAATTATTTCTCCAGACAATATAAAGTCAAGATATTGGTAATTATTATCCTAATTTCATATAAAAGTAAGTACAAATAGAATTTGTTACCTCCAGAAAAGCTTACTACCTCCCTGAGAGGTCAACCAGCAGGTGCCCAGGGGGCACACCAGGAGAATTAGTTTAATAACAATAGTATTATTACCAACACTTCCTAAGTATTTCATTCTGTGTTGGTGTCAACATTGTTCTGTGCTTTATAGTCTGACTCCAAGGTTTGAGTTGTTAACTCTACATTATGCTTTTGAAAGTGAATAATCTAAGAGATTTCTACAGGTAGACATTGGACTCAACAATTCATATTTGCATATGTCTGTGCCTGCAGGTTGATGGCTTTCATCGTTTCCATTTGAGCTGATTTAGACAAAGCAAAGATGGACAGACTGTCAGACACTGTGCTTTCTATAAACAAATGATAAGAGCCCTTCAATTCCCATGTTGAATTTACATTATTTCAAAGAGTGTAACTGCATCTGTATTTTTACCCAAATCAATTGTAAGTTCTAAAATCCTGTTGCTAATCATAATAGAATCTAAAGAAAGCCATATTACATTAATTCAAAAATTTACATAAAACGAAATCATAACTCATCTTCGAAAAGTCATCAGATACATTAATGGGTTAGCATAGTGTCCTCTATAATCCCTCATTCAGATTAGTTTGGCTGCTTCTGTGATGATAAATACATTTTCTAAGCGATTCAGCAAATATTTCAAATAAAAATAGCCTTTTTTAACTGCATATGAAAGCAGATTTAAGTATAAATTGACAATTCCATATAAAATAGTAGTAAATTGAAATTAGCAGTAAATCAAAGTGAATAATAAAACTTAAAGGAAGTGTTTATTCCAGCTGGTAGGAACACTATTGCTATTAGAAAGTTATTTATATAATTCATCTTATATAATACTAAATGGAAGGGGAAATTTTTAAATCTTATCAATATAAGCCCAAAGTGCATTTGAATAAAGTTTAAAAATATATCCTAAAAAATAAAATTCAGTAAATTATATTGAGCAAGATGATATTCATAGTCATGTAGCCTCCATAATCCATAACCACCATCATCATATTTAATGTTAAAACATTACACCGTGACTATAAAATCAGGAAAAAACCTCGCATGCCTATTTCCAACCCCATTTTCAGTGTTGCTCTCTACATTATGGCCAAACCAGCATTTTAAAATATTTTTAAAAGATACAAATATTAAAAATACAAAGATAATATCACCAATTTTTGCATGAGTATAAACAAGCTAACCCCAATACTGTAAATTAAACACAAAATATGAAACACATCGGGGCCAATCCGGTTATTTGCGATAAGACACACAGAATCCATGACCTTTCATACAGTTGAGAATTGTCCTGAGATGAACTTTTTTATAAAAGGAGAGCTAATTAATGTTATACAAAAAATATAAAATATCTAAGAAAAAATTGAATAGGAATTTCATAAGAACATGAAGAAAATAGAATTCTCTGAAGAGAATTATTTATGATTTAAGAGTCAATCTCTAATTCACAAATTTAATGCCATCCCTAGCAATGGGATCAGAATGGGCTTTCTTTAGGAACACAGAACGGTATGTGTGTAAGAATATAGCCAAGCAAACTTGAACAAGAAATATACTGATAGCCTCACTTGATGAGTTAAAATACAGGAAAGTTATAATATTTAAAACCAGGTGATATTATGACAGAAATAGACAAAACAGAGACTTTAGAGAAAGCAGAGACTCAGAAATATGTCTAAATAGTCAAAGGATGTGTAAGTCAGTTGTCCATTGCTAAATTGATACCTTTTTTTAGAGACCATGTTTGCAATGCAAATTTATTAATTAAAACACACCCAAGTTTTGATCCAGTATTGTAAAAGTAATAATTGGGTATGTGTTAAAAAGAACCTAGATATTAGGGCTCCTGGGTGGCTTAGTAGGATAAGCATTCAACTCTTAGTTTCAGCTCAGGTCATGATCTCATAGTTCATGCATTCAAGCTCCCCATTGGCTCCAAGCTGAGAGCAAGGAGCCTGCTTGGAATTCTTCCTGTCTGTCTCTCTGTCTCTCTCTTTCTCCCCCTTTGCCCCTCCCCAATTCATGTGTTTGCTCTCTCTCTAAATAAATAAACAAATAAACTTTAAAAAAAAAGAACCTAAATATCACATACTGGTCATTAGATAAAAGCATTACTCTATACATATTATAATACATCTGTCCAGAATTATTTTGCAAAAGAAAATTTAATGATTTCATAAAATATCTCCAGTGCTTGTGATATCTTCTGTATTTTCCAAAATTTCTACACAAATTCTCATCAGTTTTGTTATCAAAATAAGACCACTAACAGTTGTTTTAAATAATTACTATTCTGGGCATGCTTAACTATTTTTTCTAATATGACAGTTTTAAGATTTGTGAAAATGTGTTAGATCTTTAGAGGAATTTTAAGTTTTGTGAGTCAAAACTTAGTTGTTTTGGTACAGATTAAGTACAGATAAATAGGAATCTAAATATCATTTACTTGAAACCAAAAACAAACCTAAGGAAATATTTTATACTTTAAACTTTATATAACTTTAGCAGTGAAGAGAAAATGTTATTAGTGGAGAAAAGGGAATTTTCTATGGGTACTATCTCTTCTCTGAAAGACATCTGGATTTCTATTGAATCTGGTGAACACAAAGCTTCAGTTAGTGCCATCAGTATGAATTACAGCTAAGTATTTTAAAGGAGAGAGAAAAATATTGTTTCTGACGGAGTCTGAAGAGCCTAAAGTCCCATGGGGCTAATCTATTCAAATTTTGTGTTGAGAATTTTTTTTTTTTTAATGCCACTATTGGAGATGGATGGTGCTTTCCCTCTGCACATATAAAGGTAGGGTGTTTGTTGTGAGAATTAATAAATGAAAGATGTCATTTACAAAATGGCCAAGACAAGAGAGTGCAAAGTCTCTAGGCAACTACTTATGAAATCACGTTACCAGGTAGTAATAATGGTACACAAAAGGCATATGGACCCCTGAAAATACTCCCAAGCCACACACAACTATGGAAAGAGACCTGGTGTTCATAGCCTTAACTTACTGTTTGTTAGTATTCTCTCAATAAAACAAATATTCCAAAGGACGTTCCTCAAAGAACTCAGTCAGTTTGACTATATGCATGGTAACAACTGTTGGAAACGTTAGAAAAATTATTCACACAGAATTCTCTGATATTATTATGGACTTCACGGACAGGTATCAGCCTCCCTCTTCCAGTTGTTGGTGAGAGTACATATATACAATGAATTGCTCTATAATCTTATTGTTTCTTAAATCAAAAATAATGAGCTAAATATTTAATACTTGAACTTCTGCTTTCTCTTGACCTATGGAATGTTCATGAAAAAATACTGATATAAATTTTATGCATAAGGAGAAGAGAGGGGCATACGAAACTTTGAGACTCAATCCTGAAAAGTTAATTTCATATTATGTAAGTGCAGATACTGTTGGCATGGATGCCTGGAATGGATGCCTCTACTTTGACTCTGGACACTGCACCTTGTAGTTTTTCTATGGTGACATGTTTTAAATTCTTAGCTAATCTGTACATTCCTTGGGTTTGTGATGTGTCTCCTTATTCATTACATTTCTCACAGCATTTAGCATAATGGTTCTCAACACAGTGTAGTAATTGTAGTAAGGAGATAATTTTGAAAGATGATACTTGTTGTATATAAAAACTCCTATCTAGGTGTTTTAAATGATTTTTGGTAAGTTGTACTTTTAATAACCATTGGGGAAAAGAGCCACATAGGCAAAGAAGTCATGTGGGTTTTCTTGTAAATCATAAAATATTTTTTCCTATATTCCTGCATCATAATTCCACCATGCTTTTCACCAGCAGTCTACTTGAAAATTCTTAGAATTATTTGAATGTATTGTCTTATGGTTTTGAGGAAAAACTATGGTATACTACAGCTAAAAAGCATTAAAAAAAGTTAGTTGTTGCATGGGTAAGGGTTCTCCTGTATATAAATTAACTATACTCAACAAACTTTTCTCTTTCTCTCTTTTTTGAAAGAGAGAGAGAGAGAGAGAAAGAGAGAGAAGCAGAAGGAGAGAGAGAATTCCAAGCAGGCTCCATGCCCAGTGCAGAGCCCAACTCAGGGTTTAATCCCACAACTTTGAGACCATGACACAAGCTGAAATTGAGTTGGATACTCAACCGACTGAGCCACTCAGGTGCCCCAAACATATTTTTTCTTAGGTCAATAAAATAAGTGGGAAAATTCCATAGGAAAAAGAATGGCCTCTTACAGCTGACCTAGAACATTTTTCTTAACAACAACAAAATGGTACTTGAGTACTTGAATTTGCTATAGATGCTGGCGAGGGTGTGGAGAGACGGGCACCCTCCTACACTGTTGGTGGCAATGTAAACTGGTGCAGCCACTCTGGAAAACAGTGTGGAGGTTTCTCAAAAAACTATCCATAGAACTCCCTTATGACCCAGCAATAGCCCTGCTAGGGATTTACCCAAGGGATACAGAAGGGCTGATGCATAGGAGCACATGGACCCCAATGTTCATAGCAGCAATGTCAACAATAGCCAAAACATGGAAAGAGCCTAAATGCCCATCACCTGATGAGTGGATCAAGAAGATGTGGTATATATTCACGATGGAGTACTACATGGCAATGTTTTAAACCTTATTCTTAAAATGGTTCGATATACATCAAATCACCAACATAACTGCTGATAAAAGTTTGTAAGATCACCAAGGATTCATAGTTAGTCACTTTATATTGAGTATCTTTTAGTATAACTTCTATAGAGAGTGGCTTGTCTCTTGCAAAGATTTGATGCTGCAGTGGTTAAAGAAGCAAAAGACCCAATGTTTGTGGATCTTGCAAACGCAGTGAAAAGCAGACCTGTGACTGTTTTGTTAGAAAAAAAATAATTAGAAAAGAAAATGTTCTTCATGAAGATATGCTTATTTATGCAAAAAGCGCTGAAAGAATTATAAATATTGTGTTTGAGAGCCAGCAATTTAATGTCTTTCTAAATAATAGTAATAAGCTTGTAAATAGTGCTGTATATTAAAAAGTATATCCAGACTGGTTTTAAGCATCCTAGACAGACATCAGATGCAAGGCCTTTCATTGCTAAGCTTTATGTGATTCTCCTCTTAGATCCAGAATAAACATTTGTGTTAGCTTTGGGAGTGGCATGAGTTATCCCCAGTTAGCTACATCCTACAATATCATAATCACTATTTTTTAAAAAATTTTTAATGTTTATTTATGTTTGAGAGACAGAGCATGAGCAGGGGAGGGGCAGAGAGAGAGGGAGACACAGAATCCAAAGCAGGTACCAGGCTCTGAACTGTCAGCACAACTCGAACCCATGAACTGTGAAATCATGACCTGAGTCGAAAGCAGAAGCTTAACCTACTGAGCCACCAGGGTGCCCATTATTATTGCAAAGAAAACAAAAGTGATTTACTGTCTTGTGGTTAGGCCGCTATTTATATGTTTTCCTGGAGCATATCTTTATATTCTTGTTTGCTTTGTATCCAGAATTAGACATGGTCTCAATAAATGATGGCCTATCGTTGAAGACAAATCTACGTAGAAAATGCTAGCAATACTTAAATTACTAAGACATTCCACACTTATGTGGCCAGACTATTTGTCGTTTGGAAACTCCTTGTGCACTGCATCAACATGCACATCGATAAGTAGACTCAAGGATTTGGGAGTATTACCATTAGATTTCCTACTATATAAGTCTCACTAAAAGAGCATTAGAAATCTACTGTTGGTATATGTAATACTTTCTAAATGAGAGCATCCCATGACTAAAATACTCATGAATATCCTATACAAAATTGCAAACATGTTCATTTTCCTTACTAATGTGGATATTTAGAAGTCATTCATAACTTTTAAACAGAAAATATTTTTGTTCAGAGAGCTAAGAAAACTACACAAAGTAAAAAAATATTGCTTTTAAAAAGAATAAAATTTGGGGCACCTGGGTGGCTCAGTCGGTTAAGTGCCCAACTTTGGCTTAGGTTATGATCTCAGGTTCATGTTGAGCCCCACATTGAGCTCTGTGCTGACAGCTCAGAGCCTGGAGCCTGCTTCCAGAGATGAGTGAGAAGCAAAAGTCTGGGCTTTACAGCAGGTGATTGGATATTTTAATCAGTGGAGCAAATATCAAATGTCAAAGTATTGGCCTTTTTTCTTTTCTGCAGAAGTATTTGTGATTATGTATCTGTAAGTTTCACTAGATAGTTCCGGCAGGGGATGGGGTAGATAAATATGTGAAAAAGAGAAATTGGATGGAAGTAGGACTGAACAGAGTCTGTAAATTAACAATGAATGATAACCAGGTTCATAAAGCCACAGTAAGATAGAGAAGTGATTCTAATTATACATAATTTGAAGATACTTTTGTAAATACATTTTCAAGTCTGAATACAGGTATCCGAAAAGAACTATGGCTGGGGCGCCTGGGTGGCTCCGTTGGTTAAGCATCGAACTTCAGCTCAAATCATGATCACCCTGTTTGTGGGTCTGAGCCCTGGGTTGGGTTCTGTGCTGACAGCTCAGTCTGTATCCTGCTTCGGATTCGGTGTCTCCCACTCTCTCTGCCCTTCCCCCACTCATGCTTATCTCTCTCAAACATAAACATTAAAAAATTTTAAAAAGTATGGAAAAATTGGAGCTAATCAAAATGAATTTGATTAAAAGCTCATTAAGAATAACTTTTGGCAAAAGATATTTTAAATATGATTTATTACTATTCCTAAGGACAGTGTTCTTTTTCAAAGCTTTTATTGTCCAGATACTTATTTCACATCATTCTTCTTGAATATTGCCACCTTACTATCACCAAATATTTGCTTATACACACACACTCACACACACATTTACATATATATTACTACATAATAAAATCACCTTTAGTTTATTTATCCCTTGGATCAAATTGTGAGACTCATGTTCATAGCAAAACATTTTTCAACATAGTAAGGATGTAAGCATTACCTTAGTTGCTATTACCAAAATGATTACAAATTCCACATGTGTTGTATTTAACTTACTGAAGTGCTTTAGGTTAGATAATTTTATTTTAAAAAGAATTATAAAGCATAGTGTATTCAAAAAATAATATCAATATGTCAATTTATGTGCTGGAGGCTAGCCTAGATTATTAACAAGTGTGAAGCCATCTATTATCTAAATATCCTGGTACTATTATAGCACCATCTTACAGATGAGGAAATTGAGGTTAAAAAAGAAAAAGTTAAAGATTCCCAAGAGCAAACTGCAAGTATGGGAGAAAGATGGAACTAAAATCCTGGCAGAAACAGAAAACCAAAGTAAATAATACAATTGTCACGATGAAGTCTATACACAGATACTTTTAAAGAATCACACAAGAATAGTAATTCTTTAAGCATATCATTTTCCCAAGTTTGGCATGAAATAGGAGTGCCAGTTGTTTTTCTAGAAAGATATGGACAAACATTTTTAGAAGAAAAATTATGTAAGATGAAAAAATCATGAATATTTATACTACTTCTAATTTATAGTAGAAGTTCTTGTTCTTTGTATTTTGATTTGTTTCATCTAAAAATAAAGTCCTAGCTATATTCTTCCCGTAGGCAGTAAGGGTTATCCAAAGAACTTGAAAGATAAAGAAATGAGTGCTCTTTAAAGATTTACTACTAATACTGTATCTCTGTTTACTATTGAAATACAGTCAGTCTATGATTACCATAGCAATAAATATGCTAAATATTTCTCATTTGCTAGTATATTTTATGAAACTTTCTCATTCTGACAGCTTAAAAGGGACCTAAATTTCTCATTCTCAAATTCAATAAGGAAAATAGCATTGGCTGATGGATTTACATGATGTAAGATTTGCTGAAAAGTAATGAAATTATATTTCAAGGCTATATAATTTGCTCTTACCAGAATAAATATGCATATGTAAGTTATAAAACTCTTGGTCAAGTAAATAATTTTACAAACACTAATAATGGGGGCTCTAATATTTTTCATGATTATGAACTTCTTACATTGATAGATAAAAAAGAAAGTTTATTCATCAAAAAGTCTTACACAAATTAATAATGCAACAAAAAATTATTGTAGTTTCCTAAGAATAGTCTTTGTCAATCTAGAAGTTGGAAGAAAAACATAAGACCCTGAAAAGGTGGATTTTGTCACGTATAATTTATCACTGTATATATTATGGTAATTACAATGCATTGCTTATTTATTGGGTTAACAGATATCATTTGGGCATTGTGTACTTAACATTATATCATATGAACAAAATACAGGAATTGATATTAAAGTGCTAATGGTTTTCGACAGGAATTTGGAAGGAGGAGACAAAAAAACCCATCACTCTACTCCTATGGGAGAGACAGGAGCACATGGTAAGTCCAGCACCCGAGGAGTATACTTCCCCAACACCCATCTCCCAGAGCCTCCATAAGACTGAGGCTCAGGGGTGCCTGGGTGGCTCAGCTGTTCAGTGTCCGACTCTTATTTCCACTCGCATCATGATCTCATGGTTCTCATGGGATCAAGCCCCCCATTGGGTTTGTACTGACAGCGTGGATCCTGGTTGAGATTCTCCTTCTCTCTGTCTGCCCCTCCCCTGCTCACACACACTCTCTCAAAACAAACAAACATTAAAGAGAGAGAGAGAGATAGACAGACAGATCAAGGCTCAATCAGAACATCAGGGAATATTTACTCTCCATCCACTCTACACCACATTAACGAAATAACAGCTGGAGGAGCTGTAGGCACAGGTCCTCTCTAGGGACCAGGGCAAAAGGATAAATCAAAGTCAGTGGGTGATCACACATTGAGATGAACCTCTAACATGCTAACTAGCACCCAAACCACTCAAATCTGGTTAGATTTTTCTCATATTCTAAAGGCCTAACGGGAGGAAAGTCTTGTTCATCTACAGACATAAAAACAATTATTCATGTATTTATCGTGCTATATAATTTGTCCAGCTTCCAGCAAACAATTAGGAGGTGTATACAATGACAAGAAGACAGTCTGGAGAGATAAAGCAATGATCAGGACGAGACAGAGTTAGGATACAGTTGCTGAGACCTACCAGACAGGATCACCAGTAGACTCAGCACATTCACGGAATGAATCATGAACTTGTAGATTATTTGAACCTAACCGAACAGAAATAGTAACATGGAAAAAAAGTGGGAAAAGAGAACCTAGCCTCCAAGAGCTTTGGGGAAGTATCGGAGTGTAGAGCCACACCAGAGCATCAATGGGGACCGCAGGGTAGTAGTAACAAGCTCCTCACCTCGCAGGGAGATGACACCGGAAGTGGCCTGGTGCAGCCTGAATGAGCAGCCACGAGGAGCCTCTCACTCGTGTCTGGTAACAGTGGCTAAACAGGGAAACGACTTTCATCAAAACCTGGAATCACCAAGGTGGTGTACCCTTCACCCACTGGGATGGTGTCAGAGAAAGCCAGATAAGACAAAAGCTCTACATGAGATCCAGAATACCCCAAAAGAAACCACTCAGCATATCAAGAACTCAGAAAAATCAAACCTGACTGAGAAAAGATAATCAACAAACATCACTACTGGAATGACACAGATGTTGGAATGATCTGACAAGGAATTTTTTTTAATGTATTCTTTTTTTAATTTTTAAAATATTTTTTATTTATTTTTGAGTGACAGAGAGAGACTGTGCGAGCAGGGGAGGGTCAGAGAGAGTGGGAGACACAGAATCCGAAGCAGGCTCCAGGCTCTGAGCTGTCGGCACAGAGCCCGATGTGGGGTTCAAATCCACGAACCCTGAGATCATGACCTGAGCCGAAGCTGGACGCTTAACCAACTGAGCCACCCAGGCACCCCTGACAAGGATTTTAAAGATATCATCATAAAAGTACTTCAACAAGCAATTACAAAAGCACCAGAAACATTAAAACATGGAAACTCTCAGCAGGAACTAGAGATTCCCAATAAAGAAATAAAATATAAAGAAGAATCTAATAGAAATTCTAGAAGTGCAAAGTACAGTAACCCAAATTAAACAAAATTAATTGGATAGTGTTGATAATACAAAAGAGGGAAGAGAAGGGGAAAATAATTCCACATAGAAAACAGAAAGTATCTAATGAACACAGAGAGAAAACAGAATGAAAAGAAATGGATGGAATCCCTGAGGCTTGCAGACCTGGTACAAAAGTCTAAAGGTCACATCACTGGAGGCCCAGAAATAAAGAGGACACAGAGGTCAGGACTGAAAAAGCACTAGAAGGAATAATGACAACAGCTATAAACCTACAGATTCTAGAAGGTGGGCAAACACCAAACAAGACAAACTCAAAGCAATTCATACAAAGACACATCATAGTAAAACTTCTGAAAACTCAAGATAAAGAGAAAATCTTAAAAGCAGCCAGAGTATATATCCACCCACCTATAGGGGAAAAACAATCCAAATGGCAGATTTCTTTAAGTGCTGGGGGAAAAAAAAATCACCAGTCCAGATTCTTTATCAAGCAAAAATGTCCTTTAGGAATGAAGAACCTACAAAGACATTCTAAGGTGGAAGGAAACTAAGAATCCATCACTAGCAATCCTATGCTAAAAGATGGCTAAGGACAGTTTTTAAAATGAAAAAGATAAAAGAGGGAATCTTAGAAGATCAAGAAAGAAGGAAAGACATTGGAAAAGTATGATAAATATCATAGAGGCCCCTGCTCTTCAGTTTTTACATTGTTTAATATTGAAGTAGAATTTTTAACACCATTTAAGGTTTTCAAGATCTCTAGAGAAAATATTTACAATAGTTCTATAAGGGAAGGATGGGAGGTTTCCACACTATTTGAACTGGTTAAATGGTGATTCTAGGAGACTGTTAGGCATAATGTGATTTTACTCTATGGTACCAAATTGTTCTCCAAATGAAGGAGTTCCCACTTATCTACATTTTTATCACACTTGTACTGTGAGACTTTCAATTTTTGCTAATCTAGTAACTCTGGAAAGGTATTCAATAATTATTTTAAAATGCACATCTCGGATGACCATGAAAGTTAGGCATCTTTTCACGTGCCGATTAGACTTCTCATGCAGATGCCTGTTCAACGATGACACTTTCCAAAACATGGTATTTATTAGTAGGGCTATTTATGCTCTGGCTGCTTGAGGGTATAAAAAAATAAGTCGAATTCTTAAGAATTTGCATAAAGTTCGTGTATCTCTTAAACAAGATTACTATACCTCCAGCAGCAGTTTACAGCAGCATCAAAATTCTCCTGATGAAACTGATGCTGATTTCAGGTTACATGCTCCTATTGGTCAATGGATTATTTTTCATCCTGTGGAAATTATACTAAAACCTGTGATTAATGACCTTGGAGCCCTGAGTTGGTGCTGCCACTAACAATAGATCAGGCACGATAAATATAAATGGTTTAAGTTCATCAATTAAAAGACAAATATTAAATTGGCTGTAAAAGCAAGCCCGAAATAGATGCTGTCTACAAGAAATTCACTTCATATATAACGGCTCGGAAAAAAAAAAAAAAAGATGGTGAAAGAATGCCATGAAAAACTGAGCAAAAAACCCACTAAGGTTAGCTTTATTAATTCCATCCACAAAAGATTGCTATGCACTGAATGATTGTGCCTCTTTTCACACCAAATTTACATGTTGATGCCCGAACCTTTGATACAGTGGTATCTGGAGATAAGGCCTCAGGGAGGCTATTATGATTAGATTAGATTAGGTCATGCCGGGAAAAGTCCTCATGATTGGGTTAGTGGCCTTTTCTTATAAGGAGAGAAAGAGAGCTGATTCTGTGTCTTTCCCCCTCTCTTTTCCTTCTGTCCCAGTGTTTTGCTATCACCCTGTCCCTCTCCACACTCGGACAGAAGAAAAGACTATGTGAGTCTATGGGATTTTGCTATTGACAGCCTGAGCTGATTAAGACAAAGTCTATAACTAGAAATCTTAAACACTAAATTCAATAAACAATAGAGAAAAGCCAAACCATAGAGAAGAAGCACCAAGTTAAACAAAGTATTCCATTCAAACAAATAGAGTTAAAAGAACAAAGTACAGGGGTGCCTGGATGGCTCAGTCAATTAAGTGACCAATGCTTGATTTCAGCTCTGGTCATGATCTTGAGGTTTGTGAGTTCAAGCCCTGTGTCAGGCTCTAGATTGACAGTGTGGGGCCTGCTTGGGATTCTCTCCCTCTTACTTTGTCTCTCTATTTCTGTTTCTCCCCTGCTGTGCTCTATCTCTCTCAAAATAAATAAAATAAAAACACAAAGTACAGAACTTTAGATATTATTCATAACCTCAGAGCAATGGAAGAGATTTTGTATCAATAGAAGGTTAAACAGATTTTAGAAATTAGGATTCAGTCTTTGGTACAAGAGATCAGGAGAATAACAAAATAGTTATAACTGAAGAGTAAATTTGTTAGCTCAAATATACAGTCAAGTAATTACCCTAGAATGTACTGCAAATAATTTATAGGAAGCAAAAAAAAATTTTTTTTTAAAAAGCAGAGAGCATATCAATAACTTTAAATATATGCCTAACCAAATTTTCTAAAGACAAAACATTTGTGACTATACAATATGCAGAACAATATGGGTAGAAATTTTCCGGAACTGCAGACATCTTTTGATCTGCAAGAACACTGAAGTCCCAAGCATGGTAGAAAGTGGTCTTCAGTACCTGAAAGTCATCACGATACCTGGAAGTTTGGGGAGCGCTCAATCAGTTTCAAATCGGCAAAGTGAAGACTTTTCTAGACACACACATTTTAGTATTAAGGATGATACCACTCATGAAGTTTATGTAGAAAAAGTATCCAGATATACTAAAATACGCACATGTGTATATATACGGTTGACCCTTGAACAGCCTGGGTTTCAACTATGCCCTTCTTATATGTGGATTTTTTAAAAATATAAGACTACATATGCATTTTCTCTTCCTTAATGACATTTTCTTTTCTCGATCATGTTTTTTTGTAAGAATACAGTATATGATAAACACAGCATACAAAGTCTATGTTAATTGACTCTTGTATTGGTAAGGCTTCTAGTCAATGGTAGGCTATCGGAAGGTAAGCTCTTGGTGGAGTCAAAAGTTGTACATAGATTTTTGGCTGTGTGAGGGGCTGATACTCCTAATCCCCATGTTATTCAAGGTTTGACTATATTTACATACTGCAAGAATTTAAGAGTAAACCACTGGATACAAAATTATAGTTATTAGCAAGGAGCCCATGAAAATCTGCTGTAATGTCTAAAGTTGATGCATATTAATAAAACATCTGCTAGTTGTTGATTACAAAAATAATAATCCTAAATAGGATCCCAGGTTATCTGAATACGGAAGTAACACAGAACAGATGGAAACAGTGAAAGGATATAGGTGAAAGTTACCTTGGTCAGCAGAGAACACACATGTTAATTAACATGAGGTAAAATATTTATCTTTCATATTAATATTGAGAACTAATCATTGGTAAAAAAGATATGGGATACAATTGACTTTTATTCATTTATTTTGATTTTTCTTATCTTTTTATCCAGCTAATATACATGAGTTCCCTATCTAGTCTTCAAGGGACTTTCCCTTACTGACTTTATTTTAGTTATTTGTTTAATGTTTGTTTATTTTTGAGAGACAGAGCATAAGCAGAGGAAGAGCAGAGAGAGAGGAAGACACAGAATCTGAAGCAGGCTCCAGGCTCTGAGCTGTCAGCACAGAGCCAACGCAGGGCTCGAACTCATGAACAAGAGATCATAGCCTGAGCTGGAGTCAGACGCTTAACTGACTGACTCACCCAGGCGTCCCTCCCTTACGGACTTTAAATCTGCAAATACCTTCTCCCAATCTCTGATTTGCCTTTTAAATCTCACTGACGTATTGTTCATTCAACAGAAATTTTTGTTTTTATTCAGAAAAAATAGACCATTTTTTCTTTTGATCTTTGCTTTTAAGAAGTTCTTTCTTACTGCAAAAAATCATGAGCATTTTTCTCCTAAATTTTTATAACACTGTGGTCCTGCTAGTCATACACGGGTCCATGATAAATCTGGATTATATCTTTATATATTGTGTGGCGTCTATTTTCCTTTATACCACCTACTAATAAAACCTTTCTTCCCCTATGTGAATTGAATTACCACCTTTATAATGTATCAGGTTTCCAGATACACATGGTCTTTCTCTGATCTGGTCTACATTGGTCTTTTTCTATAGTCATGGGCCAGTACCACACTATATGTCCAATGACAAAATCTCAAGAGAAACAAGAAAGGTTAACACATGCCTGGAGAAAACTCAGATTTACAAGTGATCAGAGATGAAAACTTACATACCAGAGAAATCCAAGTAAACAATGAATTGCAAATTCTATTCACACAAAGATCTGAAAAGATGCAGAAAAAACCAACAATAGTAATCAATTACTTCTGAAAATGAGAATAGAGTGGCAGGAATTACTGAGGGTAACTTTTGTTTAGTCAATATTATTTGATTTTCTTAACCACAAAATAGGTGTTAATATTTCACTTCGTTGGATAAATGTAATAGGAGATTAGGTCAGTGTTTCCGCCGACCGTCTCCACAATTCTCTCTCTAAATCACTCACTGTGTGAGGCTCATACCAATTTTCTCTATATTTACAACAACTTGTCTCCTGGAGACTCTCCATAGCCTCCTGATTTTGTAGGTGATAAATCAGTTTCTCCAGATCTTCCAAACATGGCCAATCTCAAACAACATTGGGAGTACAGGTTTAGTCCTTTCCCTGCTAGACTGCAAACTCCCTGAGGGTAAGACAGAGTCTCGTCCATTGCTAATCCCCACAATGCTAAAGCGTAGAACCTGATTTGTATATGCACTCAAAACTGTAACAAATGAATATATAGACACACAAATAGAAGAGTGAGTCAATGAAGCAGTGCTTTAAAAAGGAAAAATTGTTTAGATTCTTCAGTATAATAGGAAACAGGGGGGTCACAAAAAGTCTTTATGAGGGAAAACACTGCTGAGGCCAGTATTTAGGAAATCATTGGAAGGGAGCCTAGAGACTATACCATACATGGGCTTGAATTACTGACAGGAAAATAATAGGAATAGATTTAGGTGATAGACATCAGTAAGACATATTCATAAGGAAAATTAATAGGATTTGAATTGTATTTCTCTATTTACTGGACTTTAAGCTCCATAAAGGCAATGACGTCATTATATTTACTACTCTATATACAGTACCTAGCTTAGGACCTAAATATAGATGGCCAATATATAATTATTGAACATTGACAGAAAAATGGAAGGTATGTGAAACAATTATTAATAAAAATTTGAACCAATCTTTTTTTAAAATTTAAATTCATGTTAGTTAATATACAGAATCACCTTGGCTTCAGGGGTAGAACTCAGTGATTCATCTTTTACATAGGACACCCAGGGCTTGTCCCCAAAAGTGCCCTCCATAATACCCATCATGGTTTGACCCATTCCCCCACCAACCTCCCCTGCAGCAACCCTCCCCTTGTTCTCTGTAATTAAGAATCTCTTATGGTTTGCAGTTCTCTCTGTTCTTATTGCGTTTTTTGTTCCCTTCCCCCATGTTCATCCATTATGTTTCTTAAATTCTATATATAAGTGAAATCATCTGTCTCTTTCCTGACATATTTTGCTTAGCATCATACCCTCTAGTTCTATTCACATTGTTGTGAATGGCAAGATTTCATTCTTTTTCATCACTGAGTAGTATTCCAGTGTGTGTGTGTGTGTGTGTGTGTGTGTGTGTGTGTGTGTTGTGTGTGTAACACATCTTTATCCATTCATCAGTCAATGGACATTTGGGCTCTTTCTATACTTTGGCTATTGTTGAGAGTGCTGCTATAAACATTGGGGTGCAGGTGCCCCTTTGAATCAGCAGTTTTGTATCCTTGAATCAGTTTCTGAAGGTAGGCAATGATATATCAATGATGGTCCAATAGAAACGAAAATGCTTTAAGTATAAAATAAAGAATAATATTATTGCAGTTGAAAAGCATGGTTGGGGGCACCTGGGTGGCTCAGTCGGTTAAGTGAACGACTTTGGCTCAGGTCATGATCTCACGGTTCGTGGGTTCGAGCCTGGCGTTGGCTCTGGGCTGACAGTTAGGAGCCTGGAGCCTGCTTCAGATTCTGTCTCGCTCTCTCTCTGCCCCTCCCCGGCTCATGCTCTGTCTCTCTGTGTCTCAAAAACATATAAACATTAAAAAAAAATTAAAAACCTGCATCACAAAACTAATGAAACATATTGCTTCAACATAATTAGGAGAACTGAAGTAAAGCAAATAAAAGGAGGGAATATTTCTTAGAATATATTAGAAAACATTACAATTCTGAGGATGACATTTCTAAATACCAATTTGGCTGCTCTTTGGAAAAATAAGAATTAATTCTCCAGGATACATTAGCAAAAATATCTAGTGAAAGAAATCCTTATTTTCTAAGACATATACTCAATATACAAAAATAATATCTGCAGTAAAATGTTCAGAGATTCTACATCTTATGAAATTTAAAAATAAATTTACAGAGTCCCACAGAGAATGAATATATAAGAGCAGGTAAAATTCTATTAAAATCCATAGAGTGGTATGTTAGCTGGTGTCAAATTATACCCTTTTGGAGAACTTAAATTACCATACTATTTCCACAGAAATGTTATTTTTATATGCGCATACACACAACACCACAGGCACAAAATATTCAATATAAAAATGCTACAATATAATTTGTAGAATGAGAAAGTAAAAGATAAATTTCAAAGCCTCCTTGTTCATTTCATATAACAATTTTGTGGGCAGAGGAGCTTGATTATTTTATAGGCACATTCGAACTTTTTATAATAAATGATATCTTAAAATTTCTTAAATTTAATCATATACTAAGAAAGTACTCTCCTTAAAAGATTATTATGGTAAATCTATTTTAAGGAAATGTAAGGTTTGTCTTATTGCCAAAGGAAAGGTGAACACCTTAGAGTATCTGAGCTAGAAAATTTTCATGATCCTACATATACTCTTTTGAAAGTGTAAGATCAAAGGATACACCATTTGTCACCATTGTTTCCATGTATCTGTGAATGATTTTTTTATATAAAACAATTTCATATGAAAAATAATTTCTTTTATACTTTAAAATTTGAGAAAATGTGAATTTGCTTTTGTCATGTATGTCTCTATGTGACACACATCCCTTTTAAGTTAGCATTAAAATACCGTTGTTCAAAAACATTAACAAAGTCGTAATACATTTGCTTTCTAATATTTCAAACCCAGAGTAAAAGTTACATATTTTAAAAGGCACTGGAACAGTAGTGCTACTGGGGCTTAGTTCAGTTAAACAACGTTTGCAGAAGGAAAATGGTGGGTTGTCACCATTTCCTGTACTAAAAGAAAACACGTTCTTGTGCTCCTGGGAGAAGAGGCAGGACAGGGTTGGTGTTGAGGAGAAAAACCCAAACACAGACAATTGTGTCCAGAGGCAGGGCAGTCACAATATTCGTAACTAAAGGACCTGGCAACTTAAGCAATATTTCATTCTGAAGAAATTTTCAGGAATTCTGTGAAATCCATGAGACTAGTTTTCATTTAAATAAAATTTAATTTAAATTTTAAATAAAATGGCCATGGACGGATGAATGGATAAAGAAGATGTGGTATGTATGTATGTGTGCGTATATATAATGGAATGTTACTCAGGAATCAAAAAATGCAGTAATATATAAAACAGAATATTACTCAGCAATCAAAAAGAATTAAATCTTGCCATTTGCAAAAACATGGATGGAACTAGCCATGTATTATGTATTATGCTGAGTGAAATTAGTCAGAAAAGGACAAATATCATATGATTTCACTCATATGTGGAATTTTAAGATAGAAAACAGATGAACATAAGGGAAGGGAAGTAAAAGTAATATCAAAACAGAGGAGGACAAAAAGGACTCTTAAATATAGAGAATAAGCTAAGGGTTTCCTGAGGGGTTCTGGGTGGGGGGATGGGCTAAAAGGGCAAGGGCCATTATGGAAGACAGTAGTTGGGATGAGCATTGGGTGTGAAATGGACGGTATGGATCACTGGATTCTACTCCTGAAATCATTATTGCACTATGTGCTACCTAACTTGAATGCAAACTTTAAAAATTATAAATTAAAAAAAATAAAGAAAAACTTAAAGATTACTTCTAAACTTCCTAAATAAATAATATTTCTATTATTTACTATCTTCAAATGTTGGGGGCCGCCGAGTTTTGGCTGCCTCAGGCAAGGAGATATCGCTCTCCAGGGAGCGACCTAGGAAAACAAGATTTACATCGGAGGCTAGGAGAGTGCATTTCCTGGTCCGGGATTCAGAGACAGTCCTACTGAGCCAGACGAAAAAAGCCAAAAGGAACAAAAGATCAAACCACATTCTGGTTTATGCAGCGCTAAGCTTCCCCTCCCCAGCATTGCAGAGGCAAGTCTGGGCGCTTCTTCTGAGGCTGTGTCCGGAGTTTCAGTTCCGGTTTCCCCTTTCTCTAATATTCATTTGACTCTGTTACCTGGCAACCAACCTGGGTCAGTTCCCCACCCCAAACCCTATATAAGAGTATTATTTTCTTAATAAAGGGGGGCTTGATCAGAAATCGCTTGTCTTGCCTCACTCTCTGTGTGTCCCCTTCCTGCCCTATTTCTCTCTCCCTCCCTCAGGGATGAACCCGCAAGGATTCATTGCCCTGCTGGCCGCCGGGCGAGACCCGACATTCAAATATAAAATGTTGTGGGTGTTGACATGGAAGTAGTTAATTTCCTACATAATTAGCAACTGTAAACTTCTATAGGAATTATTCTCTGCAGGAAACTAATATGAAGAGACTCTTATTTAAAATGATTTGGTAATGGACAATATATGATACAAAGGAACACACAAATTGTATTATTTTAGGATGTAAAAGGCTGATTATATTGAGTCCAAACTTTTCACATATCTCTCACTGAGTTTAAACATGTTTCCCTCTATTACTCCTCATACCCATCTTCTCAAGTGGTTATGAAAGCATAATAGATACAGAATCCACACTTCTGGAATATTGCAATAGTATGGAAAATAGTAACTCTACTGAACTCAAATTTATGGAGTATTTTTCCAAAGACATAAATTTTTTTTCAAGTAAGAGACAAGAATTCTGACCTGTCAATAGAGGGAGAGTGTAAGGTGGTTAAATGTAATATGTGTGAAAAGCCAGCAGGATTTCCCAGAGACTCAGAATTATAAACATAGTAAGAGACTCAGTAGCAAGAAAAATCATCCTTCACTTGCATGGAAGCTCATGGTTGCTTGGGGGCCACAGGCAGCCTTATTTGTTATATAATAAATAAAAGAAACAGACCAATACTGCTCTTTCCAGCATGTAAGAGGTAGAGTGAAACAGAATAAATGGAGAGAACATCAGATAGTAATGAAGAGGCAAAAACAGAAGGAAATGCTCTTGACTACCAAAAAAATGAGTGTATTTTTAAGACTCCAGTTTACTGAAATACCCTCCTTTGACTTTTCCTTTTGTGGCTTAAAATGGAAATTAACCACTTCTCTGCCACCCTATGCATTTTTCCAAACATATGCAGATTTTCATGTAATGTTTTCCTAATGGAGATATATCTTTGTGTGGCTATCTTTCTACAGTACCCCAATTAATTAAACTCCTTTAAAAATAACATTAATTTTTAATCAACTTTTTAATTTTAATTCCAGTAACAGTTAACACAGTGTTCTATTAGGTTCAGATATACAATATAGTGATTCCACAATTGTATACATTACTCAGTGCTCATCATGACAAGTCTACTCTTAATCCCTTTCACCTATTTCACCCATCCTCCTACTCACCTCCTCTCGGGTAACAAGAGACCTTCCTAATCCTAAATTCAACACCCTCTACTATAAACACTGCTTTCCTGAAGATCAAGAAGTGCAAGATATATTGAATAAATTTAAATTTGTTCTTTCTGGAGGAGTCTGGTCTTATATAAACATAAACTGATCTCAGGTAGAGTTTCTGGAAGGTATTCTACAGGACAACAAAGATACCCTCAAAAGGTTTAAAAAGAAGATAAAAAAAATGTTGGTCACTAATATTAAAACCTTCAGAGATAAGTTATGAAGGCTTTTATCAGCAACATTTGGAAACACTGAGCTTTAACAAATGGTTGAATGATAAGGGAAGATGGTGACTGGAGTATAAAGAAATGAAGACATTTAAATTTGAATTCCTCAATTAGAAATGAATTCCAACAACTGACATGTATACTTATGAAAATAGCCCAGATTGTTATCTCTGCCCAATCTCTTTTCACAATGGCATGGTGAGCAGAATCCTACTTGGTATTTGTAGGAAAGATTGCATTGAAATTATTATTTTTCCGCTGTGTAAACGTGGTTGGCATAGATCACTTAACATATCTCTCAAGTTTCCCCTTTGTAAATCAGACTGTTAATAATAGAATAATAGTACTACAGTGTTACTGTTGATTCATAGAAATTAAATTACATAATATATACCAAATGCTTTGCCACACAATGTGAAAAAAATGGATATCTAAAAATGTGATTCTTACATTTTCCTTCTTCTGTGTAAACATTATTTTCCTATTATTGAAATATAAATTTGACTTTGTTAGAGCCCTTATGCCTACAAAAAGGATGAAAATTTGTATTTTAATAATTTTTTAAACTGAGTAAATATCAATGCAAGTACTACTGAAAAGCAATCATATTTGATGTTTTGTGCTGTAGATATTATCTAGTGCATTTTCATTACGGAGTTTTCAGACAAAAAGGGAGAAAAGGCTTTTACAAATAATTCTAGGCTTTCTCTGAACAGGTGGCAAGATATTTCCACTGATCAGCGTTTCCTGTAGATGCTGTGTCTTTGCTGAGAGGCAGGGTGCCGTGCCAACTCTGTCACTGATGTGGTTGTATTTAAGGCTTATGATCTTTTCATATTGAAAAAGTACATGAATAACACTGCAAATATTCAAGAATGCCAAAGATAAGGCAAGGCGATCCTAAGTCAGACATTAAAAGCAGCAGCAATCAATGAAAATCATGTGAGCATTTTAATACTATGCTCAAATGCAGCTAACATCCCAGAAGCTATAAAATTACCCTAAAAATCAGTTTGCTATTTAATGCTTCAGGAAACCTCCCATGGCAATGGAGAGAGAGATTCACATGTAGGTAAGATTTCTTCAGGTGTCACCTCTATTCTAACTCTTTATATATAAGTAATTGGTGCTCTGGAGGACTCATTTTTGTGTCCGCCTGACATATTCCATAATAGCAAATAAATAAATATAAAACAAGAGTTTTTAGACAAAGATAATAAACACATTTTGTCTAAGAAGAACATAGAAGAGATCTCAGAAGAAGCTTTCTAGTTAGTTCTTTCCTTCTATTTCTTCCTTGGAACAGGAAGATTAGTCATTTAAACAAAAATCAATTCTTGGATTTAAACATAAGGCTATTACCCAGTAAATCAAATTCTCTTTCTCTCACGTAAAATGATATGCAAATATAATATAGTCTCTCCTGTGACATTTACTGTGGCCACTAAACTCACCTGAGTTTTCATCTAAGTTTGTTAATGTAATGTTAGGTTCATTCAGAGTATTGGGAAGATAGGAAGCATTTAATGAAATGATCACCCATGAAACCAACAACCGACTTAAGAACTAGAACATTACCAATACTGTGATGACTATGTATTTGCTCCATATTCCATCTG
>NC_043713.1:8240872-8257855 GCF_006229205.1 Suricata suricatta
CTCCTGTGACATTTACTGTGGCCACTAAACTCACCTGAGTTTTCATCTAAGTTTGTTAATGTAATGTTAGGTTCATTCAGAGTATTGGGAAGATAGGAAGCATTTAATGAAATGATCACCCATGAAACCAACAACCGACTTAAGAACTAGAACATTACCAATACTGTGATGACTATGTATTTGCTCCATATTCCATCTGTCTGCTTCTCCCAGTGTAAACAGGCCTCACTTTTACACTTATCATCCATAAGATATTTAAACAGCAATTTATTCCATGTGTAAATTACATGTTACTAACAACCTAGGGTGTTTTGATTTTTATTTGCCTTTGATATTTGCAAAAATAGAATTATCCTGAACATGGTACTTGAGACTTTTCTTCTCACTCGGTATTTTGTTTCTAAGATTAATCAATGCTGCCACGTGCAGCTCTAGTTTTTTGTTTTGTTTCCATTCCTCTAAAATGTACCATTGTGTGTCTGTACCACTATTTTTTCCATCATATTCCAATAGGTATTTGGGTTGTTTCTGTATTTTGCCATTTCATACAGCACTTCCTTGTGTGCAGTCTACATGTACAAGTGTATTGGTTTGGGTTGGGGTCTACCGCTGTGACTGTTGACTGATGAGCCATGCACAGGCTAACAAGATAATACAAATTTCTTCCAAAGTAGTTGCCCCAAGGTAGCTTCCCAAGAACAGTATATAACAGCTTTGTTGACACAAATCCCTGATCGCACTTGGAACTATCAAACTTGATAATTTTTGCCAAGTAGTGATAGTAATACCGTGTCTCACTGGGCTTGCCAAAGGGCAGTTGCCCACTGGTAATTCACTGAAGTTTGGCTTCAGCAAACCTTATTCCAGCTCCCCTCTATACACTCTATACTCGGTAAATTTGAACTTGTCATTGAGTTTGATCAAACACTAAAACACATCATTCCCCACTTAACAGCTCATTCTGAGACCATTAACTCTTCCTTCTTGGTCTATTTATCCCAGATATCCATTCAATAATGTACTTCTGCTCACTCTTGCCAGTGTTTTAACTGTTTTAACTGGTACCTGACACAGTGCTTAGAAGGGCATTAGATGTACAAAATCTTGAAGTCTACTCAAAGAGTTGTAGAGAGGGGAAAATGCATGAAAATCTCTAAGACACTGTGCATTTAATCTAAACAGTGATGGTTGACATTTCTTATATATGAAGTCAATTTGTTAATAAGGTTGATAATCAGTATGTTGTTTATGTGTTGGTGCACTTAATGCCAAGATGAATTACATGAAACAAATGGCTATTAGTAGGAAGACACTGATTTCCTATTTTTCTTACCGAATTCAGTTAGTTGCCACAGTTAGGGAGAAAAATGCCCATTTAATATCATCTATGTAAGTTCAGGGTAAGCTCATTTTTCAGGGCAAGCTCATTGGTGGGGTGAAAGGACTCACAAAGGAACAATTTTTCTTAATATTCTTGCAATTCACAATTAAAATTTGACTATTGTATTATTTTTATACCCTGGGATCATGACCTGAGCCGAAATCAAGAGTCTGACACTGACTCAGTCAGGTAAGCCTCCGACTCTTCGATTTGGCTCAGGTCATGATCTCACCATTTCGTGAGTTTGAGCTCCATGTTGGGCTTTGCGTTGAACAGTGCTAAGCCTGCCTGGATTCTCCCTTTCTCTGCCCTTCCCCCACTCGCAGTGCCTAGGTCTCTCCCAAAATAAGTAAATTGATTGGGAAAAAAAAAAAAAAGAATCTGACACTCAACGGACTGAACACCCAGGAATTCCAAATTAGGTACTTTCAAGCTGTAAATAACATGACAGGATATTTTCTTTCTATCCCTATTGAATGATCTCTTCACTCTATTACCAGACTTCAGATTTAGAAGGTAAAAATTGGTTCAGGACCCTTAAATAGAATATTAAAAATCATGGGGTAAAATAGATTCAACATTTCTCTAAAACCTCAATTAAGCTGTAAAGTACTTTAGTTTTTAGAACTTACAGTTTTACATGTTCTAATTATTTATTAGATTGTCAAAATTTTGAAGAGTTGAAATTAGTTGTGATTAACCTCACTTGAAAGAGGGGCATAAGGTTTGCCATCTTTAAATTTACATTATTTGCAGAAAATCACTTCATGACTTAGTGAAGGAACAGAACTGAAAACCAAGTTGCCTGTCCCCTGAACTGATTGATCTAGTATAGAGCAGCAGAAGAATTTGTTTTTTCAAAAAATTTTTTCTAATGTTTATTTATTTTTTTTTGAGAGAGACAGTGCAAGCAAAGGAGGGTCAGAGAGAGAGAGAGAGAGGGAGACACAGAATCTGAGGCAGGCTCCAGGCTCCGAGCTGTCAGCACAGAGCCCGACGCGGGGCTCGAACCCACAAACCGTGAGATCATGACCTGAACCCAAGCCAGACACTTAACCAACTGAGCCACACAGGCGCCCCAAGAATTTGTTTTTAAAGTTTACATAATCTATGGATACTGAAGGAAGAGGTAAGAATCAGTATCCTCCTCTGATCAAAAAAACCAAGCCACGCTGATTCCAGTCTATTTGTAAAGAAATTTATCGCATGCACCCAATGTTCTTCTATGCGAATAGAAAGATGTCTGTATTGTACACCTGAAACTAGTGTGACACTGTATGTTAGCTATACAACATTTAAAAAAAGAAAAAGAGATGGACCAAAAAAAGAACAAAAAAGAGAAAGGAACAAATAATGGTGAATTAACTAAATGAATTTACTAAATGAATTTAAAATAATTAAAATGTGAACATAATAAAAATACCTGTCCATTTTATGGGGAAAATATAGAAAACACTAAATATTTTGTTTTAGAATTATCTTGGTTTGCAATCATCTTGGCTTTAAAATATTTTACCCCTTATAAGTGAAATAATGTATCTTTTAAGTGACATACTCATTATGTGGATAAATGAAAAATATGAAGTCTTTTTACCAAATTTCATTTCCAAAGATGGACTTTGAGAATCCTCAACTAGGACCAAATCCTTAGTTACCAGATTGCCAAACACCCTATAGGAATTTTGTTTTCTGCTTCTTTTCTGATATTGTATTTTTTTTCTAGGAACCCCTTTGTATCATATAGGTTTTATTTAAATTCTATCCATCCCCCAGTCACTGCTAAAGTTGCCTCCTAAACAAAATATTGCAGCTAAAGCACTAGATGCCCATTCCTTCCCCACCATGTTTGAAATCTACACTATGGGTCTCTCTCCATCTGACTAATAATTATTCCTTGAAAACATTAATTCTCATCCACACATATTTACATTTCTGTACTACAAGGGCTTCTTAGTTGAAGATGCTTTCTAGAATACATCTTATTATGTGAAAGTACATAAAAAACTTGAATTACCTCAATGTCTTTTTTATTTAAAAAATTTTAAAGTTTATTTTTGAGGGGGGAGGGAGAGAGAGAGAGAGAGAGAAATAGAGAATGAGCAGGGGAGGGACAGAGAGCGGGGGAGACACACAATCCAAAGCAGGCTTCAGGTTCTGAGCTGTCAGCACATAGACCAATGTGGGGCTTGAACTCACAAACCGTGGCATCATGGCCTGAGCTGAAGTCAGAAGTTTAACCAACTGAGCCATCCAAGCATCCCCCTCTTTTTAAATTTTTTTAAGTGTTTATTTTTGAGAGAGAGAAAGGGAGAGAGAGGGATTGGAGGGGCAGAGAGAAAGGGAGACACAGAATCTGAAGCAGGTGAATTAGCTGATGTCTTATGTCTAAAATTTATCATTAGCATGCTTAACTTTCACATAAAAACATTATTAAAAATGAGTTTGTTCTTTTACATTATTAACCTATCAATTCTGCAATAAATCACCTTAGAATTTGTAGCTATATTTATAAACATACGAGGTTCATGCAGAACATTTTTAAGTAATTGAAAAGGCTGCAAGTTGGAGGATATTTCTTCCTTCACTTCCTCTACACTTAGAAAAGAGTATTAAAAAAGGGAAAACTCATAAAATCACCAATGAAAGAGAAGAACAATTGACACCACATAAATACAAATCATTGTAAGAATAGTATAAAAAATTGTATGCTAATTAATTGGACAAGTTAGAAGAAACCTATCAATTCCTAGAAGCGTACCCTACCAAAACTGGAGAAATAGGAATTTTTAACAAACTGATAATTAGCAAGGACATTGAATCAATCAACTCCCAAAAACCAAAATTCCAGAAGCAGGTGTCTTCACAGTTGAATTCTATCAAACACTTAAAGAATTAATACCTACTCATCTCAAACTTTTACAAAAAATAGAAAATTTCCAAATGTATTCTATGAAGTCAGCATTACTCTTGTACCAAAAACTAGATAAAAAACACTATAGAACAGGCCAAGATCTCTGAAGAACATAGATGCAAAAATCTTCAACAAAATATTAGCAAACCAAATACATACATAAAAAAACATTAATAATGAGCAAGTGGGATTTATTGCTGGGATGCAAATGTGGTTCAATATTTGCCAATCAATCAATATGAGAAAGGATAAAGATTATATGATCATTTCAATAGATGCAGAAAAAGCATTTGACAAAGTACAATATCCATTCACGATAAAAACCCTCAAAGTAGATCTAAAGGCAACAGTCCTCAATATACAAGGTCATATATGAAACCCCTTCAGCTAACATCACACTCTGTAGGGAAAATTTTAGATTTCCCCTAATATCGGGACAAGACAAGGGTGTCCACTCTCACCATTTTCATTCAACATTGTACTAGAAGTCCCAGCTACAGCAATCAGACAACAAAAAGAAATAACATCCTAATTAGTAAGGAAGCAGCAAAGCTTTCACTATTTGCAAATGACATGATACTATATACAGAAAACCCTAAAGATGCTGCCAAAAAACTACTAGAACTAATAAATAAATTCAGTAAAGTCTAAGGGTAGAAAATCAATGTATAGAAACCTGTTTCATTTTTATATGCTAATAATGAAGCAGCAGAAAGTAATTAAGAAAACAATTCCATTTTACAATTACACCAAAAGAATAAAACATCTAGGAATAAACTTAACCAAGGAGGTGAAAAGCTTGTACCTCAAAACTATAAACCTTTAACAAAAAAATTGATGAAAACATAAAGAAATAGAAATACATTCCATGGTTATGGATTAGAAAAATAAGTATTATTAAAATGTCGATATTACCCATGGTAACCTACATATTTAATGCAATCCCTATAAAAACACTAATAGCATTTTTCATAGAACTAGAACAGATAATCCTCAAACCTTGTATGGAACTTCAAAAGACACTGAATATCCAAAACAATCTTGAAAAAGAAAACCAAACTGGATGTATCATAATTCCAGACTTCAGGTTATATTACAAAGGTACTGGCATCAAAATCGATATATGTATCTTTGACAGAGAAGGCAAGAATATGCAATGGGAAAGAGAGTCTCTTCAACAATTACTATTGGGGAAACTGAACAGTGATATCCAAAAGAATGAAAATGGACCACTTTGTTACATCATGCGCGCGCACACACACACACACACACACACACACACACACACACACGCCTCGAAGTGGATTAAAGACCAATATGTGAGACCTGATACCATGAAAATCCCAGAAGAGTGCACAGAGAGTAATTTCTCTCATATAAGTTGTAGTAAATTCTTTCTTTGAAAGGTATCCTGAGGCATGGGAAACAAATGCAAAAAATAAACTATTGGGATTATATCAAAATTAAAAGCTTCTGCACAGTGAAGGAACTAATCAAAAAACTAAAAGGCTGCAAATGATATACATATGATAAGGGGTTAGTATTCAAAATATATTTTAAAAATCTTCTATAACTCAAGCCCCTCAAAATAAATAATCCAATTAAAAATTGGGAGAAGACACAAACAGACATTTCTCCAAAGGAGACACACAGATGGCCAACAGACAGGTGAAAAGATGTTGAATACATCCATCATCAAGGAAATGCAAATCAGAACCACAATGAGATATCACCTCACACCTGTCAGAATGGCTCAAACCAAAATCTCAAGAAACAAGTGTTGACAAGGATGTGGGACAAAAGAAACCTTCATGCACTAGTGGTGGGAATGCAGACTGATGCAGGCACTATGGAAGACAGTATGGAGATTCCTCAAAATTAAAAAATAAAACTACCCTATGATCCAGTAATTGCACTAGTGGGTATTTACCCAAAAAACATGAAACTGATTTGAAAAGATACACACACACCCCTTTGCTTATTGTAGCATTATTTACAATAGCCAAACTATGGAAGCAGCCCAAGTGTTCATCACCGATGAATAGATGAAGAAGTGGTGGTGGTGGTGGTGTGTGCGCGCGCACGTGTGTATATACATATATTCTATATATTTATATATATTCTACAATATTCATATATTACATATGTGAATATATATTCAGCCATTTGCAACAACATGGATGGATCTAGAGAGTATAATGCTAAGTGAAATAAACCAAAGACTAACACCATATGATTTCACTCATATGTTGAATTTAAGAAACAAAAAAGATGAATTTAAGAAAAAGAAACAAATCTAAAAACAAACTCTTAACTATAGAGAACAGAGGGTTACCAGAGGGGAGGGGAGGGAGGGCATGGGTGAAGCAGGTAAAGGGATTAAAGGGTACACTTGTGATGAGCATTGAGAAGCATACAGGGTTGTTGAATCGCCATATTATACACCTAAAACTTACAGAACACCACACGAGAATTACACCAGAATTAACGTTTAAAAATATTTAAATAAAAATAAAATACTTATATATGATAAACTATTATACATATTATATATTTTATAATTATATATTAATATATATTAGTTTGTATTATTACAGCATGCATATTTATATTTACATTATCCTGGATGTCCCCATAATCTAACGAGAAAATGGGCCACAGTTTTAGAGTAACTAGTGAAAATGCCATTATAAGGAATATAACATATATTCTAGAAAAGACAACATTAAAGAGCAAACATTTAAGCAATATTATATTATTTCAAATACTTATCTAATAGCATATATATGATATTATACTTTCTTTAGCCTATATTTTTAGTACTTACATAAGTTATACTACTCAAAATCTCCTGGATATAATGGTTTTGCAGCTTTTCAAACGCTATGAAAATATGCAGAAATCCAAGCATAAAAACCTTGTAGACTGAAGCTTTTAGCTTTTGATATTTTGAAATTTGCTTTTGCTCACCTATTATGATTTCTAGAGATTCAGATGTGTACGTTTTGAAATACTTGAGTTTGTAAAACTTTCTTATGTCTACTTCAGATAAAAGTATTTTAGGATAAAAATACTGCTAAGGCATATTCAGCAAGTTCTAGTCAACTCAGCCTCTGAAACCAAGGATTATAAGACTATCTCCCATCTCTTACATAAAAATCAAATACTTTACTTAAGTTAGATGTAGGCTGTGCACTTCTTAAATGCATTCACATAACTACAAATTCGTAGAAAAATAATACCATGTTAGCCATGGGAAACAAAAGGTATCGTGGTTAATGGCATTTCATCATGTTTGTGACTAGAAATACTTAAACTAAGACTTGGAGTTGGTGTTTAATATAAAACATTCATGGCTATTCAAATGATTTATTCTCTATTATTCATGATTTTATCATCGATGCTCTCTCAGAAGTACAATAGCTGAAAGGGGGTATAAACTTGGCCTAAGATTTTTAACATTTTGTTTTATTTTACAACAAAAGTATGTATGCTTATAGGGAATATAGAGTATATATGTCTATAGAGAATATAGAGTAGAGAAAGAAGTTAAAATACAAAACACAGAATAACATGGAGTTAAGATTTCTTAATAGATGGTGACAGTATTCTTGAAGGGGGGATTGGCTTCTGATAGGAGGAGGGTTCTATACAGCAGGAGACAAGGAAGAAAGAATGGATAGAATCACATCATAAATTTAGGGGGTGAAATGGTTAAATACCTAAGCAATGCTGTCTCCTCTATTAAACATAAAACAATATTTTGGGCTTGTGGCCCAGATAGACTGAGCATGACCCCACCTTGTAGCGTCACTGTTTGCTGCTCCCTCCATGTGGAACCTCCCCTACCTGGGTACCTGGAAGGATCAATCCCTCCCTCCTCAACAGTCATTCTTTCCCCTAACCATCCTGTCCCAAAGGCATGATAGGCATTGTTTATCTCCCATAACGCACTTGCGGTTTCATGGACTCATCACCCCTAGCACGCCGAATACTTCTTTAGTTGTGGACCATAGTCTGCCTGAGACGGAACTGTGCATGTTTTGCTCAGTTATATCTAGCGCCAAGAACCATCAGGGCCCGGCCCATAAGCGCCCAGTAAATATTTATGAAAAGAATTATGTTGCTTCTGCTGGTGGTAGTGGGGAGATAGAGAAGGGACAAGAGGGTAGCCACCGCAGACGTTTCCCTGGGTAGAAAAGGTCTGAAACGGGAGGCTGTGCAGAGAACACAAAAGTAATAAGAGTGGACATGCGGGCCAGGTTTTCCAGGCGATCTGAGAACCTGTCCGAGGACCCCCGGCGGTAACATGATCATGGATTTACGACCGTAGCATGTTCCGTGTTTCATTAATTTCCCCAGATATGCTTCAATTACTCGGCCCAGCATGGGAAAGGCCATAACTTGAAGAAAATAACAAAAATGATAATACAAGATAGCATACATTAGATTGCAAATAAGAGAAAAAGGCAAAATACCATTGAGCAGTAAGACTTCAGTAAAGTGCCCTGAAAGTGCATTTTAGTTACTAGAAAAAGGAGACTGGAATTCTGGGTTTGAGGGGGGAAAATAAACAAGAGCCAAACAATTACCCTGTATATCAGCAAAGTGCTTTTATTGTACTTCTAATTTATTTTAACTATTGTTACTATGAAAACAAATGTGCTAACTTCTTTCATAATGCCATGTAACATTTCAGAAGCCATAAATTTCTAATCAGCATTCTCTCTCTCTCTCTCTCTCTCTCTCTCTCTCTCTCTCTCTCTCTCTCTCACACACACACACATACACACACACAGCCCCAATTAATCAGAAATAAGGGTGTCAAGTTCTACTTCCTACAGAATGAGAAAAGTACATATGGAGTTGTAAGATCGAGGGGAGGGGGTAGGAAGACTTGTGGAGGAAACGCAGAAAAACACAATTTATCTGTTACTTAAGAGAAAAACCACTTCAGCAAATACATCATACTTAATTTCTGGAATTTTTTTTATGAACAACAGGTAACGGTGGAATGAACAGAGAGCTCAGGGACTTCTAGTTCCACCGTAAACTAAGGAGGCGTGGCCAGCTCTTCTTCCGTTTCCTTATGTTTAACCCCCTAAGGTTACTATGATGCTGTGCAGCCTTTTTTTTTTTTTTTTTTTGAGCCCTATCAGTAAGTTCCGGGCACATAGCAAATACGAGCCAAATTCCATTCTAAGTCTCTCAGTTGAAACCTACTGACTCCAATTATTTTACAACTTGATCACCTAGAGCAAGAAATGTATGTTAATGATAGATAACTAATTAAATGGGACAGATGTTTCAGAAATGGTAGCTCACTGATGCTCGTCTTTCTTTAGGGGAAGGCAAAAGCAGATTACCCCAAGGTCCTGGAGAAACAGATGCTTGACTCCAGATGAAAATGCCACGTCCAAAGTTAGGTCTTATCTCACATTATTTTGAAAATTCAATATTAAGGCATTATTCAGACTATGGTTACATAACACTGTGATTCTGTCCTGTAAAATACATTGTATACCCAATTCTCTATTACCCATAAACATAGTACATCTTGTGTGTGTGAGACCTTTGTTGGTCCATGATGTATCCTTTGAGGATTATTATTAAGATAATTAAATATATGGACACAAAATTACTGAAGCATAATGTCAGTCACAAAATACAATTTCCATGTAAATGGTGTATGAATAGGTGGTCCAGTATGGAATGAAAACATTTACTCTAGTAGTTACATTAAAAAAAACCATATTAAAATACAATTTAACAACGATTTTACCTTCAGGCTTATTAGGTTTGGCTAAATAGCAGCTCATCAAATGGAACACCTTTCCACCAGGAGACCTCAAATATAATTTTGCCTTGCTTCAAATAATCAGCAGTATCTAGTTTTCAACAAATGTATGAAAAATTCAGAGATTTACCATATATTAGCTGTAAGTTATAGCTTGAGATGACAGGAAAGTATTTTAAATTACTAAAATGAGGATGGGCGGTCACTTTATGCTTATGGATGTGTATATATGTGTGCATGTATATAAAGTATGGTGAAGTGGAGGCTGAGTGATTACCAGGAGTATGTATTACCACGTGGAAAACAGAAGATTCAGGTCTTTTGGAACATGTCCATATGCACAGGAGAGATCATGTCTATGCATTCACACAGAGAAGACCTAAAAGCATTTTTAACAAAATAGTGGCTTAGACTAGACACTAGAACTGTGGACACGCTTTTGTTCTGTTTCAATATATTCTGATGTTTCTTTTGCTATAATTTTGGAATATAAAAATAATAAAGCCACAGAAAAGGTACAACATGCTTAGCAGCAAAAGATATTTAAGAACAACTAAGCCACTAAGCCAGAAATTCAATGAAGTATTTCAGAAAAGGACAAAATAAAACATGAATACACATGATGTAGGTAGGCTAGAAAAGCAGAAGGTAGAGTGATAGTTTTAGGAAAGCCTGTATTTAAAAATGCAGTTCCATCCGGGTGCCTAGGTGGCTTAGCTGGTTAAGCATCTGACTTTGGCTCAGGTCATGATCTTGTAAGTTCGTGAGTTCGAGCCCCATGTCAGGCTCTGTACTGACAGCTCAAAGCCTGGAGCCTGTCTTTGAATTCTGTGCCTCCCTCTCTCTCTGGCCCTTCCCTGCTGGCACTCTGCCTGTCTCTTGAAAATAAATAAACATTAAAAACGTTTTTTTAATGTGGTTCCCACAAGCCAATAGTGTCCAAGGTCAATTGTTTCAGTATCTTTGAATTAGACCAGAAAATGTGGGGGTTTAGGCAATAACAGGCCACAATTACAAAATCAACATTATAAAGGACAATTCTTAAGGGGTCCCATCATAGGAACAGAGTGTGTGGTTATGCTCCCATGGGAATAAACAAGGACAAATTACTTCACTGCTGTTCGACAGGAGATTTCCTACAACATTTATGAGGGATATCTTGAGGTTACATTGTAACAGCATGCTTCAGTAGCCAACACTATTAAAAGCTGTTTCAATCCATTATCTGCTGGAAATCAACAAACGATAAAATCCTGTGCCAACTGGCAAAACAAAGTCCGGTCAAATTAACACGTAAATCAGTATTTGTTAGTTGTGGTATTAAAATTGTTGGTAAAAAATTATTTGTTGCCTATCGTAGATGTGGGTAGATAAATGAAAATTGCTTTTAAAATTTTGATTTGCTCACAGTAAGCAAATCATACATACTACATGACCTTGAAAATATTCATTTTGCAATTTGTGTTTGGTTCTTTAAATTGGTCATTAGATTTATTTTAATATAAACTAGAACCTGCAATGTAGACTAGCCGCTGAGTAACCATTTTCAGAAAGAAATTAAATTTAACATTTTCCTCCCACAGTATATAAAAAAAGAGTGGTTATCATTTATTTGTCTATGTTTCCAAATCATATAAACAAGTAAACAAACAAACTTACTTGAGTACAGGGGTGAGTGGGTGGGAAAGCTGGGCTAATGAGAGAGGGGAGGCTGGCACTCTGCCTGTCTCTTGAAAATAAATAAACATTAAAAAAATGTTTTTTAATGAGAGTGGAGGCTGGAGAGAGAGAGGGGAGGCTGGAGGGAGAGAGAGCTCAAGGGGCTCCAGGAACAGAGGGCAAGGAAGAGAAGGAGTGGGGAAAAGGAGAGAAGAAAGTGAGGAGTAGGAGAGAGATGGGGGGTAAGAGGGAAAAGAGAGAGGGAAGGGGGGCATTGATGCTGTGAGCAGGTGTCTCTTGCTGTATCAAAAACATTTGGTGAAACTCTGAGCACCAGGGATTACTAGTAATGACTTTTATATATCAGGATGGAGGGAGAAAGGAGAATTATGTTCTATTTGAGTGCAGTGTCACCAGGAAATGGTCAGGACTATCGGATCTGGAGTCAGACATGGGTATCAACCTCAATCTGGAACTTTCCAGCTCTGGGATTAGGGACGATTTCTCTAACCTTGTTAGTGATCACATTTCATATGTGATCTCATGGTTATTGTTAATATGATTAATATAGATGATTGGATCTATGTATGAACTCAATGACTGGTACTCAGTAAATGGATACGTGAAGGGCAGCTTTCATTATTGTGCATGACTCAAAGTGTCGGTTGTGTTAATATTTTTTAATAAATCTGTGCCATGACGTTACAAAAGAAACATTTCTCCCAGTGTTGTAATTATTTATTTACAGTTGCTATAGAGGAGACAGGAAAGTGTGCTCTGACAGTGTAGAAATAGTCTAGAGCTAGTAAAGTGTCATAAAATACATATTCAACAAAAACCTATGAAATGATAAAAGGAAAGGAACCATAATATGAGAAAATAATTAACAAACTGGCAATAATTACATACCTCTCAATAATTAAGTGTAATTGGATAAATGTTCAATCAAAAGACAGGGTGACTGGATGAAAAATAAGATCCAGCTATAGGCTGCCTAAAAGAGACCCACAGACACATACAGAATAAAAGTGAAAGGATGGAAAAAGTTTTCATGAAAATGAAACAAAGGAAACCTGGGACAGCAATACTCACATCACATAAAATGAGCGTTAAAACAGAGGCTGAAGCAGGAAACAAAGAGCATTATGTAATAATAAAGGGACTAATTGAATGAGAGGATGCAACAGCTATAAATATCCATGTATCAAATGTAGATGGATCGAGTTATAGAAAGCAACGTTAACAGACATAAAGAAAGAAATTGACAGTAAAATAATATTAGGGGAATTTAACATCTCATATTAATGGATAAAACGTCCAAATAGATAATTAATAGGGAAACAGTGGCCTTAAATGACACATCGGACAGATGAACTTAACAGACATATGCAGACATGCATTCCAAAGCAGAAGAATACACATTCTTTGCAAAGGCACATAGAACATTCTCCAGGACAGACCACATGTTAGGCCACAAAACAAGTCTTAACAAGGTTTAGCAAGATACTGAAGTCATGTCAAGCATCTTTTCTGACCAAAATGGTATGAAAAAAAGAAATCAATTATAAGAAAAAAGTGTAAAAACACAAATATGTGGAGGCTAAACAAAATGCTAATAAACAACCAATGGGTCAATGAAAAAATCAAAGAGGAAATTAAAAAATACTGGACTTTGAAACAGATGAAAATGGAATCATTTAAAAGATCTTGGAGATATAGCAAAAGCAATCCTAAGAGGGAAGTTTATAGTAATACAGGCTCATCTCTAAAAACAAGAAAAATCTCATACAATCTATCCTTATACCTAAAGAGACTATAAAAAGAAACAAAGCCCACAGTTAGTGGAAAGAAATAATGATAGAAGTGGAAATAAATAAAATCAAGACTAAGAAAATAGAAAAGAATAAAACGAACCTGGTTCTTTGAAAAGATTGCCCAAACTGATAAAACTTTGGCCAGACATAACATGAAAATAAATGGTTCCTCAAATAAAAAAACATCAGAAATGAAAGAGAAGTTATAACTAGTAGAGAAATACAAAAATTATAAGACATTACTATGAAAAATTATAACCCAGCAAAATGGAAAAATTTCAAGAAATGGATACTTTTCTATAAACATATAACACACCCCATACACTAAGTCAGGAGGTAAATAGAAAATTTGAATAGTCAGATTACTAATGAAAAACTTGAATCAGTAATAAAAACAAAACAACAAAAAACTTTCCAACATAAGTTCAGATTCAGATAGTTACATAGATGAAATCTACCAAATATTTAAAGAAGAGTTAATACCTATCCTTCTCAAACGATTTCAAAAAATTGAAGAGGAAGAAATACTTCCAAATTTATTCTGTGAATCCAGTGTTACCCTGATACCAAAACAAAAAGATGCTGCAGAGAAAGAAAATTATCAGCCAATATCTCTGAGGAACATAGATGCAAAAATCCTCAAAAAAATAGCAAACTATATTCAATAATACATTACAAGGATTATACACCATGATCAAGTGGAATGTATTCCAAGGATGTAAGGATGGTTCAATATCTACAAATCAACCAACATGATACACATTAACAAAATGAGTATAAATTGTATCATCATCTCAATAGATGCAGAAACATCATTTGACAAAATTCAATATCATTTATGATAAAAAAAAAACTCTCAACAAAGTAGGTAGAGAGGGAACTGCTTCAAAAATGAAAACTGTGTACGATGAGGCCACACTTAAAATCATACTCAGTGATCAAACACTGAAAGCTTTTCCTCTAAGATCAGGAGCAAGACAAGGATACCCACTCTTGCCACTTTTGTTCAACGTAATACTGGAAGTCCTAACCATAGCAATCAGAGAAGAAATAGAAATAAATTGGTAAGGAAAAAGCAAAACTGTCACTATTTGCAGATGACATGACACTGTGTATAGGACATACTAAAAGCTCCACCAAAAACTGGTAGAACTAATACATGAATTCAGTAATATAGCAGAATAATTAATATACAGAAATCTGTTACATTTCTATACACAACAAAGGAACAAAAAGAGAAAAGAAGAAAACAATCTTATTTACAATTGCATCATAAAGAATAAAAAACCTAAAAAAATATATATCCAAGAGAGAAATAAATTACTGTACCCTGAAAAAAAGAAATTGAAGACTACACAAATGAAAAGATATCCCATGCTCATGGATTAGAAGAATATTGTTAAAATGTTTATACTACCTAAAGCAATCTACTGATTCAGTAAAAGTCCTATCAATATTTTTCTATTTTTCATAGAACTAGAACAAGTATGGAACCACCAGAAATCCCTAATGGCCAAAGCAATCTTGAGTAAGAAGAACAAAATTGGAGACACTACACAGTCAGATTTCAGATTTCAAACTATACTACAAAGATACAGTAATCAAAATTGTATGGAACTGGCACAAAAACAGACACAGATCAATGGAATAAAATAGCTCAGAAATAAACCCATGTTTATATGGTCAGTTAGTGTGGGACAAAGGAGGCAAGAACATACAATGGAGAAAAGTATCTTCAAAACTGATACTGGGGAAATGGGACAGGTATATGCAAAAGAATGAAAACGGGCCACTTTCTTACACTATATACAGAATAAAATCATAATGGATTAAAGACCTAAATGTGAGAGTTAAAACCATAAAACTCCTAAAATAAAACTCTTGGGTGTCGGTCTTAGCGATCTTTTTTTTTATTTTTTAATCTGTCTCCTCAGGCAAGGGCAACAAAAGAAAAATAAACAATTGGAACTAAACTGAAAAGCTTTTGCACAGCAATAAAATGGAAAAGCAACCTACTAAATGGGAGAAAATAGTTGCAAATGATATACTCAATGAGGGGCTAACACCCCAAATAAAGAATCCATAAAACTCAAAGCATAAAAAACAAAAATGAAAGAAATTAAAAGTCACATGGTTACATAGTTATAAAGTTTACAGAGTTATAAAATAAAAAGGTCAGGTGATTGTAAAGTATAGCATAAGAAATATAGTCAATAATGTTATATGTAGTAACTTTGTGTGGTAATCTTGGGTATCTAGATTAATTGTGGTGATCATTTTATAATATATGAATATTGAATCACTGTTTTACACCTGAAATTCTGTATTACAACTATATTTCAACTTAAAATAATTTTTAATTGAAAAAAGGATTGAAAAGTGACAACAAAATTGTATAAAGCCAAATCTGCCCAGAAATACAAGTTAGCACATTAAAAAATCACCGTGATATTATGTATTTTGATTGTATCAGAAACTTTATAGGTCATTAAGAAGTGAATGGACACTTAAAGTTTAAATACTAGTGAATTTTTTTTGAGACAGTGAGAGTGTGAGTTGGGGAGCGGGGAGGAGCGGGGAGGAGAATGTTAAGCAGGCTTCACACCCAGCACAGAGCGCCACACAGGGCTAGATCTCATGATGCGGAAGATCAAGACCTGAGCTGAAATCAAGAGTCAAATGCTTAATGGACTGAGCTGCCCAGGCGCCTCAATACTAGTAAATTTTATAATATTTGGTACCAAAAATATTCTCCCTACAAAAATCAAGACAGCTCCAAAGAAATTTTAAATGACTTTATGGTTCTTATATTTTATGTCTACAAAACCATTTCATGCCTACATAGTTTCCTCCACTATGACTGTAGAGTCATTTTAACAAATAGTAACTGACCTATGTCAGAATGAGCTCGCAAGTTTAGGGGTCTTTCTTTCTGGTGAGATGCAGAACAATTAATACCACATTACCTTTGCCTTCAGTAATCCACACATCAATGAAAGAGAAGAAAATATACAAACGGTTTAATATCTAATGTAGTTAAAAATCAAGACATATTACATAAAGGAAATATGAAGGTTTTTCATCCACAAATGACCTTTGGATACACAATATTGCTATGTGTGTCACACTAGATTCTGAGTAAATGGGACCTTTCCTTTTTTTCATTTATGTTATAAAAACATTACACTGCATTTTGATGGTATTTTTGTATCTGATCCAGGATTTCTCAGAAATACTTACGGTTTCTCCTGAGTAGTAAACAAGTAGGTGTGTCAATATTGAGCATTTATCTAAATTAAAACTATTTTTTAAAAAGCGGTTTCATAAATATCAAACAGACCTCCATTCACCATCAAGGACTATCAGTCAAGTGCTATCACAGTCAGTGCTTGGTGATGGGCACTGTAACAGTGCTGTGATT
>NC_043713.1:8257955-8351825 GCF_006229205.1 Suricata suricatta
TGTGCCATAGGTCAGTACCCCTCAAGAAAATAGAGATTGAAGGAACATACCTCAACATCATGAAGGCCACATATGAAACCCACAGCTATAATCATTATCAATGGGCAAAAAGTGATAGCTTTTTTCCTAAAGTCAAGAACACGACAGGGGTGTCCACTCTCAACAGCTTTACTCAGCATAGTACTGGAAGTCCTAGCCTCAGCAATCAGACAACAAAAAGAAATCAAAAGCATCCAATTAACAAGGAAGAAGTCAAACTTTCACTCTATGACATGACATTCTATGCGGAAAACCTGAAAGACTCCACCTAAACATTGATAGAGCTGATACTTGAATTCGGCAAAATTGTAGGATATAAAATGAAGATATGGAAATCTGTTGGATTCATTCAAATAATGAAGCAGCAGAAAGAGAAATCAAGGAATCAATCCCATTTACAATTGCACTAAAATCATAAGATACCTAGAAATAAACCTAAACAAAAAGGTAAAAGATCTGTACTCTGAAAACTAGAGAACACTTAGAAAAGAAATTGTGGAAGATGCCAAGAAACTGAAAAATATTCCATGCATCATGGATTGAAAGAACAAATATTAAAATGTTTATACTACCCAAAGCAATATATATTCAATGCAATCCTTATCAAAACAACACCAGCATTCTTCAGAGAGTTAGAACAAACAATTCTAGTTTTTATGGAACCAGAAAAGATCCTAAATAGCCAAAGCAATCATGATAAAGGAAACCAAAGCTGGAGGCATCACAATTCCATACTTCAAGCAGGATTACAAAGCTGTAATCTTAAGGCAGTATGGGACTGGCATATAAACAGACACATAGATCACTGGAACAGAAGAGAGAGCCCAGAAATGGGCCCACAACTATATGACCAACTAATCTTGGACAAATCAGAACAGAATATCCAATGGAGAAAAGAGACTTCAACAAATGGTGTTGGGAAATCTGCATAGTGACATGCAGAAGAGTGAAACTGGACCACTTTCTTACACCATGCACAAAAATAAATTCAAAATGGATGAAAGATCTAACTGTGAGGCAGGAAACCATCAAAGGCCAGAGGAGAACACAGGAGGCAACCCTTTCACTTCAGCTGCAGCAATGTCTTACTAGATATCTCTGAAGGCAAGGGAAACAAAAGCAAATATGAACTATAGGGAGTTCATCAGGATAAAAAGCTTCTGCACAGTGAAGGAAACAATCAACAAAACTAAAAGGCAATGGACACACTAGAAGATATTTGCAAATGATAAAGGTCTAGTATCCAAAATCTATAAATGACTTATTAAACTCAATACCCCCAAAATAAATAATTCAGTGAAGAAATGGGCAAAGACATCAATAGCCATTTTTCCAAAGAAGACATCAGATGTGCCAATAGACACATGAAAAGATGCTCATCACCAGGGAAATACAAATCAAAACCACCATGAGATACCACCTTACGCCTGTAAGGATGGCTAAAATTAACTACTCAGTAAACAATAGAAGGTCGCAAGGATGTGGAAAAAGGGGAACCCTCTTACACTATTGGTGGGAATGCAGACTGGTTACAGACACTCTGGAAAACAGTGTGGAGTTTCCTCAGAAAGTTAAAGAGAATTCATTGGCTTCTATATTATAAGCTTTCTTGAGATTTTTAAGAACAAATTTATATATAATCAAAAATTAGTAAGTGTTCCATCTAATTGACTATAAAATGCTAGCTTTCATAAGATGATCTTCCTAACATGAAATGTGGTTCACTAATGTAAAGAAAGCACCTGAACATGATAGAATCATCTGGAGAATCTTTTTTGGCTATTATAAAAAAATATATAAATGGAACCAAAAAATATAAATGGAACCAAAACAAATGAAAAAAAAAACCCCACATGTGATAACTATGTGTTCTGCTTTACTTGCAAACCTTTGAAAATTTCAACCATTTCATAAACATTTCCAAATGACAAAAATACTTATAATAAAGGATTATCAAAAGCTATATATTTTATATATCAATATTCAATAAATGAAGAGTAAATATATTTAAATCATTATGCCTCTTTGTACCATCCTTATTTCACTAATTAAGAAGTATTTCTAGTGATGACTGGGTGGCTCAGTCGGTTGGTTTAGCACCTGACTCTTGATATCAGCTTAGGACGCAATCCTGCAGTTGTGAGGTCGAGTCCCATGTGGAGCTCAGTGCTGAGCATGGAGTCTTTTGGGGATTCTCTCTCCCTGTCTCTACTCCTACCTCAAAATATATAAATATTAAAAATAATTAAAAATATTGGGACACCTGGGTGGCTCAGTCGGCTGAGCATCCAGCTTCAGCTCAGGTCATGATTTCCAGGTTCATGAGTTCGAGCCCACATTGGGCTTGCTGTTGTCAGACCGTCAGCCCAGAGCCTGCTTCACATTCTCTGTCCCTCCCCCACTTGTGCTCTCCCAAAAATAAGTATTTAGGAAATATTAAAAGTACTTCTGAATCTTCCTTCATATCATCTAACATTTCTTGTTTATATCATAATATCTAAAAAATGGAATACTGAAAAGATAGTGTCTGAATTTTGATCTGGAAATATGTTAGAGATAATGTTGTCAATATGATCACTGAATATATTGTGTAGTAGGCCAAAAATGTAGTAGGAAAAATTGGCAAGCCCACTTGTTCAACTGATACAGTATTACTCATGGGTTTATGTACTTTAATGAAGTGAATCATCTAATATTGCCACTTAATCATAGAATATTAGGAGCCTGAATGTTGAGTGCATTGGGTTAATTTCATTAGAGCTTAATCTGTTGAAAAGGAAACATAATAAATAAGATGAGGAGACATTTCACTTAAATGTAAAAGGAAAATATAATGAAAAAATTCATCATTTGTGACCTCTATTATCTATTCTAACCTTCTAGAATGTATTTTAATCTAGCAATAACTTCTAGCAGATGATATGTGTCTTCTATAGTAAAAACAGCTTTTCTCTCTACCAAAAAATAAGAATGTCATATTACAGCTATCAGTTGAAAACTGAGTAAAGGTGGCAAATTTTGGGGTTAGAGATAAAACTTAATTTTTAGATCTATCAGCATCAATAGGATATCATCATGAAGTACAATGCTTAGCATAGTAAAACCGCAGTTTCCCCTAAATTTATGATGAACTACATTAAAAAGCACCCTTGAAAAAGTGAAAAAATATATAAATTGCATTTGAAAATATGTAGAAAAATGTCTAATATGCAATCTTTCCCTTTTTAATAAGAAGTTAACAGAAATAAACCCCTGAAATGAGAAAAACAAAGTCGACATCTGGTAGGCAGAAACATTTATTTCCTACCTCAGAACTATAATCTCAGAAGTATCCATTACTTATTGGGGTGATTTATATTCCTATATAATAGCCTTCCATAATAAGCCAAATTTTGTCATTTGAAAAATGTAAGATATAAATGCAAAAATATTGCTAATATTGTTCTTTTGTCTTCTTTCTACATATTACATTATCATATGGAAGGTTCAATTATTAAAAAACTAAAGTAAAACCATTATTTGTAAATTGAAAATATAATATACATCTTTATTTCATATATTCTGTAAAATAAAAAACCTATAAAATAAAGAATACATAAAGTAATCTATAACCAGTTACTTCAGGAGAAAGGAAGGAAAATATATACTATTTAATTTCTGTTTTATTGAATTCAGTAGCCTATTAAAATTTTTTTAATGTTCACTTTTGCGAGAGAAAAAGAGAAAGAAAGAATGAGCAGGGGAGGGGCAGAGAGAAAGGGAGACAGATTCTGAAGCAGGCTCCTGGCTCTGAGCTGTGAGCACAGAGCCCGACTCAGGGTTCAAATTTACAGACCAAGAGATCATGACCTGAGCTGAAGTCTGGCACTGAACTGAATGAGCCACCCAGGTACCTCAATAGCCTTTTTATTTTTTTAATTTTTTAATGCTTTTTATTTATTTTTGAGAGACAGAGAGAGACAGTGCGATCAGGGGAGGGTCAGAGACAGAGGGAGACACAGAATCTGAAGCAGCTCCAGGCTCTGGGCTGTAAGCACAGAGCCTGACTCAGGGTTCAAACTCATGGACCAGGAGATCATGACCTGAGCCGAGGTCTGACACTTAACAGAATGAGCCACCCAGGTCCCTCAATAGCCTTTTAAAAAAGTTTTGATTTTAGGGACACCTGAGTAGCTGAGTTGGTTGAGCGTCTCTCAGTTTCAGCTCAAGTTGTTAATCTCAGAGTTCATGAGATGGACCCAGGTCAGGCTCCAAGCTGTTGGCATGGAGCCTGGGTTGCCTGCTCTCTCTTCCTCGCGCTCTCTCTCTCCCCCTCCCTCAATTGCATTCTTTCTCTCTCAAAATAAATAAACTTGAGAAAATATTTAAAAAGTTTTAATTCCCAGTTAGCATACAGCGTTTTGTTAGTTTCAAGTGTGTACTATCCTACACTTGCGTGCATCCCCCTGTGCGCATGATGACAAGTGCACTCGTTCATCCCTGTCACCTATTTAACTCATCCCCCCCACCCATCTGCCTCCCCTCTGGTAACTATCAGCCTGTTCTCTATAATTAAGAGTCTGTTTCTTGATTTGTCTCTTTTTCTCCCTTTGCTTGTTTCTTACTTCCACATATTAGTCAATTCATATGGTATGTGTCTCTCTCTCTTATCTTGCTTAGCATTACAATCTCTAACTCCATCCCTGCTACTGAAAATGGCAAGGTTTCCTTCTTCTATGGCTGAGTAATGGTTCATTGCATGTATACATCACATCTTCTTTATCTAGTCATCCATCGGTGGGCACTTGGGCTCCTTCGCGTCTTGGCTATTGTAGGTACTGCTGCTGGAGACACGGGGGTGCACGGGTTCCTTTGAGCCAGTGTTCATGTATTCCTTGGGTAAATACCTATTAGTGCAATTGCCATATCATAAGGTAGTTCTATGTTTAACTTTTTGAGGAACATGCATGAACTTTTTCCACAGTGGCTGCACCAGTTTGCATCCAACCAACAGTGCACAAGGGTTCCTTTTTCTGTATATCTGTTGTTTCATGTGTTGTTGATTTTGGCCATACTGACAGGTGGGAAGTGATATCTCATTGTATTTTGATTTGTATTTCCCGTCACATGTCTTTCGGTCATCTGTAGGTCTTCTTGGGAGAAATGACTGTTCATGACTTCTGCACAAGTTTTAATTGGATTGTTTTTTGAATGTTGAGTTTTATAAGTTATCTCTATATTTTGGATACTAAACTTTTATCAGATATGCCATTTGAAAATACCTTCTCTCTTTCTGTAGGTTGCCCTATAATTTTGATGATAGTTTTCTTTGCTATGCAGAAGATTTTTTTTTTGATGTAGTCCCAAAGTTTATTTTTTGCTTCTGTTTCCCTGGTCTCAGGAGACATAACTAGAAAGAAGTTGCTTTGGCCAATATCAAAGAAATTATTGCCTGTGTTACCTTCTAGAATATTTTCTTTTTGTTTTAGGGATTACATTTAGGTCTTTCATCCATTTTGAGGGTTTGTGTGTGGATGGTGTAAGAAAGTCCCTTCAACAAACTGGACCACTATCTTTTTCCCATTGGATATCTTTAACTGCTTTGTCAAAGATTAACTGACCACATAATTGTGAGTTATTTTCTGGATTTTCTATTTTGTTCCATTGATACTCAATAGCCTTTTTTTAATATGCTCTTATTAGTGATGTGTATTAAGTATATATTCACATATGTATATAATGTTTTTGGTAGTGAAAATGGCATAAAGTGATTGGATTCTGAATAGATTTGAAAGTAAAGCTGACAAGGTATGGTAACGGAGTAGATGCATGTATGAGAGAAAGGAAAGGGTAAAGATTGATTTAAAAGACTAGAGGAAAGGTGTTATTGCTATTAACTGAGACAGGAAATATATACTTGTCTGTTTTTGGTCATTTTTCTCCATTAAATTATACCTAGATCTTAAAACAGACTATTCCATAAAAAGGAATTAAATAAATATTGGTTGAATGAACAAGAATATGAGAGACATTTAAAACTTTACATAGAGATCATCAGTATATTCTAAAATATATTTGGATAGGGTATTTACTAATAAAAAAATCGAAGAAAAGACACTCCCATCTTCCTATTAATTACCATCTGACTTCTAGCTGCTGAATACTTTTCATACATGGACAAAAAGTATTACCTTCTAGAACAGATATTAGATACGATTTCCCCTCAATTAAATGCCTAGGTCAAATAAATCTATTTTCCTGGAAGTCGAAAATACTGAAGGTCCTCAGAAACCATCATGAGTATAATTAATTCACTCATGATAGTCCATTTTATTTATTTTTATAATAGTTTGTTGTTAAATTGGTTTCCATATAACACCCAGTGCTTCTCCCCACAAGTGCCCCCCCTCCATGACCATCACCTCCTTCCCCCCACCCCCTCTCCCTTCAGCCCTCGGTTCATTTTCAGTATTCATTAGTCTCTCATGATTTGTGTCCCTCTCTCTCTCCAACTCTTTCCCCCTTCTCCTCCATATGGTCCTCTGTTAGGTTTCTCCTGTTAGATCTACGAGTTCAAACACATGGTAGATGCTGGCAAGGGTTTGGAGAAATGGGCACCCTCTTACACTGTTGGTGGGAATGTAAACTGGTGCAGCTGCTCTGGAAAACAATATGGAGGTTCCTCAAAAAACTATCCATAGAACCCCCCTATGATCCAGCAATAGCACTGCTAGGGATTTACCTAAAGGATACAGAAGTGCTGATGCATAGGGGCACATGTACCCCAATGTTCATAGTGGCACTTTCTACAATAGCCAAATCATGGAAAGAGCCTACATGTCCATCACCTGATGAATGGATCAAGATGTGGTATATATATATATATATATATATATACATACACAAGCTATAGGGTCATGAGCTGAAATTAGAGCTACACAGTGAACAATTATATACATACTCAAATATTTTGCCCAGACTTTTTCAAATTCATTAGGGACTGCTCCAATATCAGACCCTGTGGATTTGGCTTCATGCCCATCAAAATTATCTACTTTTCAGGAAAGTCAAATGTTCCCAGTCAAAATGATGTTAAGATATCTAGAAATGTTTTACATAGAAAATAAAAATTATAATTATGTATAAATTCAGAGCATTTGGTCTCTAAAACTTTGGAAAATTATTGATAGGCAAAAATAAATTTTCTTAAAATACAATGTCATATTGAGGACAAATTAACAAAAACATCAGGTTTTCCCTTGTTAAATGCTTATGGCCAGATTATGGGTTACAATTTCCAGCTGTAGTGAGGTGACCTATGGAGCCAGCTAGCCCTGGATCTAAATCTGGCTCTCTACTGACAAGCTTTGGGTCATTCATTCTTCCCCCTTAATTATCTCCTTTATAAAATGGAAACAGTAAAAGATCAATCTTTTTCTTAGACTTTTAGGAGTAAATCATACTTTTAAAATTCTTACCATAGAGTTAAAGAGATGGTAGTCACTCAACATATACTGGCCAGAAATGCAAAAATAAAAGGTGAATGTGCACTATAATTTCAGCTGAAAATACTGACACGAATACTTGTTCAACAAATAAGACTCTGTTCAAGATGCCTAGTGGACATTAAACTAATATGTGTTATCACTCAAGAGCAGAAAGGAGATTCAGAGATAGAGGAGCCTTTCTGTATGATTTGCAAATAAAGCAGAAGAAATTATAGAGTTTACGTAAAGGGGGAAAAAGTTTACCTAATACACTTATTTACAAGAAAATTAAGACAGACTGGTTTAATCATATGCTAGTTTCGCGGTGAGGTCTAGAATCAAGGTTTCTTCCTTGTCATAACAGTGTTTTGTTTCATTTTCTTCCCAAGCCCTATTACCTCAAATCTAATTCTGAACTAAGTATTTTTTAAATGAATAGGTCAATCTCTAGGAATTTTTTTCAGAAGATCATGTTATATACTGGAATGAAGAAGAAAGAAATTCTAATCCAAAGAATTCACTAAAATTGTAAGCATCCAGTATGCATTTTATGGTAGTCTTTATCTATAGTCCTCTCTACCATAAGCAATCCCAAGCTACGTTGTGGTATAAACGACTTTGTCATTTGGTTATTGTAAAGAAAAGTATTGCTTCTCTTTTCAAAAAACCTTCCCATATGTCTATACAAATAGTTGTTTAAGAAGCATTAAAACAGCAAATTACTTATAGATTACTAATGAGTCACTTTATATAAGAAATTCATACCTAAATGTCAAAATAATTTTGTACAAAAAGAAGAGAGACAAAAAAGCCTAAATTCACAGCAATTCTGGTTGATTACATAGTATCAACACTGAATAAAGAAGAATCCCATAAAAGTGAAATGGATTCACAGTTCCCCATAATTGGCCAAGATCTGCAGAGCTGGGATCGGAGTTATGTCAGAAGAAGCTGACATGGCGATCCATACATCAGCTCAGCCAACACCTCAGAAAACACCTTCCACTTTGTGATAGGCACACACGTGTGAAGTGGAATTTAAAGACCATTGGCTATTCACTAAAACATGTTTGTCCTAGTCATAGACACACAGCTAGACTACATTTCCCAGCTCCCCTTGAAGTTAGCTACAGTCATGTGACTATATTTGAGCCAATCATGGTCAGTGCGAGGTTTTCCAACCACTCCCATACTTGGTCATAAAGCCCTTCTACACACACTCTTTTGCTGTCTTCTGTTAAACAGAAGTTAAAAAAAAAAAAAAAAAGGCAAGGCCCTAGAAACAGGTTCTCAAGACTTCTTCCCATTATTACTTTCCCCAAGGGATGGTTTTGGACTTTTTCTTTTCATAATCCTTACCATAAAATTGTAATACCATGAAAATACTGCTCCATATATCTGTTTACATACTGTGGTCCTTTGGAGGACCACAAACTACTATAATTTCTAAATTTGTTGTCATTCCTGCCCCTTCTCCAAACCCACCCGCCCCCAAAACCCCACAAATTTTACCCCCTTGGATGATATGGCCCATATTGAGAATGTACACCCTGCAGAATCATGCTAAGATAAATGGAAGGTGTCAAGGGTCAGTTTGGATGGCTTGGAGAACACAATGCAAATTCCAATAGGCTGACCCATTGTACATTTTGCGTTAGTATGTTATCACAATTTAGCCAATCCTAAGTAATATGAAGGTCTTAAAAATGTATTCATACAAAATCCAGTAATATACTTTGCCTGCTTAGTTTAAGAATCCAAGAGTTGGCAAAAATCGATAACAAACAGTAAAATCCCTTCTTTACAAACAGAAATAAAGAATTTCACTAGGTAATAGTAACTTACAGATCATATTTCCTTTTAAAGATAAAGGCTGACCACAGGACCATCAGACTATTAATTTATCTATTCCATCACAGAACTCCCTTCAAAACAAACATTACTGCCCAATAATCTGAGTATGCCCACTGTCCCCAGAGCCCTCTAGAAAGCCATTCCTTTCACAGGAAATGCAGAGACTAGGTATTTCTTACATTATATATATTATATAAAATGCAATAGTGAAAATATTCTGTTTGAAAAGTCCACTTTGTGTTTCTACAAAAAATACAGTAACCTCTCAGGAGGAGATTAATTTAGAACTTTTAAAGTTCATGTGTATTTTAGTTTTGGAATTAAAAAAATAAATGGATCATTTCCCATATATTATATAAAAGGAAAGCAATTATTTTGAAATTTTAAATTAAAAATGTAGCATGTTATAAACACAATGAAAGCTGTCTAAATACAAATTGCCTTCTGCTATAATTACATCATGAAATATTACATAATTTGTATTACTTTCAGCAATTAAATTTTTGTTGATTACCATTTTCTACCAATTGTTTTAATTTTTCAAGTATTAGGCACCTGAAGATTTAGCTGAAATTTTATCAACTAATGATAATTTATGGCATTTTAATTGGCAGAGAAAGGTGGTATATTTCCCAATTCATTCATTATAGCTTCATGAGTGTAGAAAATATTCAGCTTAATAGTATACATCACTTAAGGGTGCAAATTTATTGTATACAAGTGATTCTTTGACTTCCTGAGTGTACAGAGGTAGTGGTAAATTAAAATAAGCATAAGAAAAATCTGTACCAAGAATTTATGTTATGTCTAAGAAAACAGACACACTCAAAAACAAATTGTAAAACCTACTTTAAATGTTAAGGTGGCCAAATTTTTGAAATGTAAAAACTAAACTAAACTAAATTTACTGATCATGCCTTTAAATGAAATATGTGGTATAAAGTAAAGATCAGAATCATTGGAGAATTCTCTTAAATTCCAGCTTAAATCAAATAAACTTTTCAAATAAATCACTTGCTCATTAGGAAAAAAATAGGTTTGTCTTTTATGTGTATACAGTTGCTATTGATCGATGTGAGGCTCGATTTCAGGAACTGTGAGATTATGACCTGAGCCAAAAATCAAGAGTCTGATGCTCAACCAGCTGAGCCACTCAGCGATTCATAATACTTACTTTTTAACCAGACTTTACTAATATAATATCCCTAATTTTAATGAAAGGGCCATTTGTGGGGCAGAGAGAATTAAGGGAACCATCCAAAACTTATATTCTTGCAATTTTCAAAGAAAATCCTTCCATTGGTACTAACATTTTTGACCTTTACATTCAAACAATTTGCTAGTTCTGGCAAGTAGCTCAAATGCTGTCTTCATATCGATGTAAAAAGTTATTACTCAGGAGACAGAGCAAACCAGAGTCCATGACATGAGGAACCCAGTGCATCCTTAATTTCAGCCCCATCTTCCTCCAGTCTACACTAGAGGAAGTCTAATCTGCATGACCACATCACTGGTGTGCAACAATGGCATTCATTGATTTTCCTTGTGATATCTACTATTAATGATTTATTGTATATTAAACTACAAAGAGAATAAGTCAGTGAGCTTTGCTTTTACTAATATCCTGAGAACTGTAATAAAGAATAGCCTATAAAAATATCCATATGCATCTCATAAACTTCCAAATCACATAAATGTTAAAGTACCCGGATCCTTTACAAATTGCATTGCCCTGTTTGCTTGTAGATCTTTCTAGTAAGGTCTGTGTGATTATTAAATTCAATCCTAGGAAACTTGAGATGACAGGGAAGAAATGAAAGAACCAAGTGTTGGGGTGCCTGGATGGCTCAGTAGGTTGAGCATCTAACTTTAGCTCAGATCACGATCTCACAGTTCATGAGTTAGAGCCTGACATCAGGCTCTGTGCTGACAGCCCAGAGTCTGGAGCCTGCTTCAGATTCTGTGTCTCCCTCTCTCTGTGCCTCCCACCCCTCCAACTCCACTGATGCTTTGTAGTTGTCTCTCGCGCGTGTGCTCACTCTCTCTCTCTCTCTCTTTCTCTCTCAAAGATAAACAAACATTAAAAAAAAACAATGAAAAATATGAACCCAAACAACAACTTAACTTTGGTCTAGAAAGTAACAAAATTACTGTTTTGATTCATAGGGTTGTATGGTAATTATAGTTATAAGTTTTATCACAAAAATATTAAACATAGGGTAGATACGGTGATTTTTAGGTATGGCACGTGTGCATGTACACACATACACACACACACACACCCACACACACACAATTTGTTGACATGTAGTAGCCAAATTGTGTCCCAAACTTTAACCGCACTTGGTTTCACAAAGGCAGTACTCCCAAAAATGTTTACCAAATTATCAGAAACCCATTCTCCCATATACCTAGAAGCTACTGAGAAAGTGGACGCCTGAAAATTTTCAAATCAAATTAAGTCAATGAAATAGAGCCATTAACTTCCAGAAATTGTTAGGCAAGATGAAAAGTTGCTTTAGCAGAATTTAAAGTTGAAATACCAATTGTTTTTATTGCTTTATAAGCCCGGGGTCCCTGGTTCTTCTGTCACTGAGGAAAGCTAAAGCTTCAGAGAGGCCGCCAGCAGGGGCTTCCATAAAAGTCACTTTTTCCCCCTCAGTAAAACCAGTGCAAAGGCAGTCTCTCAGAAAACTGATGCTTTTGTAAAGTGGAAAACTCAGCAGAAGGATGAAATTGTTCCATTTCAGGTAGAAAACTCTTTACACAGCCTTTCCATCCATTTGGTCAAAATTGAAGTTTTTAGTCTTCTGAGACACTGAAGGGTGAAATTAAGGCTTTACTCTTTGACATTCCTGCTGTGTGGAATTTGGGAGAGAAAAGGCCTCTGTCAGGTCACTTTTTCTACTCAAATTATTAGATTTCAGCTCCAATCCCACAAAACTGACAATGAATTTTCAATGTCTTTCATATCCTTTATAGGTACAAAAAATCTATAATTTTAGCTACTAATCTTTAATTGTGATGATTTACGACGTATTTGATGAAGCCTGAATAACTCATTGAGCACAAATTCCTAACCTTCCAGCTGATCCGCTCCTTTGCTCCAATCGCCACTGCCTGGACGTACACCTGTTCCACCAGTTCATCACGACTTTCCAGCCCATCGCCCGATAATCTTTCCACTTCTCTCACCACTGCCAACATCCATCATTTCGCCTTTCTTGCCCTGTAGTAATCCATTGTTTCTCTCTATCCAAAATCCACCTCCCAGAAAAGCATTGGTCTCACTCTGGACAGGAAAGGACTCCTGCTCCAGCACACCGGCCCTCCTCCCTTCTCACTGCAATGAAAAGGTGGCGCCATCCTATTCCAACCAACTCAGCCATCTACACTCAAAGTCTGGTTGTATCCTTTTTGCCCTATAATTCTCAACTCTATCCCTCTACTCATCAGCATTAAAAAGCCTCAGGTTTCTAATAAAAATGACTTCACTACTCAAAATAGTAGTCTATTTCTCTGTTTTTTAAATTTCACAGTCAAACATCTCAAAATAGTTATCAGAGTTTCTTTGATCTTGTCACCTTCCACTCCTGTCCTTATTCCGTTCCAATCTAACTTCTGCCCATTGCTTCTTTGAGACATTATCAACAGAGATCACAGTCCACCCCTACCTAGGTCATACATCCAAAGTATAGCCTTTCTTCCCCTGATGAGCTCTTGGAAGCACTCAACAGAGGTGCCCACTTCATCCTCCTGAAATCCGTGTTTTCCAAGCAGCATCATTTTCTGTTTCCCCCCAATTTATTCCGATGCTCCTCCTTAGTGTCCTTGGTCAGATCTACCTTCCCTAACTGCTCATCACATTATCATTTATATGGGACCAGTACCAATCTCTTATTTTGTTCTTTCTCCACTGTCAGTTAACCTTTTCACCTCCTTGTAGAATTGGTTATCACCTGTGGGTCCAAGATCCTGAAACCCATACTTCGAATCCAGACAACCTTCTGATGTCTTGACCCATAGGATACTCATAACCATGACTTCATGTCTGAAGTGTTCTGAACCCTTACTATGTGCTAACCTTGAAGGCAAGCACCCTAACTGAACCATTTAACCCCCATGAATGTCCCATAAGGTAATTTCTCTTATTATCACCACTTCACAAATGAGAAAAAGGCTTAGATCAAAGAGGTGCTCAAGGTCACAGAGTTAACAAGTAGGCAATCCAGAATTCAAACTGACTTACCTAACTGCTCACTAATTATCTGCAAATGAGATGTTTGGTGTGCTCTGAAGTAAATGCCTGAAAGAGATTTCATGAATGACTTGATTCTCCCATCTAGCTACTCCCTCTGAAAAATCCACTGATGCCCACTTCTTAGGTTGACACACTTCTAATCCCTCAATTATCAGTGGTTATATAAGACCTCTCTTCCACAGCAGGTTTTACCAGCCATTAGGGCATTTTCTGTCTTGGTCACTAGACTACCCCCAGAGACAGGGGAAATGCTTGGTATCATTTTACTTTCAAAGATTTCCAGTTAACTGATGGATTAACTGTATTAACTATTGAGTTAAATGATGTAATTATGCGATTTAGATCTCTTGTTGTCAATGTCATTTCTGAGAACTAACAGGCCACTTCTCAGGCAGGGATATTGCTGATCAATGTGTTCTCATCAACAGGATAAAATAGACCTATTATATAAAGAAAGGAAGCAGGGGAGGTAAGAACTATTGAGTATTAGCGATTACACTCCATTAGGCAGAGACTAAGTCTCTCTTATTAACAACGTATCTTTGGTCCCTACCAGAGTGCTCTTGCTTTGTAAATGTTCACAGGCATTTGTTGAATAAATAAGTTTAAGTAGAATGGAGCAATTTTCATGCATCAGACATTATCAATGTGTTATATAAATAATTTCTTGATCGTAAATGATCTCATTTGATGCTCCCCATATTTCTATGAGCAGTTTTAATCAGGAATCTGGGACTTCATGAGGTTTAAAAAGGTATCCAGATTCTGGAACCAATATATGCTTGACTCTGAAGTCTACACTTTTTTCCCTAATTTTCCTACCCATACTGTTATCCATTACTGATACTGAGTTCGTTTATCTTAGACTCAAATATTTTCAGACAGTATAAACAACTGAAGTTTTAGACAAATTATAACCTTTGACTCCTTGATTGTATGAACTTTGTATAGGCCATTGGCAGGAGAATATTGTTTGACCTGTGAAAAAGCTTAAAGAATAAGCTAAAATTTAATATTTTCCTGATTCATTTTATGTGATTTTTCAAATTCTGCTTTAGGTAATAACTTGTAATTTTCCACTTAGAAAGAAGTGTCCATGCTGCACTTTAATTAATAAATATAATCCATAAAGTAATGAACACAAATTAAACTTGAATAAAGTTCAAAAGCAAATCATCTCAAAAGAGAATTGCATCATAGAACATATGTAAAAATGGCAGTGCCACAAAATCATTCATTATATAATGAAGTTTAATAATCATCATCATTGGTAGAAATTATGACAATCATAGTCATTATGAAAATACTTTAACAGTACCTCTGGTATTCATGACTTAACATATGTGAAATACACTCAGTTCCTAACTTTAAATCAATTGAACAATTATGTCTATTGCAGTTCTTCTAAAAGTGAATTATACTCTTTCTAGCTCCATCTTCTTTAAAATTATACTGCTTTTTAAAATTTATATTACTAGATAGCAAAAACAAGTCAGAGAAATAATTAAAAAATTAAATATTGCCTTAATGCAGGTTTTATAAATAATTATAGATATTTGATCTCAATCTACTTTCTCATTGCTGGTATAAAGAAATAAAAGTTGTTTTATTTATTTATTAATGTTTATTTATTTTTGAGAGAACAGGCAGAGAGAGAGGGAGACACAGAATCAAAAGCAAGCTTCAGGCTCTGTCAGCACAGAGCCCGATGTGGGGCTTGAACCCACAAACCGCAAGATCATGACCTGAGCCGAAGTTGGATGCTTAATCAACTGAGCCACCCAGGTGCCCCAAGAAATAATAGATGTCTTAAAAGCCATAATTCCTGATTCACATAAAATTGTAAATATTGACACCATATTTGATTAAACACTTTAAATTTTTTTTTTAAATGTTTACGTTTTGGGGGCTCCCAGGTGGCTCAGTTGAGCATCTAATTCTTGATTTGAGCTCATGTCATGATCTCGCAGTTTATGAGTTTGAGCCCCACGTTGGACTCTGCACTGAGGGTGTGGAGCCTGCTTGGGACTCTCTCTGCCCCTCCTTTGCATTCTCACTCTCTCTCAAAATAAAGAAATAAACTTGAAAAAAAAAAAAAAGGTTTACATTTTCTCTTAGTTTCCTTTCCAGGTTAGATTTTGAAAATTTCATTGTCCTTACATTTTTAAAAGATAATCGATATTGTTATAGCCATTATTATAATATCTGATATGTAAAGACTATGATGTTTGGGGCATTACCATTCTCACAAAATATCAGCAAAAGCTAGGATATATCCATCTTGTTTTTCTTTTCTTTCTGATATTTATCCAGTTTTAACAAGGTTTTGCTAAATAATCATTCTTTTCAGAGGAAACTCTAAATTTATTTTTTAATTTTTTAATGTTTATTTATTTTTGAGAGCGAGAGACAGAGAGAGGGAGAGAGGGAGACAGAATGCAAAGCAGCTCCAGGCTCTGAGTTGTCAGTAGAGCCCTATGGGGCTCGAACCCACAAACTGTGAGATCATGTCCTGAATTGAGCCACCCAGGTGCCCCTCTAAAATTCATTTATAATGTCATATTAATTAGAATATTTGTGTTAAATGGTTTATAAGAAGTAAGGTGTTGGGGCGCCTGGGTGGCTCAGTTGGTTGAACGTCCAACTTTGGCTCAGGTCATGATCTCATAGTTGGTGGGTTCGAGCCCTGAGTCGGGCTCAGTGCTGATGGCTCAGAGCCTGGAGCCTGCTTCAGATTCCGTGTCTCTCTTACTCTGCCCCTCCCCTGCTCATGCTCTGTCTCTGTCTCTCAAAAATAAACATTAAAAAAATTTTTTTTAAAGTAAAGTGTTAAGAGGCTGGTGTTTTACAAATCTAGTTTTTAAGAAATTTCTCGCTTTTGTATAGATAACATACTACTGAAGACTGAATTATTAGAACTGCTACATAGCCTTTGTGATGTGCTCCCCAGCATAACTGGGCACCAGGAGGCTGTGTGGTAGGGGCTGTGTGATACTCGGCAGGTTGGTTTATGGACCAAACACCTACTGGCTCCGAGTGAGATCTTTCTTCTACTTTTTAAAAATCAGTGACACGCATCTGAAGCAGTAACCAAATACAGACATACATACAAGGTGAAACAGGTGACGCCACAGCCTGGGGAAGCACTGACACACAGTAAGTGCTCATGAAACAAGAGAGAACTGTTCTTAAAGTTACAAAATGGAGGAGGCTTTGTGGTCAGAAACATCAGGAATAAAAACGGAATGAGGAAATGGCTTACCTTGTGCTCCGTCTTCTGGTGGGAAGCTGATCCCATCCCCCCTGCCCCTGCAGGAGGTGAGGAGGAGAGAAAAGCGATCAAATGAGGAGAGGGCAGCTAGAGAAGGCTTCCCCTTAAAAGAGGGCTGGAGGGAGGAGGAAAATGGAGAACGGCCTCCTCAGTGCCTTTAAACTACCAACCGCACCTGCTTCCAATAGTACTTGTGGGCTACTGATGGGCGGGGCATTGTGATTGTTAACATCAAAAACAGGTGGAGGTTAGCCTTGAAAATGCCCAAAGCTAACAAAACCAGTATAGTCTCAATTGCAAAGCTTAATGTAGCTTATTTTGCATGACTGACTTTCATTTCTGTTTATGCCTCATGAGCAAAACCTCAACGCTTTCCCCAAATGGAGGAGATAAGCACGAACTGATTCCCTAACCATTTAAGAAAACTCTACTATTATAACCAATCACTGGGAAGAACAAACAGTTGCCACCCCCTGCCAGTATGAGCGGCTTTATGAAAATATACCCCTGAGCCTCATTCCGTCTTCGGTTTGACTGTCCCTGGTTCACGAACGGCATTTCTGCTGTGAGCACAGTAAACTGCTTCGGTCACTCGTGGGTTTTCCTTCTGCTATTTCTGAACTTTTGACATAATATAATTGCAACTTCTCAGCGTAGCTGCACTGAGCAGGAAGGGGGCAGGCGCTTGATCAGAAGTCATTCACTGTGTCATCATTAGGGAGACAGCATCTCTAGGTGGAGAGTGACAACCCGGTGAGGCTGAGCCGTGGCCTGGGAAGCCTCGGGTATTCGCGGACTGCGGAGGGCAGGAAAAGTGCTGGGTGCCTGCCAGTGTGGGCGCCCTTATGTGGCTTGCAGCTTCCCACACCCGGGCTGCACCTGGGAAGAGCTTCAGGTGGGAGGGAGTTAAAAAATATACCACTGTGGGGGCGCCTGGGAGGCTCCATAGGTTAAGCTCAGGTCATGATCTCCCGGTTCTTGAGTTGAATGAAGCCTTGCGTCAGGCTCGGCACTGACAGCACAGAGCCTGCTTGCTCTCTCCTCTCTCTCTGCTCCTCCTCTGCTCGTGCTCTCGCTCTCAGGATAAATGAATACATACTCTAAAAAAGAAGTATACACGCACACACACACACACGTACCACTGCAAGAGGCCAGATGACTTAACAGTGTCTGACTCCCCTTTCTCTTTTTTATTCCAGTTTAATTAATATGCCCTGTGATATTAACTTTAGGTATACAACATGATGAGTCAGCAATTCTACACAACACTCAGTGCTCATCACAGTAAGTGTGTTCTTAATCCCCTTCCCCTGTCTCACCCATCCCCCCCGCCCACCTCCCCTCTGGTAACCATGAGTTTGTTCTCTACTGTTGGCGAGGCATCTGTTTCTTGGCTTGTCTCTTCATTTTCTTCATCCATTTTGCCTCTTAAATTCCACATATGAATGGAATCATATGGCATTTGTCTTTCCCTGCCTTGTTTCACTCCGCATAATATTCTCTAGATCCATCCACATTGTTGCACATGACAAGATTTCATTCCTTTAAGGCTGAATAGTCTTTTATCTATTCACCTGTTGACGGACACGTGGGCTGCGTCCATAACTTGGCTATTGTAAGTAATTCTGCAGTAAACACAAGGGTGCATATACCTTTTCAAAGTGGTGTTTTCATTTTCTCTGGGTAAATATCTAATAATAGAATTGCTGGATATTGCCATTTTTAACTTTTTGAGGAAACTGCATACTGTTTTCCATGGGGGCTGCACTTTGTGTTCCCACCAACAGTGCAAGAGGGTTTCTCTTCCTCCACACTCTCAGAGATGCTTGTTGTTCCTTGTGGTTTTGATTTTACCCATCGTGACAGGTGTAATGTGATATCTCACTGTGGTTTTGATTTGCTTTTCCCTGATGATCAGCGATGTTGAATAACTTTTTGAGTCATTCTTGATAAGCTCTCTAAGTAATTCTACTATGAAGTTTGGGTCAAGAACCAAAGGGGTGACTTCTGGTTCCTGCAGGGGCTGTAGGAACAACTACAGTGGGAAGACTTCCTACGATGCTTATCCATAGCAGGATCAGGGAACTGCCATTTTGGGGAACATCAGTTGTTCTGACTTTTCCATGCTTCTGTTCTCAATACCTTAGCGTATCACAGCAGTTTCTCACATGTGATCACCAGACCAGCATCAGGATCACCTGGGGATTGTTCAAACTGCAATACTGAAGCCCCATCACAGAGGTACCGAATCAGTAAATCTGGGGGTAGGGACTAGTCATCTATCCTTTAACAAGCCCTCTAGGTGCTTCTGGAAACTAAGTAAAACTAGAGAGATGGTGGCGTAAGGAAGGTGGTAGTAGAACTCCGCTAAGTTAACAGGGAACCGGGAGGATAACTCATTTCTCCAGGACGTGACCAGAGCCATGGGTTGATGACTAGCGGGGGCTGGCGTGTGGAAGGCAGTGGGACTTCCCGTGAGAGGACAATAGTGGGGGCCAGAGAAGAGTCGGCTGATCTGCCTGCTTCCTCTCGCAAGGACGGCTTCTTTCCTGTGTGAGAAGCTGCGGATCCAGCATGGTCCGATGTTTGCACTTTGAGTTGGTAACTCCAACCAGCACTGGGTGTATCCGGAGACATTGAGGAACGACTCGGTAGAAATAGAAAATATGGTAAGTGCTAGAGGGAAGTGAGGAGGGCCAGGGAGACAGACCCTGGCCCGGAAGTTAGAAGAGTAATTTCAGTAGAATAGACAGCTCAGTTATTTCAGTCCTAGGAGAGCCCCTTGGTGGGGATGATGCCCCTCACAACAGAAAACACGGAACAAAACTAGCACGTCGTGAAGGTAGCTCTGGGACAAACAGCATGTTTTGCTGCTGACGGCCGGGGATCCCTTATCACAGTTAGCCAATTAGAAGCATCCCCCTGGGTTCCATATACTCATCGTCATGAACCCAGCCCCTGCAAAGGCAGACAAATCAAGTCCCAGGACGCCCTCTTCTCTTGTGTTGGCGGCCACTCATGTGTGATATTATTTTCCAGGAGATATGACGGTGACAAGCTTAATGCGATTCTCTTACCACGGTTGTTTCTAACTCTTTAATTTCTGGTTCACAAGAAGGAAACAAGATACCAATAACTCTTTTCTTCACCGCTTTTCTTTCACATCAACGCACACCTGTGACCGAAAACTGGCTCCTTTACTGACTGGCTGTGTTGCTTAACCTCGCAGGATTTCGGGCTTCTCGGCTTTACGGTGGGAATAATAGAAATACTAGCAGCAGATTTTATATGGTGCTGTGTGAGTGCTGCACCCACCACCGGCATGGAGCACGCTGTGTGCTTATCTGTAGAAGCTGCTTTCTGTGTATTGATATTCGCCCCGGCAGCCCCGTAGCACAATCACCTGCTCTTCCCACGTCAGGCAGGAGCTGCAGCTGCCACCTGACTCACTGGGGAGCTCGTCTTCCCCACCCAGGACCTCCGGGGACCAGAACGGCCCATGTGGGCGCAGCCAGGGGAACTGGGCTTTGTCCCCTCCACGACTGCTCATAAATGCAGACCGCCCTGGTGCAGTCACATAGACACAGACCGGGGCACCTCTGTTTCTGACTGATGCGAATTCAAATGCTTCCCCTGCCCCCAAGTGATTCTCAGTGTTGCTAGGCATGGCTATCAAAGCTGCAAATATTTTGTGGCATGTTCTTGTGGGCTTACCCAAACCGAAGCAATACTAATTGCAAGCAAGTTCAACATCACATTCCAAACTGGAGTTACCTGTGCCCCCAATGAGACAGCATGAGTCCTGGATTGGTAACCCTTGTGTGGGTTGTGGTGAAAAAGCCCTAAGCTACGACCGAGCTGGGCAGGGAGAAAGGGTGGCCAATAGTTCTCCCAGTGCCTGGGCTAATGCTACTATTGGGGTGTAATATGCATAAGAAAAGAAGGTTAAGGGGCTCCTGGGTGGCCCAGTCGGTTAAGCGTCCAACTTGGGCTCAGGGCTCAGGACATGATCTCATGGTTCGTGGGTTTGAGCCTCGCATCGGGCTCTGTGCTGACAGCTCAGAGCCTGGAGCCTGCTTCTCATTCTGTGTCTCACACTCTCTCTGCCCCTCCCCCCCACATGCTCTGTTTCTCTCCATCTCTTTCTCTCTCTCTCTCTCTATATATATAAAAGGCTAAAATGTTACCTGAAATAAGACCCACCACTCCCCTCTGGGGCTCATTCAGCAGGCTGAGTGAGGAATCTGAGGTGCATGCTGGGATCAGAGGTGTTGGCTGGCCCCATCCTGCTGATTGGAATTTTACTGATGACCGCACTAATCAAGAGTTGTATGAAAATCGAATGGAATGGGTCTCTGGGCCCTTTAGAGTATCAAGTCCAAATAGCAGAACAATAGCATCGTGATGGTTCCCTATCATTGCGTAAGAAGTTACAACAAGCCCACTGGTTTGTACACACAAATTCATCATCTTAGAATTCTGGAGGTCCGAAAGTCGACACGGGTCTCATTTGGCTAAAGCTGAGGTGCTGACAGAGCTGCACTGCAAATTTTAAGGGAAACAATGTTTCTTTAGTCGTTGAGGTTATTGGAAGAAGTTAGTTCCTTGAGGTTGTGGGTTGGAGGTCCCTGTTTCCTTGTCGGTTGTCACTGAAGAGACTTTCCCAGGTTCTAGACATTGCCTGCAGCTCTTAGCTCATGGCCCCTTTCCTTCGTCTTCAAGGATGACCACGGTAGCTCCTGTCTCTCATATTCTACGTTTCTCTGATGAACTCTCGAGCCTTACATTACACATTTTAGGACCCTTGTAATTACACTGGCCCCAAGGAGACAATCCAGGATAATCTCCCTAATTAATGTCACCTAATTAGCAGTCTTAATTCCACCTGCCAATGTCCTTTTGCCATATAAAACAACACATTCTCGAATTCCAGGGGTAGAGTGTGGACATATAAAGACTTGGCAAAGAACACATAGGGCCGAGAGGTGGATGGTTGAAGAGGCAGCTTGCTGTAGCTCTGAACGTCTCTGCACATCATTGCTGAGCGCAGCTCTGAACTAGCTAGTCATGGAGGTGGTTGGTCAAGGTGACCACAGCGTAACTCCTTTACTGCTAGTCCATCTCTAGTAAGGGCAGCTGGCTCAGCAGGCATGCTGCCCAGGCCATGTGGAGCCTCTCTGGTCCCTACACAACTCGTGAGAGAGACACCCTGTGACTATTTCTCTTTGTTGAGTTGTAACATTCGCTCTGATCCACTGAATTTTCTTGTCCTTGGCCTCACATGTGGAGTACTGGCAAATGAATGTCTGTTTGCTAATCATTGCAGTGGACTGAATTTGGTCCCTAAGAAAAAGTCCTAACTCCGATAGATAACTAGGAGTGTGATCTTATTTGGAAATAGGCTTTAAAGATGTAATTAAAGTTCTCATGATGAGACCATCCTGGATTTCAATACAATGGCTGATGTCCTCATAGGAAAATCCAGGAATATTTGAGAAACAGAAACATGGGGAGGAATGCCAGGCAACAATGGAGGCAGAGACTGGGGTTACATGGCCACAAGTCAAAGATAACTAGAGCTACCAGAAGCTGGATGAAGCAGGCCAGGGTTTGCTCCCTACGAGCCCTTTGGAGGGAGAGAGGCCCTTCTGGTAACTTCATTTTGAATTTCTACCCTGCAGAACTGTGACAGAATACATTTCTTAGGTTCAGGCAACAGATTTGTGACGATTTGTTATGACAGGCCTAGAAAACGAACGTAGTTGTCTCCTTTGGAACCTTGCTATTGCTTACTCCATGAAGTCGAGGCTCCACCTCAGAAAGAATACACACTATATATTGTAGACTTATCGTTATTACTCACTAACGTGCAATATCCATTAGGGCACATTAAAAAAAAATTGTTTTTTCTGTCCACCATCCCTACAAGAGGAAGTGGCGGCTTTTTTAACGTTTAATAATGTGGTTCTTCAGGATACAGCATCATTCAGAACCTTGCCAAAATTCAACTAAAATTTTGAAATACTAGCATCTTGGCAATTAAGACCTGTTATAAAACAAGAATGCAAGAATATACACAAAGCTCACCACAGCAAACGTTGAAGTTATTGTCTCACACATCTTGGAACCATAGATCTGAATCAACTAGAATATCTCAACACCATTTTTCTTGGAATAACTGTATATTGATCTCACCTCACATCCACGAATACCCAAAGAATCATAACTAACTAGGGATTAAATAGAAACGATCCTCCGGCACTAAGTTTGCAGCAGAGTTCAGTTTCACCCCGTGCATCTCTAGTAGAATAAAAACTTTCAGGGGAATGCTGTTCTGTATGTTGACTCTCCATAAATCCCCAGATAATCATTATTTTAAGAAGGTGAATACTTTTTCTAGACCCTGAAATGCTATTTCTGAATTTCCAGATTTTAATAATTAATTACTTAAACACACCTGGTAGAGATGATGAGGAAGCCAATGTTTTTCAGCTTAGTATGGGTAAAAACAGATGAGAAAATTACGTTTATTTTTTCTAGATATTATCGAAGAAGGGCCAGGATTTCTGCAAATAAGAATGTGGCTGATATAGTAAACTTTTCAATCCATCTTCTGCTAGTGTGACTCCCTTCCAAATATTTAAATATATACTGAATAATCTAGTTTCATTAGCACTTTATATTAAGCATTGATAACTAGTAGTTGGGAAAAATTATTTAATATTATGACATTTATAAGTAATAACACAGATAGCACGGAATATATCACTTCAAATAGATAGGACACCTACAAGATACTTTAGGGAATAGCTTTCTCCAACTTGGATGTGGAAAATGCATCTACCCATATCCTATGTGTTATATACTACAGATGTGTATGTAGATATGTTCATACCTTTCCTCTCTTAAGTTTATATTTAATACACACTTGGGAGCTAAAATCTAAATACCACTTGTCTATCCTAATAACGATTAACAAATGTAGAGATTTATTCCCTAATTTTTCTTGAAACAAAGGAGTTTGTTTTATTTATGTAACCTATACTTTCCTTTTAAAATTGCCTTTTGGGGGACACCTGGGTGGCTCAGTCAGTTAAGCATCTGGCTTTGGCTCAGGTCATGATCTCACAGTTCATGGGTTCAAGCCTCGCATTGGGCTCTGTGCTAATCTGTGGTGACAGCTTGGAGCCTGGAGCCTGCTTCAGATTCTGTGTTTCCCTCTCTCTCTGCTCCTCCCCTGCTCACACACATACTCTCTCTCAAAAATAAATATAAAGCACTAAATTTTTTTTAATTGCCTTTTGGGGTGCCTGGGCGGCTCAGTCAGTTGAACTTCCAACTTCAGCTCAGGTCACAATCTCATAGCTTGTGGGTTTGAGTCCCTCTTCAGAATCTGCATTGACAGGTCAGAGCCTAGAACCTGCTTCGGATTCTGTCTCCCTCTCTCTCGGTCCTTCCCCCACTTACACACTTTCTCTCTCAAATATAAATAAACATTAAAAAATTAAAGTTGCCCTTTTTAAAGAATATATTTGCTATTATTAAACTGTTTTTGATATATTGGAAAACATTTTTATTTATTGGAATTTACTGGATCTCTGTTCAAATTTTCTTTAATGGAGAAGAAAACTCATGGACACAAATAACTGAAAATCCCAGGAATATCTTTTTATATTAAAATATTATTTTAATTCCACTAGACTTAACATACAGTGTTATATTCAATTCAAGTGTACAAGATAGTGATTCAACAACTCCACATGTCACCCAGTGCTCGCTCATCAGAAGTGCCCCCCTTTCTCCCCATCACCCATCCTGCCACCCATTGCCCCTCTGGTAACCATCAGTTTGTCCTCTGAAGTTAAAAATCTGTTTCTTGGTTTGTCTCTTTTTTCCCCCACTTAGCTTGTTCGTTTTATTTCTGAAATTCCCCACATGAGTGAAATCATGGTATTTGCTTTTCTTTGACTGACTTTTTTCACTTAGCAGTATGCTTTCTAGCTCCATCCATGTCATTGTTAAAAATGGCAAGATTACTTTCTTTTTCATGGCTGAATAATATTCAATCGATGGACACTTGGGCTGCTTCCATTATTTGGCTTTTGTAAATGATCAAAACTACCATGAGCTCTCCCCTCCTACCTGTCAGAATAATGAACATCACAGCGCGGGAACCAGGAGTTGGCGAGGAGCAAGAACCCTGGCGGTGATGACGGGAACCGCCGTGGCCTCCACGGAGGACGGTGTGGAGGCTCCTCACAGGGTGAAACCGAGAACCACTCTATGATGCGGTCATTGCGCTACTGGCTTCTCCCCAAAGAACGGAGAAACACTAGTTCGAGGGATACACGCATCCCTGTGTTTATCGCAGCTTTATTTACAATTCCCAGGATATCTTTTTTTTTTTTCTGTCCTTGATGGAATGTATTAAATAAGCAAACACCCCAACAAGGAAAACAAGTACTACAATGTAAAAATATTAAGAAAAGAAAACCCTCTCACATGCATAAATGAAAGATGGTACACAAAGAACTCACATCTTTTCAAGCTTCAATAGTAAATATTCTGCTACTATATATTGAATACTGCATGGTTTGCCCAAGCTAAGATGAAACCACATCATGAATCAATTAGCATTTTGCATTTTCTTTCATTATCTACTCAAAGTCATGCCTACTGCACCTCTAAACATTTCATTAAGTCCAATTATACAGCAAACACTCCCAAAATAAACTTAGATTGTATTGTAGCATTGGTGGTTCAGTGGTAGAATTCTCGCCTGCCCAGGATATCTTAATCCAGGCTATTGCTCACGGCAGAGGCTCATTATGTCTCCTGGTCAGTCCCCTCTCCGTGCCTCCCCTCTCCTCCCCGTGCAGCAACAAGTGAAAGCATGATCGTTTTTAGAGTTCTAACTCTATATTTTCTCCGGTTTAATTTTAATTCTAACAGCAAGAAGACGCCTCTTCGAAAAGCCTAAGCATCACTACATTTGATCGTCTCTGATGTGGTTACTTGTCTGAACAAGTATGTGTGCCCAGAAAATGTAAATGTTCTGATTAGATACACAGTCACCACACAGCCCGGAGGCAGAGCTGGTATCAACCTTAGCCACAGGATGTGGCCTGAAATTCGAGGGTGGAGTGGATCCCAGAGGAAAACAGATGCAAGTTAAGTAGAAGCTGGGTGAACAGATTGTATGGTTCCCAAAACAATAACAATCCAGTAACCTTTATAACTGAGATGGATGTTGAATCTCCAAACACATTCAACTTTATGTTTTGCCTTGACAAAATGAAGATTTTTGTGTAAGTTTTTATATCTGCTGATCTCAGATGACTTAGGAACTTCCTAATTGTCTATTATCTTGGATTTGTCAATACTGGCCTATTACATTGTTAAACTTTTCTCATGAATATGTAGCTCTGCATGTCTGTGTAATGAGGGTGGAGCGATGTTTTATATACTGTGTATGTATGTGTGTGTATATGTATATAATCTATATAAAATAGGCATATGTAATACATATAGAATAGGTATGCATTTATATGGTGTGGACAAGGCAAATAAAATGGTGGGACATATTCTTACATATAAGGATCATTCTGTTCATTTTGTACTTGAAGAGGAGATTTATTTTCAGGTTGTATACGAATAAAAGTAATTCTATTCCTGTGGGGAGGTGAACATTGATCATTTGGTGCAATGTTTGCAGTACAAACACATAAAGGCCCAGAGCAAGCTGTTGCCATTCTTCGGTAAAGAAGGAATCAACAAGTATTTTGCTGTAGATGCTAACAGAAAACTTCCAAAATAACAATTTGGAACAGGCTCCATCATTAAGGAAACTAAGCTATATAACTAACATACTGCAAGAATAATCTGAATTGATGGATAAAGTCCCTAAAACAACATAGAAAGGTACTTTAATTTCAGTGCAAATAGATTCGGACAGAGAGGAACAACAGGATGTAAGGCTAAAGCAACTAGGAAAGGTCATGACGACAATTCCCTTAGCTACAAAAACTGAGAATAACCACCAGATCCTTGGAGGAGAGTACCTAAAATGTTAATTTGGGGGATCCCATGTCTTCTTTTCCTGTGCCTCCCCCACTATTTCCGCAGCACATGGACTTTTGCTGAGCACGTCTCCTTCCGGGGGTCGCCGCCAGCAGACTTCAGACCACGCCTTGGAGCTCCACCATCATGCCAGAGACCTGTGAGGCAGGGGACACACGGGTAGAGTCTCAGAACCTCGGCTTCCTTCCACATGTCTCTCCAACAGCTACTCTTCTCTTCTATTTCACACATTTAGAATGATCTCAAAAAATTAGTAGGTTTCAATTAGATTTCCCTTGTTTTCCCCAAATTTCATCAGAAGCAAATGAGCCCATGCCCTTATTTAGTTCATGTGCAATACCATCTGAATAATGGCTTCTTTTTTCTGCACTCAGTCTGAATCGTCATTTCCCAGGGAGAAGCGATGACATGAATCTACGGACTTTCGACTTTAAGTCGCCATTACAGACTTGTTTGTTGATGACTTGATTGACGGTAGGTTTCATAAGGACAGCTGTTATATTGTGAGTCTTGCCACCTTTCTATACCCCATCTACACTGTGTCTGAAATACAGATTAGATATCTCAACATTCACTCCAGATTGCTTCCAGTTTTCCCTCTTGTATTGCTAAACATCTACATTTTCTTGAATCTCTTACATCTAGAGCTCCAGATAATCTTTAGATGCTGGAAAATAAATGTGCTTATGTAAAACCTAAATTTGGAGCTGACTTCCATGGGGGAAGAATGGCAACAAGAAATTATAGAGCGGGTGGCCCCAGCCATAAGGTGACATCTATTCCAAGCTTATAGCCAAGGTGGCTGATCATGGGGGCAGTGATGAAACCGTGTCACTGAGCTCTGTCTCTTCCTGACTCCGTCTTTGGAGAACTCATTCTTTAGTTAAGCCGTGTTCTGTAGTAATCCACCAGAGGCCATTCCTGTATATAGAACATGAGTTTGCCCCCAAGTCCTTCCAAGTCATTCAATTTCTTGTATTATATACCTTTGTTATTCACCTATTTTTTGATACCTACAACCAAACTGTGAGTATGCAGCAAATGTTTGTTGAATTAATTAATAAAGAAATGAAAGAGTAGATATAACATGACTTTAAGTGACTTTTTAAATCTATGTAATAGATGAGATTACCTTTCACCCTTTATAAAATAATGTCTTAATATTTGTCTCTTCTTAGTAAAAAGATATGTTATGAACACATGTGAAGTAAGAAATAAGATGGATTGCTCTATGTGAAAATGTACTTTGCCCAATCAGAAAAAAACTGAATACTTTTTAATCTAGTTTTGAAAAAATACAGATACTTCCTCTACAGCCATTAAAAATAAAAACTAAAATGGATTTTTTCTTCCAGTGGATTACATGCTAAAAAGGAAAAAGCAGATAAGACAAATCTAATAAAAAGAATGAAAAAGGCATTCCTTATATGGTCCAAGCTAAGCTAATAAACAGTGACTCATTCAAATATAAAGACTAGAAAACATTAAAACTCAGATAATTATCTGGAGAAAAGGACACATTTGGGTTGTAAAATTTTGTAAATCCAAATTTTCCTTCTTGCTTTTTTTCCTATTTGTATACTGAGCCAAAGGACATAGTTCTAATTATGAAATGCTCACTAATATGGGTAAAAAAAAAAAACCTTTCTAGCTATGTCTGCCCAAATCGTGCCAAATAAACAGTTTTCTTTGGGAAAAATTGAATTAATTCTATCTGGCTTAAGGTAGGATAATTAATTTTAACTGGCTTAAGGTAAAATTATTTTTGTAATACAGACTCAGCCAGCTAATTATTTCTCCATATGTTACTGTCCTCCACACCTGCCTTACCTTGGCGCAGCAGACCTCTCCCATTTCCCTGCTCTTTCTCCATGTTGCCAAGGACAGGCCACCAAAACAGCCACCAACTTGCCTCCAGGCCAGAGAATCACGTTTTCAAGCATTAGTGCAGTACATTAGAAAGATAAATTTCATTTGTGATATTTAGTTAAAGTAACTATGAAGTATATAAAACATCCTTGAAAGTATTTGAAATTACCATTAACAAAAGATATTTACCTTAATCACTAAAGTTACACACACACACACACACACACACACACACACACACTTCAATAATGCCAAATCAGAAATAAACTAAAGTCATTTATAGTTTTTACAAAAGGTATTATAATATGTTTTTGGAACATTGTGTGTTGACTTAAAGTTTTCCAAGTTTAGTAAAAATAAAAACCACCCAGCTATTTTCTTTCTTCTTTTTTTTAAGACATTTTGGCTGGATCTATCAACATTTTATTTTTATTTATCATTTGGCTGTTCAAGTAAATTTAAAAATTTTTATTCACACCCCAGCTAGTTAACCTACAATGTAATTAGTTTGAGGGTACAATGTAGTGATTGGACATTTCCACATAACACCTTGCGCTCATCACAAGTGCACCTCTTAATCCCCGTCACCAACTTGACTCCCACCCCCTCCCTTCTGGTAACCATCCGTTTGTTCCCGACAGTTAACGGTCTGTTTCTTGGTTTGCCTCTCTTCTTTTTTTCTCATTTGCTCATTTGTTTTGTTTCTTAAATTCCACATATGAGTGAAATCATATGCTATTTATCTTTCTCTGGCTGATTTATTTCATTTAGCATAATCCTCTCTACCTTCATACATGTCCTTGCAAATGGCAAGATTTCATTCTTTTTTTTAATGTTTATTTATTTTCAGAGAGAGATAGAGAGAGCATGTGCATGAGAGCAGGAAAGGGCCAGAGAGAGGGAGAGAGAATCCCTAGCAAGTTCCATGCTGTCACTGCAGAGCCTGATGTGGGACTTGATTCCACAAACCATGAGATCATGATCTGATGATATATATCTATAGATATAGATAGATATATTATATCTTCCTTATCCATTCATCGGTGGACACCTAATTTTTAAAAAATATATACATTTCTACTTCTCAAGTTATATACCTATTAATTCAGAATTTTTATTTTCAGAAATCACTCTATCTGTTATAGTAGGACCATAATCCAACTTCAAGAAACATTGCTCTAGGAGACAAGAACGTCTAATTTACTTTTAAATTCCTTTTCTCCACCATGTAAATTTAACTGAACATATATGGAATAACATGATTTCAGAATGCTAGAAAAGAAGCCAATGTGAAATATAAATGTGATTTGTAATTATTCTTTGTTGATTGACTTTCTATTCATTTAACACTAAAATATGACTACATTTACACACACACACACACACACACACACACACACACAAAGGAAGTCTGTAATGGAGGATTAAAGTTGGTAAAAAGCAAAGAGGTTATTTTTTAGTTACTGATATATTGATGCTTCCTATTTTCTGTTTTCCTAGAATTTATAAAGAATCAGAAAATCTGCCAAATCCTGTGGAGGTTTAAATACCATTAAATTAAGCACAACAAAGTGATAGGGAAACACAAAGTGATGGGCAGTGGAAGACAAATAAGATGAAAATTCTCTCAATTATGGCAACAGCCATATTAAATTTAACTGCATGAATTAAGAAGAAATAAATCCAGCAAGTGGAAAAAGAACACTAAGCTGGATTAGGAGCCAACAGCCATTTTAGTGAAAATAAACTGAAATTCTAGAGAAATATTACTTTGTCCTCATGAACCCAAATTAGTGCTTTTATTTAAACTAGTAGCTAAATTTTGGAAAACATCATAAGATAATGGGATTTTGGTGCTGGAGGAATTTCAGCAAGAATCTCCAGACTCTTCTTAAAAATGAGGAAACTAAAGCACAAGAAGTATTATTTGGTCAAAGTGTTGAATATGAACCAGGAGAAGAATTTTATTCTTTCATTCTCTAAACTCTGGTCCTGTTTTCTGTTATGGATGTACTGAATCACACATTTAGCAGTAACTACTTTCATAGAATAATAATGGGGAAGATCTTTGGATTCTTTGATATAAAAGCACTAATTCCATTCATGAGGACTCTGCTGTCAGACTTAATCACCTCCCCAAAGCAACACCCCCAAATACCATCACATTTGCAATAAAGTTTCAACGTATGAACTTGGGAGAGACACAAACATTTAGTAGATCTCAATATTCCCAAAAGTCAGCTACAGATTCAGTGGAGTCCCTACCAAAAACCCTACTGCATTTTTTGCAGAAATGGAAAAGCTGATCTTCAAATTCATATGGAATTTCAAATGGCTTTCAATATCCAAAATGATATTGAAAAGGAGCAAAGTTGGGGGAGCCTTATGTCTTGATTTCAACATTTACTACAAAGATACAGTTATAAAAAGAATGTGCCACTGGCATACTGGTAAGCATGTAGACTAATGGAATGAAATTGAGCCTCCAGAAATAAGCCCACATCTCTATAAGCTACTGATTTGCAACACAGGTGCCAGGACCATTCAATGAGAGAGAAGCAGTCCCTTCAACAAATGGTGTGGGAGCAACTGTATATTCAGATCAAATTATGAAGTTGGATTGCTATCTTACAGTACATATATAAATTAACTGAAAATAGGTAAAACTATAAAAGTCTATATTCTTCAAATTTTTATTCTCTTTTTTTTACTTTCTACTGTCTTTTTAAAAATTTTTTTAAATATAATTTATTGTCCCTTTCTTACACCACACACAAAAATAAAAGTCTTAGAAGAAAATGTAAGGGTTAAATCTTCATGCCTTGGATTTAGCAATGGCTTCTTAGAAATGAAACTTTAAAAGCACAAACAGCAAAAGAGAAATAGACACTTTGGATTTTATCAAAACTAAACACTTTGTACATCAGAAAAATTCCCAAGAAAGTAAAAAGTCAACCTAAAGAATGCTACAGAAGGTTGGGCAATAATATGCCTGGTAAGTGTTTAACATCCAGAATACGTAGAGGATTCTTACAATTCAGCAACAGAAAGGGAAACAACCTTATGTTTAAGAAAAAGGGAGGGGAGGTAACGAATTTGAACAGACATTTCTCCAAAAAGGATATAGAATCACACAGAGGGATTTTTAACATCATTAGTCATGAGGGAAATGTAAATCAAAACCACCGTAAGATACCACACTATACACCCATTCGTATGAGTATAATTTTAAAAAGACAAAAACAAAACTAATGTTTCTGAGGCTACCGAGAGCTAGGAACTCTTATACTCTGATGGGAATACAACGACTAAGCCACTGTGGGGAGTGGCCCCTCCAAGTATTAAATACGGAACTTCCATATGACCCTGAAATTCTACTGCTGGATATACGCATCAAATAATTGAAAACAGGTACTCAAATGGATGTATGTGTATTTATAATAACACTGTTCAAAAGAGTCAAATGATGAGAACCCGGGTGTCCACCAGCATGTAATGGAGGAACAAATTGTTGTATTTTCATAGAACCAAATCCTATGCAACCAAAAAGGAGAATGAAGTACTGATGTGCACGTGAACCTTGAAAACCTTCTGTACGTTAAAGAAGCCAGACACAAATGGTGACATGCTGTATGATCCCATTCATATGAAATATCTAGTCGGGTAAATCCATAGACAAAGGAAGCAGACCTGTGGCTAGAAGCTTCAGGGAGAGAGGAATAGGAGTGCCTATAGAACTTACTGGCTTCCTCTGCATGTGGGGAGTAAGCTTAGGGATTCCCCGAGCCTGCACTGATGGGTGAACAAGGTATAAAGAATTAGAAAGCAGTAGGTTGCTCACACCCAAGTTTGGGTAAACAAGATTCGGTACAGAAAAGTATAGAGAAGGCGGGGCAGAGACCCCAATTATAGAGGGTGGGGCAAAGGTCCCAATATAGAACTAAGGTATATGAAATAAACAAGATTAGGTATTCAGCCTGAAAGTGCCCCCCAACTTAGTACAATAGCAGGAAGCTGCTTCCACAGGAAGGAAGGACCAAATTAGGTAAACAGGTAAATAGGGTATAGACCACTGCAGGGAGAAGTTGCCTTGCACAGATAAAATTAACAAAAGAAAGATGCCGTGTTGACCCTGAGGTCACTTGCTCAGCGGTTCTTGTCCCCGAGACCAGTTTAGGTAAACAGAGGCGGTGCCTCATATCTGCTGTAAACAGACGGTGCTGCCTCATATCTGCTGTAAACAGACGGTGCTGCCTCATATCTGCTGTAAACAGACGGTGCTGCCTCATATCTGCTGTAAACAGACGGTGCTGCCGTCCGGATGCCTGGCCCCAGGTTTTGTTTTGTATTCACCCAAACCCCTAACCCCGCATTACCTTCAAGACCACGTGCCCTCATGTCCATGAGGTAATGTTCACAGTTTCATTGTGTCTTTGTGCACATCTGTCACTAATTTTTGTAAGCCTTCTGATCCTAAAAAAATAGAGCAAGGACCCTTAACTGGGGCTCTTGTCTCTTCCTGGACATTAGCCATCTCTAGCATTTTAATCCTGCATCCCACCTTCTTGCTGGACGAGAAAGCACTCGCGACCCAGAGTCTATGACACCTGGGGATGGCGAATACGTTTTGGAATCCATTACAAGTGATAGTGGCACAACATCATGAATGTATTAAATACCACTTAGTTATTCACTTCAAAATGGTTAATTTTATGGGGGTGCCTGGGTAGCTCAGTTGGTTAAGTGTCTGACCCTTGATCTCAGCTCCGGTCTTGATCTCAGGGTCATGAATTCAAAAAAATAAATAAATAAATAAAAAAGGTGAGTTTTATTAATGTACCTTCACTTTAAGAAAAAGGAAAAGAAGAAGAACAAAATAGTGAGTATCTCAGACTTTATCTTACAGTTTTATTTTTAAGTTGAATTTTAACTTTAGTTTTAAAGAAATATAACAGTTTTTGTCATTTTAAATAAGAAGCTAAATATTATTTTCTATCACTGCTTTATATCAGGTAATATAAATCAACTGATAACAGCTATGTGAAATGCCAATCATTTTGCAATAATATAGTGGATTATCAGTAGTATGTTAGGTGTATCAAACAAAGATGATATAATTTCATATCTGAATGTCACAATTCATATTATAAAATTTCATGAAGTTCTAAATCTATAAAATATAAGTGACCTCAAGTGTCAAAATTTGCATCTTGGTTTTAATTGGCTGGGGGTAAAATATCACTGATCTAGTGTACACAAAGGAAAATTTTAAGAATATTATAAGCCCCCAACAGTCTTACACACCTCATTGCTCTCTATCATAGAATAAAAGAGTATAAGAATTAAGGCTAAATCAAAATATACAATGAAATTTGATGAAAATGGAACATACACTTCTTTATTATTCATTTGACACACATTTATGAAGGTGCACCAAACACTAGGGAGGGCTGAGGTTTACTATTCATAATTTTAATTTAATAAGCTATGAGAGCATTTGTTTTTTTTATAAGTGAAACTCCACCCAGTGATAATATATTCCTAGAAATAAGGCTTCACATGTACGAAATCTTATTTGTGTCTCTTTTTCTCCAGTGTAGAATCACAAAGCAGAAAGAAAAACAAAACTTTTACTTTTAAATTTATTTATAAAAATCAATTTGTTGTCTGTGTTTACGTGTGCATTTGAATGCAAGAATGCATATGTGTATTTAAGGGTGACTCAGGGCAGCCATTATATTAGAGAAAATGTCACCCTATTTGGTAGCATATTGATTTATTTTAATTCAGCATGAACTTTCAGTAGATACCTCTTTATAACAGTGATAAACGGTACTTAAGAATCAATCTCTGCTAACTTCAGAAATTCTTGAAGAAAAGAACATTGTTCTGTTCAATAATCCAATTCACTTTTGCTAAAATGTATACAAAATCATGGATGTGTTTCTAAGTTTTATGAAAGAACTGAATTATCAATTAATAAAAGGCACTCATGTGTAGATTAGTGCTTTGCTACAACTAAGACATTCTTCAAATGAATTATTTTCATTTTTATATACCAAAATATATTTCACATAGAAAAGGGTTAAATTTTCCATTTATATAAAATTCTCTACAGTAATATAAATTTTTACTAATCACTCTGTTAAAAATTAAAATTTCTAGTGTACCTTAAAAGCAAAGCTATGTAAGAATGGTTAAAGAAAAACATGAAATGACCCTGTCTAATAACATCACATTATGGTATTTTATATTTAAAATTATTATTTTACAACATTATAAGAATAGATATAATAATATTTGTTCTTAAATTATTCAATAATTTTAGGAGCATTGAAGGTTTTAAAAGAAAAATAATGGAGGAAGTTAACAAATAAACCGGCATGCCTGCTAAACCTCTGAATGAAAATAAAACATTCCTGAGAATAAAGTTATGAAGCAAAATAAATATAATGTCATTCCTATTCAAGAAATGGACACGGTCAGTAATGTAAATTCATTAGGGATTGACTTTGATGGCCTTTCTACTCTTAGATTAATTCATCATTTTCCTGAAACACATCAATTACCACTCTGTCACATTAGCTTTCTGAAAATGACCTATTGTCTGACCTGAAGGGAGAGAGTCAGTTGCCAGAATGATCTAAGAAAACAAGCCTCCAAAAAGCTCCATGAGAGGCATGTTGACTAGTTCATGGGGCTTTACGCAGTAGAATATTGACCACTTTTTCCAATAACTTTTCACTTCAAAAAGTATGATTTGGAATGGAGAATACATATACTGCATATCAGCAGAATCAAGGCTTTCCAAGTACAAAACTTGGTGTCACTTGATAAAGTAAAGCAAATCAGCATTTATAGGTATCATTTTTAGAAAAATGGTTGGGAATCACAATTCTACACTTCTCTATTTCAGTAAAATGAGGACATATCTTGAAAAATATTAGCTTATATGTGCTCGTTCCCATTCTGGTTGTTTTGTTATGTCCTCACGTTATAGTGGGCACAAATTCCACCTTTCCCTTCTTTTTCCCTCTTGTCTTCTCTGGTCCTCCTTCTGTTCTCCTCGTCCCTCTGTCCCCCTAAAAGTTCCTGGAAGTGAACAAAGGGAGGAAAGGAGGTGGAAGTAAAAGCTCAAAAAGAGATTACAATTGGTGAAATCCTTCGACTTTTTTCTTTTTCTTTTCACCAAGCCCTGGTGAAGATGTTCTTTTCTTAACCTCAGGATTTATAGGTTGAGGATTTATAGGTGGTCTTGAAACTTACTTCTCTCTGTGTCTCTCATAGGTGTGGTCCTATCTCTCATACATCATCCTGATTAGTAATTTTCCAATCTATTCATTAAAAATTCAGGTGTACTGCTGGGTTTTTTTTTTAATTGTAAAAAACTGATGCACACATAGCCTTAACATAAGACACAAAAACAACCACCGGATAGATGGACATTCATGTGATGAGATCATTTGTGTCAAGGAGAATCTTTGTCTTTAAATTAATAGTGCAATTTAAAATTAAAAAATATTTTCTTTAAAAATCTATTCCCTATAATACTAAAGCCAAAAATTATGCAAAAAATGTATTCAAAATATAGCACTCTATATTTCAAATATATATGTGAAATTCTTCCTATCTTGTATAATAAGGATTTATAAAAAAATCATCAAACAATGAGAATGTTAAAGTTCAAGAAATAATACAATTTACTGATATGGAGGTTTCTATGAATACCAGGTAATTTTGTGTCTGTCACAGACATTTGTTAAATGTGATAGGTAGAAATATGTTGTAGTAAGAGAACTCACACCTCTATTAGAGAAGGGTAGTTGAGTGGTTACTGTTTTATCACTTACATGCCAACACTTATTTCCACTATCTCTCCCGTATATATTATTTGTATGCACATAGATATACGGTACTTCCATATGATAATTGTGTACCTATGTGCACATGATACTCCTATAGGGAGCTTCTATACAGAGCTCATATACATGTAAATTAGGTTTTGTTAAAATAATGTCAAAATTACAATTTAGCTTCATGTTATAATAAAACCTACACTATTCCCTGGACTTAGGCATGTTCTAGATGCAGCTCTGATTCATTTGGCACTTGGGGACAGAATCGTGATCCCAGTGGGGAGCTCTGTGGCACCAGGGACTCTGACCTGCAGCTGCTCTATGATAAGTAATTATTTTGGTTCCCGTAGTGAGTCTGAATTCTTAATGAAGAGTGAGAATCCCCAGCACCTCTTCCTGATCATCAAGATAGTATATATGTAAGGAATAGTTTTCTGCTCAATGAACACACCCACTGGGCTGGTTAGGGCTTCCAGAATCTTCTCATTTCCAGGTTCTGTTCAGTTCTAAGCTGAAAAACTACACTTTTCCTAAGACCTCAGGTATGGACTCTGTGCCCGGTTGACAGGACACTTCAATCGGCACATACGCCAGTTCCAAACAGTGACAATCAACCCTCATATTTCCTAACTGGCGTACTTTATTATGTTATAATGTTTTGACGTAACTAGATAGAAATCAAAATGAAATAGGACGAATTACTTCATCTGTATGCCCATTCTACTCTATTCTAAGCGATTATCATGATGTGCTATGGATAATAATTTATGGATTTATCTCCCTTTATAGACTTTAAGCCCATTCTGGGCAGGGATAATGATTCATTAGTCTTCATGTCACCCAGCTTCTACGGCACTGACTGACACAGTGTATAACATAAAGTGATTGGTGATTCAGGTGAGTCAAACACACACAGGTATTTTGATGATCGAACTTGTTTCATAATTGAAATAATTCTGTGTATCTACAAGCAGAAAACATGAAAACATCTCTACAGGTGTTACGTATGTCAGAGCCGCTATCCTGGCTGGTTTCATATATTATTTTGCTCTAACAGAATGGATATTTGCATTGCCAAGTCACAAAACACTATGCAATTTAATCTTGTATTTGCAACTAATCTCTCGAATGACAAGAAATAAAGAAAAGTGATATGGAATTCAATTGTTCTGGCCACTTAGCTTTTAGAGCTCATCTGAGTATGAACTACTTATATAATTAAAAAATATGAGCTTATCAAAGTCACTTTTTATTCACTGGTAAAGGAATGAAAAAAAGAATTGTGCATTAAGATACTCTACGTACTTTAAGGGAAGAAATAGAAACAAGATGTAAATGTTCTGCAGCAGGTTGACACTGAAACACACAAATTGCAACTGCCATTAAGAGATTATTTTTTAAATCTAAAAATGATTTATTAAAAAAAATTCCTTCTATAGCAGTAATTTTGTCTATTAGCTTTGTGATAAAATAATTCCAAAACAACCTAAATTTTGAGTTTAATTCTAGTTTTAACATTTATGTTATACCCTACAAAAGCTATTTGCAACATGATGCATTGAACTGACTCAAAATAATTTTTCTGAGACTAAAAGCGAACCAGAGTAGAGTAAATGTAATTGAAATTAAATTGAAATACTTATGCAGATCCTTACTATAGGAACTGACAAATGCCTACTACATGGTTGTTCAAACTAAAGGAGAAATATGCTTACTTAAAAATAAGATCAATTGCTTAAAAACATAGGGGCAAAACTTTATAAAAGAAAATGAAAAGTGCAAACGTCCATCCTTTCATTTTTTCTTCCTTTTGGAAAAGCTTGAAACTGTCAGATTTGTCACATTCTAACATTTTCGTACAAAATCTGTTACACTGTGTCCATACACATGAACAACATTATTCTACCTTACAATGAGAAAAAGAGCAAGCATTGGATGTTAAATGGTACAAAAGGAAATATTCAGACGTGGAGGTGGGTGAAAATTAAGGCAGGATCAGGGAGGCAACTACAGTGACTGAGAACATTTGCTTCCAAGGAAGCTGATACCTTGATTTTTTCTTGCAGTTCAATTTGTGATGTCTTGAAGTCAGGACCTGGAGAGTTTACACTTAATACATTTTTCCTCTCCAGAAGCTCTTCCATTTCTTTCACCTGGGCCTTTAGCCTTCTATTTTCTCTTTCCAGTACTTGTTTTTCGGTTTCAAGTATTTCCCTCTGCTTCTGCTCCAAATTATTTTCAGCTTGCAATCTCTCTAGCTAAATACAGAAAACACAAAGAAGCAACAGGTAGCATTTGTAATTACCAAAAGGCAAGGCACCCAGCAAACAAGTCCCCACTAAGAAAGGTTCACAGACACACAGATTTATGTAATTTTTAAAAAGAACAGGGTATTTGTCTGAAAAGTTGTGCACGACACAAAGATCATAAGTCCAGGCTGTGCCCTAGATAAATGTAGTTTTCCTCTTGGTTCCTGAGACTATTCCTATAATCAACAGACTGTATTCGTCACATGCCAAGTGAAACATGATTGTATTCTGGCAATAATCTCCACTTAAATATGAACACTATCCATTGGGAAGGCACAAAATAACTTCTTGGGCAATCTTGATTGGATGGATATAGATCGTGTATTCATTCACTCATTATTTATTTACCCTACCTTTATTTATTTATTTATTTATTTATTTATTTATTTATTTACTATACCTTTCAAGTTCCACCTATTATATTGGTCAGTGAGAATAAAGACAAGTGAGTGAAACAAAATATTATACATTCCATAATTAAAGTACTATAGAATACAGTCAATCACACATGAGTGAGTGGCTAGTTGGATTTCCAGGGAATTCGAGGTGGGTAATCATGGCCAACAGGCCAAATCTGACCCGTCTTCTTTAGTATACCCCATAAAAATGGTTTTTCATTTTTTGATAGTTCAAAACAATGAAGAAAGAATACTATTTCAGACACATTGACAGTAAACAAAATTCAAATTTCAGTGTCAAAAATAAGTTGTACTGGAATGCAGCCATGTTGATTCGCTGCCATACTGCTTATGCTTGTGGTCACACGAATGACGGCAGAGTTGAACCGTTGAGACAGAGGCTATGTGACCCGTGAAGCCTCGGTTATTTACTATGTGCTCCCTTCCAGACAAAGTTTGCTCACTTCCGCTTTCTTCCCAAGATTCTCCACCAAGGCTGTACGTGAGATTGTCCCAGGGAGATGTCGATAATTACCGGTGAGCCAGAACGCCCTCTAGAAGTTTGATTTAATGGATTTAGGCTAATTTTAATGTTTCTCTCCCTTAGCCAGTTTTTGTTGTTTGAACACTTTTCTATTTATATTTTAAAGAGGCAATATCAAATGTGTTTATTTTATTCAGTCTCATTTTAAATGTTTTCTCATTATTACAATGACATTAAGTTATAATTGTCTGTTATGATTATTTTGTTGTTGTTCTGGATGTTGTAAGTGGAAATGATTAGTAGCTTTTTTAGCTCTAAATTCCAATCCTGAGCTATGAATTCTAATCTTGACTTCATAATTTATTCTGTGGGTAAATTTGGTCGGCAACTTCATCTCCCCCATGTGGACAATTTATTTTCTAATGTAACAGAGTCTGTGAGAAGTAAAATTAATTATATTGACAGGAAAACACTTTGCATAGCAAAGAGAAGAAACCCTGTGGTCATACATTTGGGGGACAATAATTATGTATGTATTTCTCCCATATATTTGGGCATCTGTATATCCAAATGTCAAAGTAATTTTATGGCATAAATCTGTATGGTGAAGCCATTCTTCACAGCAGAAAAACAAGTAGAACCTAGTCCTGATTCTGTCACTTATTTTTTGGCTGACTCTGAATAAAACATTTCCTCTTTTTGTTCCTTTTTTTAAAATAAAATTCAGATGAGAACAGCAGACCACCACATCTGTGGAATTATAAGGGCGAATGAAATCAGTTATTTGAAATGCCTTATAAACTATGTAACATGATTAAAATGTGAGACACTTTTAAACTGTTAAGGACAAAAATTGGAAATTATTCATTTTTACATAGTTTTAAATGGGTTGATTGCAGAGTACTGATTAGAATTATGCTATTATAAAGTATTTTTCGTGACATTTTATTCTAACAGAGAGATCAACTTAAGGAAAATGTTAGACTTCAAAAATATCGTTAGACATTTCTAAAATATGCTTATTCACATACATATAATTGTACCATTATTATAGTAAATACTCTGTTCCCAATTCAAAGAGAGGCTCTGGGTTCTAATAAACAGGAATCCAAACTTACATTCTTGAGACTAGACCTTGTGTATCAACTAAATATAATAAAACGAAGGGATCAAATTTTAGATGATGTGGTTTAACATGTGTGCTATCAATTTGGGGATTTAAGGTGAAAACAGAATTTCAAAATACAATTACTACCATGACACCTCTTTAATTATTAAGATTAATGCTTAAACTTTTTCACTATCATCATATAACTTATGAGAGTGGAAATAATAAAGCTGAAACAAAAAATCATTAATTGGAGGTGAAAATTTAATTTAAGGGGCACCTGGGTGGCTCAGTCAGTTAAGCAACCGCTTCGGCTCAGGTCATGGTCTCCCAGTTTGAGGGTTCGAGACTCCACCCCGCCAGTGCACAGCTTGGGATCCCTGCTTGAAATTCTCTCCCTCTCTCTCTGCCCCTCCCTGACTCAGTCTTTCTTTCCCTCTCAAAATAAATAAATAAGCTTTTAAATTTTTTTTAAAAAGAAAAATTAATTTTAGGCAAAAATATATTTTGGCCAAGGGGAAATATATGGTATGTCAAGGTGTTGTGAAATTTAAAAGGTATTGCTGAAGTCCGTTTTATTCCTAATAACAGGGAACAGATAGAACTAAGGTTTTAAAAAAGTAATAAATGGTTTGAATAAACTCTAAATCTCTAAAAAATAATTAAAGAAAGGAATGATTTTACCAGGTGTAAAAAGAAATCTTAAATAATCATGTCTGATTATTTGGTATTTGCTGCCTATTGACACAGAAATTGATAAATTTACGTATACAATGCATAGCAAAAAAGTAAATGTTATGTAGAAATTGGAACATCATGAATATTATACACAGTTTTTAAAAATTCTTTAAACAGATATTTATTGTTGAGAGAGAGAGACATGGTGTGAGCGGGAGACACAGAGTCCGAAGCAGCTCCGGGCTCTGAGCTGTCCGCACAAAGCCCGATGTGGGGCTCGAACTCACGAACTGCGAGATCATAACCTGAGCTCAAGTAGGACACGTAGCCAACTCAGCCGCCTACGTGCTCCAATATGATAAGCAGTCTTATTTCTGTTTTCATCTCACAAAATTTTTTTTAGTCACATTATTTTTTTCCAAGAATCATATGAAAATTGACCACATTAAAAACCATTCAACTTAATGCAAGTTTAAAAGACAAAATAAAAATCAGGTACTATTTTAAGCTTTCAGAATTTATGGTAAACAATTCTAATAATCATATCAAATTGAATGGAATTCCACTGAACTTGCTTCTATTGATCAAGAGAAAATCCAAAAATATTTTAAATCCAACTCTAATATGCTATAACTTTTAACTGATCGTGGGTACTGTTGTTAAATGAATTTCAGGTAATATGAGAAGTTATTGAAAAAATGCTTTCTAAAATTTTTAATGTAAAAATACATTCTCTTCAGAGTAATTAATAAAATATTTATTGATTTAATGATTTCCAATTATATATATATTAAATACTGAGAAAAATATATAAATACCCAACTGTTCAGATGTTCAACAAATACTGAATGTCTCTTATGTAAGAGGCACTGAATATTCCATTTTCTTTTTTCTTTAAAAAAAATTTTTAACATGTTTTTCTTTTATTTTTGAGAGACAGAGAGAGACAGTGTGATCAGGGGAGGGGCAGAGGGAGAAAGGGAATCTCAGAATCTGAAGCAGGCTCCAGGCTCTGAGCTAGCTGTCAGCACAGAGCCTGATGCAGGGCTATAACCCACGAACCATGAGATCATGACCTGAGCTGAAGTCGGATGCCTAACCAACTGAGCCACCCAGGTGCTCCTATTCTATTTTCAAAATACAAATAAATGCCTAGGTATAAATTGGGCAGAGACTCATGAAGGAGGACACCCACTGGGTGCTATGAGAAGGTGCCTGCCATAAGTTAGGCAATCAGAGGTTATTTGAATAATTAGTATATAAGCTGAAATCTGAAGTTAAAGAAAGAGTCAGAATCAAGGCGAGAGGGTTCCAATAAAGGAAGAAGGAAATAGGTTTGCGCATTATAAGAGGCAAGAGTTCAATCGTGAAATATTCAGTGCGGGGTAGAGTATGATATAAAAAGAATCTGGACAAGCAGGCAGTGGCTCTGGGAAGTTACGTGTGAACTCAGCAGTCATTTGAGTTGCTTGTGGAAAATGTCATATTGTGATTATCTCTAACGACAGAATATGGGGTCATTTATAAACATTTTCATCTACTCACTCAATATTCACCAATTATTATTGCTTGATGCTTTTGAAAAGCCATCAAAGATCCCAATCAGTGCAATCACTAGAATGGAAGCTTATGAAACCAGAGCTGGGCCATTTTGTTCATGAGCCTGGGACCTAACATGCTATGTGGGTGACCTACAAGGAGAAAGTACACAATGGTAGTCTCTAGGAAATAGCCTTCCTGTATTTCAATTACAACAATTAGACACAAAACAAAATTAAGAAAGCATCTTAGAAGATTTATGTGACGCCAGTAGGATTTGTCAGATTTACTCCCAAGTCATTGCTTTTAGCATAGTTCCACTGCTTTTTGTGACAGGTGAACGCAGTGATGTAAAGAGAAGATGTCTGGGAAAATGACCTAGAGTTGATTTCCAATTCTCTTAATCTTAAATGCCTCTGTTTTTCATCTATAAAATGTAGAAAATACTTCCTAGAGCCTGGTCTTATCAGGCAGAAATTCTATTTTTTATGGAAAATATTTATTCGAAACTCAAATATTTCATGTAATAAATTTGTTTTCTAAAGAATAAAACATATAAATGGCCAAATCAAATAAGGGCAGATGAAAATAGTATATTTATTTTCCATATTTTATCAAGATGATGATCATTTTGTAAATGGACCTTGTCTAGTGAGAAAAGCCCCACTAGAACGCACTGTGTGGCATGCTGCAGGCTCATGAGGAGGCACCTAAAACCAATGTGGATATCCCAATAATATATTTGCAGATATTCAGAAGTTTTATTTCAGGCAAGTCAGCCATAAAATCTCATTACAAACTATGATTTTGGAAGCAAAAGGTAAAAAGCAGGAAGCTTGCTATTTCCTAGCAGATGATTACTCTTGTACTGAGGTCATATATATTCCTGGGAAAGAACTATATAGGTTCATATCCTTATAGTAATCCTGTAAGTTTGTACTTGCTGCCATGAGGACACTGGGGTCCTTAAGAGCAGAAGTAATTCTCCAGGCAGGTAAAGAGTCTGGTCTACGGGTCACCTGAAGTTCCTCTCTGATTGCAATGCTGAGCTCATTCTGCCCATGCCAAGCGAGCAGCTGATGTACGTGTATATGCCTGCAGCAGCAACCATCACGTTTTGAATCCATTGTACTACATTACAGCAGAAGCATGTTTTCTTGTGATATATTTTGGAGTTTTGATCCTTGTTTCATCTTTCCCTGCCAGCAAACTAATTCAGAGGAAAAGCAATTCTATAGACTCACATTAAAAAGTCTTAGCAACTTGAAGCTAATGCACTGTGCATATTACTGATGTCATCTGCCCCGGGTCTTTTAACATTCTTTCTCTGACCAAGTCTTAGAATCACAAATAAGAATTGGATAAGCTCTCTCCTAAATAAAAATCTACTTCCCACCTGTCCACAGTTAAATACAGCTCAGTGATAGCTCACACCCTCTTCGACCAACAGTCATGAGAATAATAAGTGATTTTAGTAATGGTAATGTCACGTGTATTTTGCTTACTTTAATTTCAAGTCTTTGGAGAATTTCTAAAAGTAATGAGCCCCAAAACTAATTTGAAATAAAATATGTGCCAAAGTTAAATAGAAGAAAAGGGATACACATGCAAAAGAATTAATCTAGATACAAAATTAACTCAGGATGTATCACAAGCCAGAATGTAAAACACCAAACTATAAAAGCCATAGAATATATGTAGCAAGGAGAAAATTTAGATGGCTATGGGTTTGTTGATCACCATAGGTATGGTCCATGAAAGACATAATTTGATAAACTAGATCATTAAAATTAAAAATTTCTCCCCTGTGAAAAACAATGTCAAGAGAATGAGAAGACAAGCAATAGGCTGTAAGAAAATGTTTGCAAAAGGCATATCTGATAAAGGACTGTCATCCAAAATAAACAAAGAATTATTTAAATTTGACAGTAGAAAACAAACAACCCAACTGCAAAAAAAGGCCAATGATGTATAAATAATAGACATCTTACCAAGAAGATACACGGATGTCAAATAAACATTTGAAAAGATGCCCCACCCTCCTACACTGTTGGTGGGAATGTAAACTGGCACAGCCGCTCTGGAAGGTTGCTCAAAAAACTATTGATAGAACTTCCCTATGACCCAGCAATAGCACTGCTGGGGATCTACCCAAGGGATACAGAAGTGCTGACGCATAGGAGCACATGTACCCCAATGTTCATAGCGGCAGTTTCTCCAATAGCCAAATCATGGGAAGAGCCTAAAGGTCCATCACCTGATAAATGGATCAAGAAGATGTAGTATATATATATACAATGGAGTACTACATGGCAATGAGAAAGAATGAAATCTGGCCATTTGTAGCAAAGCGGATGGACCTTGAGGGTGTCATGCTGAGTGAAATAAGTCAGGTAGAGAAAGGCAGATACCATATGTTTGCACTCATAGGTCTAACAGAAGAAACCTAACAGAGGACCATAGGGAGGGGAAGGGGATAGAGAGTTGGGGAGAGCGAGGGACACAAATCATGAGAGACTATTGAATACTGAAAATGAACTGAGGACTGAAGGGGGGGAAGAGGGTGATGGTCATGGAGGGGGACACTTGTGGGAAGAAGCACTGGGTGTTATAAGGAAACCAATTTGATAATAAACTATTATAAATTAAAAAAAATAAGAGAAAAGATGCCCCACGTCACACATCATTGGGAAAATGCAAACGAAAACAATGGGAAACCACTACACAACCATTAGGATGATGGAAATCCAGAGCACTGACAACACTAAATGCTGGCAGGAACATGGAGCCCCTGGAACTCATCTGGCACTGCTGCTGGGAATGCAAAAGAATGTGGCTACTTGGAAAGAGAGTTTGGAGGTTTCTTACAAAACTAAACATTCTTATCGTATTATCTGGTGATCATGCTCCTTGGTATTTACCTAAAGGAGCTGAAAACTTATGTCTGCCCAAAAATCTACAACCCCAACCCCCCCAACTCACACAAACAAAACCAAAAAACCAACACGGCTTTACTCACAACTGCCCAAACTGGAGCGACGAAGACCCCCTTCGGTAGGCATAAATGGATACATTGAGGTATGTCCAGACAATGGAATATTATAGAGCCCCAAAAAGAAATGTGCTATCAAACCATGAAAAGAAATGCAGAAATCTTAAATGCATGTTGAGGCTGCATACTGTATTTTTCCAACTATACGGCATTCTGGAAAAGGCAACATTATAGAGACACTTAAAAAGAGTAGTGTCTTTCAGAAGTTGCAGGGGATAAAAGGAGAGGCTGAAGACAGGGGAGAATAAGTGCGTGAAGCAGAGGTATTTTAGAGCAGTGGAAATACTGGGCATGACCCCGTAATGATGGATACATTACATATTTGTCCAAGTCTATATAATGTCCAACACCAGTTACTGCACCTTAATGTAAACTAGGATGTGTCAGTGTAGGTTCGTCAATTGTTACAATGTGCCACTTTGTGAGGGAGCTGATGGTGGGGGAGGCTTTGCACGTGCAGCGTGGGAGGTGCAAATCTCTACACATTCCCCTTTCCCCTCAAGGTGAATCTAAAACTTTTTAAAAAACCAAAGCTTAATAACAATTTTTTAAAAGAGATGTTTTCATATTTTGGATAGTTACCCTTTATCAGATATATGTTTTGCAAATATTTCTTACTAGTCTTGGCTTGTGTTTTAATTATCTTAATAGTTTCTTTCACAACAAAAGTTATAAATTTTAATGAAGTACAAATGAACAATTTTTTTCAAAAAAAAAAAAAAAGAGGAAAGCCAGAGAAAAGGAAGCCCTCATGCACTATTGGTGGGAATGCAAAGTGGTACAGACACTATAGGAAACAGTAAGGAGAATCCTCAAAAAATTAAAAATAGGATTACCATATGATCCAGTAATTCCGCTACTGGGTATTTACCCAAAGGAAATAAAAATACCAACTTGAAAATACATATACATCTCTATGTTCATTGGGGCATCATTTACAATAGTCAAGACATAAAGGCAGCCCAACAGTCCACCAACTGATGAATAGATAAAGATGTGGTATATATATGTGTATATATATATGTACATACAATGGAATATTATTCAGCCATAAAATAAAAGAGATGTTGACATTTGCAACAACATACATGGATCTAGAGGATATTATGCTAAGTAAAATAAGTCAGCCAAAGAAAGATGAATATCATATGATTTCACTCACATGTGGAATTTAAGAAACAAAACAAATGAAATAACAAAGAAAAATAGAGATAAAAAATGCAGACTCAAATATAGAGGACAAATTGGTGGTTGCCAGAGGGGAGGTAGGTGGGGAGAAGGGTGAACAGATTAAGGGCATAAGAGTACACTTATCATGATGAGCACTGAGTAATTAATAGAATTGTCAAGTCATACTGTATATCTGATACTAATAAAACAATATATATGAATTATATTTCAATAAAATTGGAGGCCAAAATACATACTTCTGATTGAACATGAATCAAAAGCAATGGAAGAAAGTTACAAAGAACAATGTCTCTATGTATAAATAAGTCAATATATATTAGAATGACAAGAGAAATACATTTATAATGACCTTGCTTATACCCTGGCAGAAAAAAACTTATAAATTTCACAAGGAAAAACTGTAAATGGGTATTTTGGATCCCTGGTTTTGTGGAAAAGTCTAAAAAATTCTTACTGGTGTTACAAAATTTCATAAACAAATGTTTTCTCCACTTCTATGAAGCATCATTGAAAAATAATGTAAGTGATGTAATAATCATCTATTCATATTCTATCATACCAATCTAACTGTTAAGATTTTAAAATGTGAACAAACGTACTGTTGTTATGTCAAACAGGAAACACTGTGTTGTGAGCACATCCTACAACAACCCGAGAAAAGCTATAATCTAAAAACAAAGCAGTAAAGAGATGTTTCCTGCACTGCTCCTGCCGAGCTCTGATATGCTGCAGTGCGTTTCTTATAAACTTGGTCAGGCATGAACTTCATGGAAGCAATGCTTCCAGAACTTGAGAAGTGAAACACAATAGAGCCTCAAAGATACGGATGTTGTTTCAACGAGAACAGGGCCAGGGGTTTATGTAAGGTATGTCTGTCTAATGCAAGTTAATTTTGCTGTGGGTTAACTCCATCCTCAAGTGGTACTGAAGGCTAAGAGAAACTGTGTGAACACACAGTCCTTGGCAAGATCCGCAGCAGGAAAGTAAATAGAGTATGAGAAAGATGAAATTAAGCAAGCTACGAAAGGTAGACCTTCCTCATTTCCAAAATCTCTCCTAAAGTAAATTTGAAAGTAGACAAACTCTCTTGGCCCCAGAGTTAACCAAAAGGTTTTCTCGAAGATTTTGATAGCTCTCAGTTTCCATTGACCTAGAAGATATATTGACTAATTGCACCTACACCGATGGTTCAGATAAAATAGAAAGACAACTTTAATTATTAACACTGAACGGTGAAGGAGAAAAACGTGCGTATATAATTTACAGGAGAAAATAGTAGAAAAGTTCAATGAATTAAAAATGAAATAGCAGCAAGTAGTTATAAGCTTCCTGTAAATCACAGCTTTAAATCAAGAATGACTTAATAAATGATGTTTATGTTTTATTTTTTTAATTTTTTCAACATTCGTACTTTGAGAGACTAAGAGAGACAGAGCACGAGCAGGGGAGGGGCAGAGAGAGGGGGAGACACAGAATCTGAGGGAGGCTCTAGGCTCTGAGCTGCCAGCACTGAGCCTGTCGCGGGGCTCGAATCCACAAACTGCGAGATCATGACCTGAGCCAAAGTTGGACGCCCAACTGACTGAGCTACCCGGGGGCCCCCGATGTTTATGTTTTAAATATGCTGCTTTTTAATATCTGATTTTAGGGGAAATTTGACAAAAGATACGTATTGATGAATTATTAGAAAATACATAATGAAGAATAAATAATTTGTCTCATTGATTAAACTAGAATTACACAATATTTTTACAATAAAATTAGAACATTCATTCAAAAGATTAATATTATAATGAGGCAAGTTAGCTCCTTCCATTCATCTTTAGTCTGAAGTCAGCATGTTTCACTGGCCCCTCTATTCACTACTGGTTTGATGACAAATCTGTTGCCAAATCAACTGTCCATATACAGGTGTGGCTCTGACTCTGGTCTCTTATTCCATTTCTCTGGTCTACCAATCATTGCACAAACACTACTCTATTTGTTATGTGTATTATACTTACATGTTATATATAAAAATACAAATTTCACTCACATATGCATATTTAATTGATCTCATTTCCAGCAATATCTCTAAACTCTTGTGAATTACGTTTTGTAGACTCTATTTTCTAAGTAGATAATTCTATCATCTGTGATTATTATACTTTTGTATCTTACCAATTCTTATCATTTTATTTGTTTTTCTTTTCTTTTAGGCCTGTCTGGCATCTAAAGTGGAATCTTAAATTAAGAACGTGATATAATGCTTCTAATACTCCAACATTAAATAAAACATTTGTTCTAAAATTTTGCTACTCTATCAAGTTTTAAAAGTCAATGTGACTCCTAGTGTGCTAAAATGTTTTTCCGTATAATCATGAAATAAGTGGTACCAACAGTTTTTATGCTTTTATGTAACTTTTGAGATAACTAAATAATTAATTTTTTCTTTTACTCTGTTTAGTGTAGTGATTTACATGACTGATGATCTAACATTCCATTTCGTGAGAAATCAATTCTTTTTATTTACTATGAGATTAACACTACTTCTACTTGGTTAATATTTTTGCCTCCATATTTACATGTGAGAATGACTGCAGTTTTCCTTTCTTATATTATCCTGTCTAGATGGAACATTAGGATTAAACTAACACAGTAGAAAAAGTTGAAAAGTTTTTCCACATTTTCTCCTCTAGAATATGTTCTATAAAATTGGAATTATTGGGACACCTAGGTGGCTCAGTCAGTTAAGCTTCTGATTTCGGCGGCTTAGGTCATGATCTCATGGTTCACGAGTTCAAGCCCCACATTGGGCTCTGTGCTGACAGCTCAGACCCTGGAGCCTTCTTCTGATTCTGTGTCTCCCCATCTCTCTGCTCCTCCTCCATTCATGCCCTCTCTCTCACTCTCTCTCTCTCTCTCAAAAAGAAATAAAAACATTTAAAAAATTGTAATTATTTACTTTGAATGGTAGAAGTTAACCAAAAAATCATTCTGATAATATAGTTTTATTGTAGGAAGAGTTTTAATTTAATAGTTTTTAATTTACTTTATATAATGTTATAAGTTGTGGGAAGCTGCATAGATTCAGCTTATCAGCAGGAAGTGTCGCTCTTTGTAGGGAGCGACCAGAAAAACAAGATTAACCGTCTACAGACCAGGGATGTGTATTTCCTGACTCCGGGATTGGAGACGGGCAGACAGGAGAAGCCAAACTGAACAAAAGATCGACTGCATTCGGACTTATGCAGTGTTAATCGTACCCCTGCCCAGCATCTCAGACGCAAGTCTGGGCGCTCCTTTTGATGCTGTGTTTGAAATTTCAGTTTAGGTTTCCCTTTTTCTAATAATCATTTGACTCTGTTACCTGGCAACCGACCCATGTCAGCGTCCCGCCCCAAACCTTATTTAAGGTGTGGATATTTTCTCAATAAACTGGGCTTGATCAGAAACGCTTGTCTTGCCTCACTCTCTGTGTCTCCTTCCTGCCCTATTCTCTCTCCCTCCCTCAGGAACGGCCGATTTACCGCCCCGCTGGCCAGGGCCGAACCGACAATAAGTCAGTCAGGCTTTCTATTTCTACAAGAGTCATAGTGGGTAAGCTATATTTTTCTTGTCAATAATTTATTTCATGTAAGATTTTATTTTTATTAGCATCATACCTTCATAGTGTTCCCTTATCTTTGTAAATCTCTATCTAAAGCTGTGTCCCTTTTTTATTACTAGTATTTTCTAATTTTGGCTCTTGACTAATTTCACTTGAATTTCATTTCAGTTTATTTACTTAAAAATTTTTTTTGAAACACCCACTTCTGGCTTTGTTGACTATCTCTATTATTATTATATAATATTAATATATTATTAATTCCTGATATTGTCTTTATTTCTTCATTTTTACAGCCATTGTTCTTTTTTCCTACTAGAATATTAGCTCTCTCATTTTTTGGTTGTTGTTATTTTGTTATTCTGGGTATGCCAAGAAGCAGCTATACAATAGGCATAAAAGCACAATGGCTTTTGTTAGGAGGAATGGGTAGGAGAGAAAATGAGGGAATCAGAAGAGGCAGGGGGCGGCTGGGTTGCAATCAGGGCTGACTTTGAGTTGGGGGAGAGGAAGGAAAGAGGTGGAATCATCTTAGATGTCACCACAGTCCAAGGGGAGTTAGGTGAGGTCATGGCGGAGATGCTAAGTTAGTGAGGAGCTCACATCTCCCAGAAACAAGGAGGCTGTCCCCTGCCGGTGGGAAGCCTGATCCAATCGCCTGGCTTGCAGAGCACAGCAGGTAGCATTCTGGGTGCATTGCACTCCCTGTAATTGCGATCTGAGAGTCCCCATCCCATGGTGCACATAACCGTTTCCTAATATAGTCACCTCTGTTATAAATATCCCTGAATTTTGCAGATTCTCTCAAGAATTCCGTGTTTTATCTGTCAGTCTTATAGCCCATTAAATTTATTTATTTGACCTAGGAGATATTTAGATGTCTGTTTCCAATATCTGAATAAACAAGTTTCTTCAAGTTATTTTCTATAATCAATGCTATAATAAATGACCACCTATGGTCAAAAAATTGTATCTTTTAGGAATTACACAGTTTATAACATTACCAATTACTCAGTTTGGAACATTACCAAGGACTAAATCCCCATCTTTCCACACAGCCTCCAAAAATCAATACGAAGAAATAAATTACTCATTCTGCAAATATAATTAAGAGGCTTATTTTATTGTTTTAAAGTTTATTTATTTTGAGAGAGAGAGAGAGAACAAGACAGAAAGTGAACAAGTGAGCAGGAGAGGGTTTGAGAGAGATGGACAGAAAAAGAGAAAATCCCAAGCTTTCAGAGCAAAGGTCAATGCAGGACTCAGTCTCCTGAGATCATGAGCTGAGCTGAAATCAAGAGTTGGACACTTAACCAACTGAGCCACCCAGGTGCCCAGAAACCTTGATTCATATGTAAAAGTTAACATATACATCCAGGAGCAGCGGAGACCTCTCCAGAGACCATGCAGGAGCAGAATCAGATGGGATTGTGCATTAGATGGAAGCCCAGCTAGGGTGGCCCACTGCAGGGAAAGTCATGTCACCCTCCATATCCTGAGAGCAAACCTCAAACCCAGAGGACAAGAAAACCATCTACTCTAAGGAATGTAAGAAAGTAGCTTAGAAAGTACTAGGAGAATAGCTGTCAGTCCTGAGGTGGTACTTCTTAAGGGGGTCAAGTAGAAGAGTGACATGGCAGTTGGATATACCCAGGTAAAGAAAAATTGGAGAGCAAGAAGTTTCTATAAAGGGCCCTATCAAGAATCAGAATGCAGATTAATCTGCATCCCTCTACCCAAAAGCTTTAATTAGAAAAAAACAAACAAGAACCCCAGTCTTTTGTGTGTCAACAAAAGGAAACACTCTAGACTTAGGAAATTAAGTACACACCCCACGCTCTTCATTATTCCACTTCTTCCATAGAAATACTTGTCATTATTGTCACTTTTCTAGGAAAACGCTACCCACCTTATCACAACAAGCAAAAAAATCAATATCCACACAAAGTTACTAAAAGTATAAAATAAAAATAAAGACTTTTCAACCACTAAAAACCAAATAATCCAATTAAAAATTGGGTAGAAGGACATAAACAGACATTTGTCCAAAGAAGACAGGCAGATGGCTAACAGACATATGAAAAGATGCTCAACATCCCTCATTATCAGGGAAATGCAAATCAAAACCACAATGAGATACCACCTCAGACCTGTAAGAATGGCTAGTATTAACAACACAATAAATAACAAGTGTTGGTGAAGATGCAGACAAAAGGGAGCCTGGTGAACCGCTGATGGGAATGCAAACAGGTGCAGCCACTCTGGAAAATGGTGTGTAGGTTCCTCAAAAAATTAAAAATAGAGTTACTATTACTACGGCATAGTAATTCCACTACTGAAATACTGACCCAAAGAATATGAAAATAGTAACTCAAAAGGATATATGCACTGCTATGTTTTTGCAGCATGGTTTATAATAACCAAATTATGGAGGCAGCCCAAGCGTCCATGAATAGAGGGATGGATAAAGAAGAGTTGGTGTATACACACAATGGAATATATTCAGCCATAAAAAGAGAATGACATGTTGTCATTTGCAAGACTATGGATAGAAAAAAAATACTTTCAACTGCTGAAAATACTCCTCATGAACCTATCACATGACAAAGGAAAACAATAATACTACACTCCAACATAAATTGTATTAAAGCAAAAAGAGAAAAAAGTGTAAACCATGATATTGGATACAGTGAACTAAGAAACTGTATTCCATACTGATTATATAACTGGAATATAGTTTTTCAAGTGGTTTTTAACACAAAACTCATTTAATATCCAATAGGATATAGTCTCAGAACAGTGAGGACGGCACAGACATCTTTACCTCCACTTAAGTGAATTATTATGGCTAATAACACTGACGATGTGAATTTGTAACAATTTTATGTATGTTTTAAGACAAAGCAAAGAGCTTTATATATCAACATTATTGGGAAAGAAACAACATTTTAAAAGGAAAAGAGATAACAAAAGATTAAGAAATGAGACATTTACATTGGAAAGTGGTTTGGCAATTTTCTAAAAACTTAGGTTTATACCTCTACTATCAACCAGCAATTCCACTACTAGGGATATAAATTCCACTCTCAAGATTAACAAAAATATAAGCACAAAGCATAAATAAATTAAAATATATTCAAATTGTATTCATTATAGTCAAAATCTTTTTAAAAAACCATGTTCAGCAATAGGAGAATGGATAAACAACTTTCAGTGTATTCATACAGTGGAGTATTATTATATTGTTACTAAGTAAAAAGAAACAAAATATTGATCCATGAAACACCACATACAAAACTGAATATGATACAATAAGCAAAGGAAGGCTGGTACCATCAAGCATCATTAGGCATGTTTCCCTTTCAATGAAGTTCCGCCCAATGGGCAAAATGCATTTGCGCCTCTCATGTGGGAAACTGACTGGGAAAGAACATCAGTAAAAAACCAGAACTTGACAGGGACACAGAAATATTCCATATCTTCCAAAGACTGTGCTTTCTGCAGATGCTTACATATTCCATGATGCACTGATCAGTATCACTCAATATCTGCTCTTTAAATTATGTGTAAATTACACCTTAGAAGAAAAGGGTAGCAATAAATACTTAATGCTAAGTCCAAATGAAAAATATGAAATATGAACGTGACTGCAGTTTTCCATCTCTGTCTACAGAGAGGACGTGGGAGCAAATATACGGCAAGGGAGATGGACATGCTCAGCACCCAAATCTTTCCAGTAAGATAAACCAGAGAACTTTGAGAAATCCTTGCCTCCAGACTAGAAGCTAGGAAAGTACCTGATGAATCCAGAACATAACTGCATCTGAAAACAGTTAATCACTTGGTGATTAATGGGAAAATGTCATAAGGACCCTAGTTCCAGCTTAAAAGGACTCCTACTGGCTGATTTGGGACAACTGAACATCCAAAATGAAATCAATACTAGTGTATAATACCTTGAATCAAACATATTCAGTACAACCCAAAGATAGAAAAAGAGACAAAGAGAAAACTTTTTTAAAAACTTTTTTTCTTTGTTGCAGAATGATGCCAGCTAATAAATGCAGAGGGATAGAGGAATTAGAACTCTGGCAACTATGAATTACAATAATTATAACGAGTTCAGTTAAAAACAACCAAGGGGTGCCAGAATCATTAGATAGAAGGTACTTAGAGAACAGGGTATTTTTAGGATATTAGACAATTTTCTGAAAGATCATTCACTCATTTAAGGGTGGAAATCCACACCCTAACCAAGCAATCATGGTCAGCATCACTAACAGTAGAACAACACGGCATGATGTTTCTCTTTATGGGATTCCTGAGAAATATGTAGATAATGTACATGTTACTCTTGCTAAAGAATGTTTCATCTGCTATAAAGTAGCCTGTAAACCAGTGGCTCTTAACCAGGGTGGTTTTACCCCAACGGGACATTTCACAAAGTCTGAAGATGCTTTCGTTGTTATGTCTGAAGAGGTGTTACTGGCGTTTGGTGGGTAGAAGCCAGGGGTACTGTGAAACGTCCCACAACGCAAGCACCACCTCAGAGCACGCCATCCATGCCGGGGTTGAGAGATCCCGCTCTAGACTTTCCTCCTCTCTACGGTCAAACAGGACACAGAAGAGTAACAAACACTGTCAGCAAGCGGACAGCTCCAGAATGTGGTATTGTCTGCCACCGGACTACTCTGAATTTTTAAAATAGTAATATACGAGGAATAGTAGGAGAAGCGGTCCGAGAAGGAAAAGGATTAAATAAGGTAACACCTTGTGCATTAATAAACTCAATCACATTAAGACAAGCAGATCAAAAAGACATTCTTGAACAAATAGAGGGAATTTAAATATGAACTAGATCTTGATTATATTATAGCTAATAATTTTTTAGGCTTGATAATTGTGGTTATGTAGGAAAATACTCATACTCTAAGGTGATTCATGTGGAAGAATTTGAGAAAAGTATTATTTTATTTTATTTAGTTTATTTATGAGAGAGAGAGAGAGAGAGAGAGCGCACATAAGAATCCCAAGCAGGCTCCACGCTGCCAGCACAGAGCCTGACGCAGGGCTCAAACTCACGAAGTCATGAGATGCTTAAACCAAGAGCCAGATGCTTAACCGACTGAGCCATCCAGGCACCCCTTGAAAAAAGTACTATGATGAATACAACCTGTGTCCGAGAGGTATATTAACTACAGAGATTAATCTGAAAAGATAACAGGTAATGTTACATTTAAAAATTAATAAACAGAATGAGGCATATGGTATCATTTATAACAGTTTAAAATGTACATTTTCAAGAATATATATAAAGAATAGGTCTATATTGCAATAGTTGCCTATGTGGGGAATGCATGTAAGAGAGGGATATATAGACAATAAAAAAAATGAATGAGTGAATACAAAGAAGAGAGAGACTTCGCAGAGACCCATGGTGACAATGTGCCATGAGCTAAGGCAGATAGCATAATAAAATTCTCTGCCTCAGAGTATCAAAATAAATCAAAATATTAAAATACAAATAAATATTAGTGTATACGTGAGGGCCAAAGCATAATTTAAAAAGATAACTGTATTTTTTTAAAAGGAAACATAAATTATGCTTGACTCTGATGAAGAAATCAAAAGGGAGAGGGTGCAAATATATATATTTTCTGGAAAGACTCAGGTTAAGACAATTGTGCTAATAGTGGCCCAGAAACACAGACCTTCTGGATGTGATTCTGGTGCTTGAATGTAAGGACCCATCCCCCACCCCAACTGGTGGTGGTGGATATAAAGCATGGATCTCACTTGTGAACTGGCATAAAGTAAGAGGAAGCATAGAGTTGAAGGAGAGGCATTTTATATGGTCACTTAACAGTTAAATAATATGGAAGCAGTGGCAATTATATGGATTTTGGAAGTGGCCAGATTTTATTAAATGACTTGGAAGCCATAAAGAAAATAACTGACAGGCTTGGGTCAGCCAATTTTGAAATCACAGAATGTTATTGAAGCCAGAAATTATTCCTGATGGTGTTTAAAGAAGCTCTTATCTCCTGAATCCAGTGGGCAGACTGAGTGTCCCCAGTCCCAGGAATTAATCTTATATGGAAGAGCTGCACAGGAGACAAAACACTTGGTCTGGAAAGTTCTCCAGTGCTAGATCAGGGTCCTGAGAGGGATGCATGGGACCTTGGAGTTGGGAAGAGCTTATTTGAGTGGATGCACATGAACTCCCTGAAGAACTATCCTATCCCAGGGGGACTACTGAAATGAGTGCCTCAAACACCATGTAGACACAATCTACCCGCATGGCCCTAGGAAACAGCAGATAAATGGTGGGTGACGATGGACAATTAAATGTCATCAAGTGGTAACCCACATTCTCTTTCTGGATGTCATATCTTTGCTGGACTTCAAATGACCTTGATGTTCTTCAGAAGACCTCATTGGTACTTTATACTGAAGACATCATGCTAATTGCATCTGATGAATGAGAAGTGGGAGGTGCTCTGGGTGCCGTAGTTAACTCACAGGCAGGTCAGAGAGTGGAAAGTTCACCCACTTAGGTTAGCATCCTACCGTGCCAATAAACTGTTTGGGGACCTAGTTTTCTCGAGCATGCCGAATCATCACCTCTAAGGTAAGGGACGAGTTACGGCACTAAGAAAGAGGCAGAATGGTTGACCTTGGAGAAAGGAGATACTGCACTTGGAAATAAGGTTTTGACTCATTTATGAAGTGACTTAAACCGTGGCATTTTTGAGTGGGGCCTAGAGTAAGAGAGGGAGCAGCAGGTCCAAACTGTTGTGCCGGCTTTCCTGTCATTCATTCCACTTGGCCTGGCAAATCCGATAGAATTAAAATACATCATAGATAAGAATGTATGTGGAGACTGGCAGACCCCAGTGGAGGAGACACAGAACACACTCCGAGGATTCTCAAACAAGGCAACGACATCTCCTGAAGTGAACTACTTTTTTTATTTCAAAACTAGATCCTCATATGCTAAAACCAGTTCCTAGGAGAGGATGAGTCCTGATCATGAGACAGTAAGTGACTGTGGCTGGAGCTGCCTGTCATGGTCCGGACATTATCACATCCATTAAACCATAAGGTCAGACAGACTTACAGCAATTCTCCTCTTAACAGAAATAATATACTGAGGATCAGGCCTGACAGGTGCAGAGGACAACAGTAATTTACACATATGGAGGGACCAAATCCTCAAGTTACCTATGTATAGTATGTGGATGTCTCTCTCATAGCTCACACATACAAGCCCATGGGCAGTACCTTTCAGTGAGCTAAAACAGAAGGGAAAGAATAAAAGGGATGATCCATGAGTGGGTCATCTTGAGAGGTTGGCATGAGACAAAGCACATACGTACTCAGTGGTGGCCTAAAGCACAATGATGAGAAAAAAATCCTTCCTTGGAAAAATACACTTGTCATCAGTGTTGAATGAAGGGACAAGCCACCAAAGGTAAGGAGATATATATATATAACTGACTGGAAAGTGGCGAATCACGTGGCCACTTGGCTGGGGTCCTTGACAAAACAAAACTGAAAGACTAAAGACAAAGAAGTCTGTGCAAGAGGCATTGGGATGGACATGCAGTTTTGGATGTAAAAAGTGTCCTTTTATGTATTTATTTTTGTTTCCCATATCATATCTGCCAGATTTTCCACCAGAGAAGACGTTTTAGCAAGCAGACAGGAAGGACGTTGGCGTCCAGTCAACATCCCTCATTCTTAGTCCTCCACAACCTGGAGCTTGAGTAACAGGTTCAAGGTTGGAGGTTGTGCCTGGGCCCCATGGAACGGACTTCCTCCCAGCAGAGCTGATCTTAGCTCTTCACCTGCTGAATGCCTGATCTGCGAGCCTCAACTGACAGCCACGCAGAGACAGAAGACCAGACCCTTTCTGTAGGAGGCAATGCATAGTTTTCATTTGAATTGAAAAGTGCTCTTGTCTTTTCTCTTGTCCAGCCAGCAGCATGATCTAAAGGCTTACACAGAACGTTGTTTACCAACATAGATTCCTATGAAACATCACCTAAAAGCTCAGGCACATTTAATAGCAAAGGAGATTAAAAAATAGGTGCTTTACCAAGACCACTCCTCCAAATACCAATCACAAGTCAGCAGAAAGCCTGAAAAAGTGAGGATGGTTTGTCAAATGACATCTGTGTTTTCCAACTTGAGGGAGCTACTCTACAAGGTAGGACACTGTCCTCTGTTTTTTGCATATAGTGTGGGCCATCGGCCAATGTCTGAGGCTGTGCCCTAGTACACTGAATATATGCGTATGTCCAGGAACCAATGTATGAAAGTAGGATTGCTTTTTCTCACCCTTATTCCTTGTGTGTCCCCATTATTCTCAACATTGGTAGAATTTTATTTATACCCTGACAGGGATAGATTAAACATCTATGTAAAACATGCTTTTCCACTGTGCACTATAAATATATTATGATTCTGAGATGTTTCAATGTTTTTACTCACTTGGTAAGGTTAAAAGTTTAAGAGTCTTGACAAAATAATGTTTTGAGTTTTGATACCAACATTAGAAGTGTGCGTTAGTGTAGCTTTAGATCTGTAGTTTAAGTTTTCTCTTTTAAAAGAGAAAGGATATTTCTCAAGTGTGAGTCAGTGAAAAAATCAATTACTCAAATATGTCAGTGAGCCAAAGTCCAACATGAACATTTGTCTAAATTCGAAAACAAATGTCAATGAGTATGGATCGATTATGTGAGAATCTTCAACTTACCTGACCTTTTACTGAAAAATTCTTAGACATTTATGTTAGAGAAAGATTTTCCCAACAGATTTGATAAAGGTCAAAGTATAGACTTGAGTATTATTTGAAATTTGGTCTCCAATAATTATTTATGACCAGAATTCGAAATCACTTGTAAGGAAAAATTTTAAATGGCTCATATCTAGAACGAGGTGGTTTTTGGTTTGTTTTGTTTAATTTCTTGATGTGCTTGTTTTTATTTTACCTATAGCCAGACACTTCTACATCTCCTTACCTTACCACAAAATTAAATAGAAGAAAGAAGAAAGAAGGATGGACCTTCTTCCCTCTCCCATCAAGGGTGGTCAAAATATCAAATTTAAGAAGTTTTGAATGACAGTGGTTTCTACTTAACTTGGAATAATGGATATAACCTACTAGAGGATAAACCTTAGTGGAGGCCAGAATTTGTCTCTGAAGGAGAGAAAATGCAGAACAAGTATAAAAAATTTTAAAGAACCAACCAAACAAAGAAATGGTCAGGATTCTGAAGTCACCTTATGAAAAAGTCAGTGATAATAAATTATTTCCCGTTTTATTTCTCTGTGCTACAGGGCATGAATTTCCAGTGTCTGACTAATAATAATTGTCTTGCTTATTTACATTCTTACCCAAGAGGTTCAAATTCAAATTTTCTAAGGTGGGATAGTGCAAAGCCTGCCTTTCTATTGCACATAATCATTGCCTTTTTAATCATGCTTGATGATTTTTTAAAATTGGTGGAATGATAATCATGGTTAAAATATTTTTAATATATTTAAAAATAAAATGTTCCTGGAATGATGTATTGTATCATTATTTAACCACGTCACATAGCAATTTTTGCTTGCTTTGTATATTTTTATTTGGTATTCTAACATAGGAGATTATGCTGCAAAAATGTGCAAAAAAGAAATTCAAAATAATAAGATAAAAAATACTTAAAATATTTAGTTGATTTATGAAGACATGGCGTTTAAATCTAATTCTGCCATGTACTATCTGTGAAGCCTGGGGCACATTCCTTAAACTTCCTGAGCCTGCTTTCTCATCTGAAAGAAAATAATTTATATAATAATACAAAATAATAATATTGATAATAAGAAAAATAATAATCATACTTCTCTTATAGAGTTGATGTGCTGATGAAATAAAATCATATATGTTAAGGGCTTATAAAGTACTTGGAGCCTACAAGGAATCCATAAACATTAGTCATAAATACCTAGTGATGCTCAGTCTGAACAAAAACAGAAACATGTATTTTAATAATATATGTGCATCTTCCATTATTTTTTAATATTTAAGGCAAAAATGCATATATAAAAGGCTTCCTCCTTTTTCTTTTGGCCTTTTTCCCCCTTCTATCTATGCTCATCTCCAGATGATACCTTCTACTTTTGGAAGACATACTCTTATTCATTGATAAAATATTTTATAAGAATAATTATCTTGCTTTATCACTTGTTTAATGTAGTTCTTTTGTGCAATAATTGTTATTGTGGTGAAAGCCTAAAGTTGGAGACTCAAATATGGACTTTGGAGAATTTTTCTTCTTCCAGCTCCTGCTAAAAACACATACAAAAAGGCCACAGGCTGTAACAACTGTTTTGAACTTAAGCAGGTCAGTACTGAAAATAAAAACTAATCTATCAGATCCATTACTGTTAAAAATAATTATTCCCATGGAAGACTACCTCAAGAAGCAAGAAAAATCTCAAATAAGTAGCCTAATATTACACCAAAAGAAGCTATAAAATAAAAAACAAATAAAACCCCAAACCAGCATAAGGAAGGAAGTAATAAAGAGTAGAGCAGAAATAAATGATATAGAAACTAAAAAAGACCAACAGAGCAGATCAAACAGATCAAGGAAATCAGGAAGTGGTTCTTTGAAAAGATCAACAAAACTGATGGAGCTCTAGCCAGACACATAAATAAATAAGTAAGCAAATACATGAATAAGAAAGAGAGAGGACTCAAATAAATAAAATCAGAAATGAAAAAGGAGAAACAACAACCAACACCACAGAAATTCAACTGTAAGAGAATATTATGAAAAATTATATACCAACAAACTGGACAACTTAGAAAAAAATGGATAAATTTTAGAAGCATATAACCTAAGAGAATGGAATCAGGAAGAAGTAGAAAATTTGAATAGACCATAACCAGCAATGAAATTCCATCAATAATCAAGAAATTTTCGGCAAACAAGTCTGGGAACAGATGGCTTCACAGATAAACTCAAACAAACATTTAAAGAAGAGTTAATACTTATTTTTCTCAAAGTTTTCCAAAAATAAAAGAGGGAAGAAAACTTCCAAAGTCATTCGATGAGCCCCCAAACCAGATAAAGATACTACAAAAAAGGAAAACTATAGGCCAATATCTCTGATAAACATAGATGCAAATATCATCAACAAAATATTCATGAACTGAATCCAGGAATACATTAAAAAATATAATTCACCATGATTAAGGGAAATTTATTCCTGAGATGCAAAAGAGGTTCACTATTTGAAAATCAATAAACATGTTACATCACATCTTTAAAAGAAAGGATAAAAACCATATGATAATCTCAATAGATGCAGAAAAAGCATTTGATAAAATACAACAGCTGTTCATGATAAAAACTGTCAACAAAGTTGGTGTAGAAGAAACATACCTCAACATAATAAAGGCCATATATATATATACATATACATATATATATGTATATATATATACCCAAAGCTAACATTATACTCAATGGTAAAAATTCTAGAGCTTTCCCACAAAGATTAGGACAAGACAAAGGTGTCCACTCTCACTACTATTATTAAACTTAGTAATGGAAGTCCTAGACACAGCAATCACATAAGGAACAAAAGGAACAGAAGGCATCTAAATTGGTAAGGAAGAAGTAAAATTTCCACTATTTGCAGGTGATATGATAGTACATATAGAAAACCCCAAAGATTTCATCCATAAACTATTAGAACTGATAAATAAATTCAGTAAATTTTCAGGATACAAAATCATGCACAGAGATCAATGAATTCTTATACACCAATAATGAAGCAAAAGAGAAATTAAGAAAGCAATTCTGTCTACAATTGCACCAATAATAATTAAATGCAGAGAAATATACTCAACCAAAGAGGTGAAAGACTTGTACTCTGAAAACTATACAACAGTGATAAGAATAAACGGAAGAATACACAAACTAATGGAGAAATATCCCATATTCATGGATTGGAAGAACAAATAGTGCTAAATCATCTATACTACCCAAAGCAATCTCCAGATTTAATGAAATCCCTATCAAAATGCCAGCAGCAGTCTTCACAGAACTACAACAAATAATCCTAAAATCTGTATGGAACCAGAAAAGATCTGAATTAGCCAAAACAATTTTGAAAAAGAAAAGCAAAGCTGGAGGTCTCACAATTCTAGGTTTCAAGTTATACTACAAAGCTGTAGGAACCAAAAGACTATGGCATCAGCACAAAAATAGATACATAGAATAATAGAACAGGATAGAAAGCCCATAAACAAAACCACGAGTATGTGATCAATTAATCTTCAACAAAAGAAGCAACAATATAAAATGGGAAAAAGACAAGTCTCTTCAACAGATGGTACAGAAAAAACTGGACAGCCACATGAAAAACAATGAATCTGGACTACTTCTTCACACCATACATAAAAATAAATTCAAAATATGCCAAAGATCTAAATGTGAGACCTAAAACCAAAAAATTTTAGAAGAGGGCACATCCAGTAATCTCTCTGACATTGTTTATAGCAAATTCTTTTTATATATGCATTCTGAGGCAAGAGAAACAAATGCAAAAATAAACTCTTGGGACTATATCAAAATAAAAAGTCTTCACAATGTAAAGGGAACAACTTCAAAAAAACTAAAGACAATCTACTGAATGGGAGAAGATATTTGCAAATAACATATTCAATAAAAGGCTAGTATTCAAGATATATAAAGAAGTTATACAACTCAACATCCAAAAAATGGACCCAATTTAAAAATGGACAGAAGACACAAACAGACATTTCTCCAAAGAAGGTAGCCAGATGGCCAACAGACACATGAAAAGATACTGAACATGACTCATCATCATGGAAATGCAAATCAAAACTACAATGAAATGTCACCTCACACCTGTCAGAATGGCTAAAATCAACAACACAAGAAACAGCAGATGTGGGTGAAGATGTGGAGAAAAAGGGACCCTGTGCACTGTTGGTGGAAATGCAAACTGGTGTGTCAATTGTGGAAAACAGAATGGAGGTTCCTCCCCCAAATAATAGAACTACCCTAGTAGACAGTAATTGTACTACTGGGTATTGACCCAAAGAATAGAAAAACACTAATTCAAAAAGATATATGTGTTCCTATGTTTATTGCTGCATTATTTCTAATAGTCAAATTTTGGAAGCAACCCAAGGGTCCATTGATATGCAAAGGTATAAAGAAGTAGTGATTCTATCTATCTATCTATCTATCTATCTATCTATCTATCTATCTATCTATCATCTATCTATAATGGAATATTATTCAGCTATAAAAAAAGAATGAAACCTTGCCATTTGCAACAACATGGATGGAGATACAGAGTAAAATGCCAAGCAAAAAATAAATCATTCAGAGAAAGACAAATACCATATGATTTTATCCATGTTGAATTTCAAAACAAACAAACCAAGAAAAAAAAAAGAGACAAACCAAAAAAACGGACTCTTACCTGTAGCGAACAGATGGTTACCAGAGGGGAGATGGGAAACGGGGGTGGGAGAAATGGGTGATGGGGATGAAACAGAACACGTATCATCTGAGCACTGGGTAGTGTACAGAATTATTGAATCACTATATTGTACATCTGAAACAAATATAACACTGTATGTTAACTATACAAGAATTAAAATAAAATCTTGATAAAAAAATCATGTTTACTAGGATTACACATTATGAACAAAGCTTTAAATTTTTATATTTATAGAGGTTATCTAATAATATTTCTATTGCTTAAATATTTAAAATATAGGAGAATTTCTAATAATTGGGAGAAATACCCAACCATACCAAAAAAAATAAATTCAATAAGAAGGTCAAAGGGTACTGAACTACTTCAGTTTACCCCAGATGGTAGAGTATAATAGGAAAATTGGGCATAGCTTTAGGACTTAGGTGACTAGCCGCTAGTTTCTTGATATGGCCATCCTTTAAAACATCACACGCACCAAGCTGTACCAGTGGACACATATGAAATCAATGTGTTGGGAACACATTGAGTATGGTCAAATAGCAAATGAGTTCCAAATGAGTATGGACATATAGACAGCGATGCCCTCCCTCCATTTTGATTCTTTTTTCTTTCAACCTCATGGAAGGTTGAAATAGAAGGTTCCCTTTTTGATAAGTACCTTTATCTTTCCCCACATCCATCCCATCAACAGCCCCTTTCTGGGCACCTACTATTAGCCATGCACTGTTGCAAAATGGAGCTAAGATCTCCCATGTAAACAGACAAGCTTCCTTACCTTTTGCCATGTTCACATTAATCTGGGATTTTGACAGAGAAGCGTGAATGCACATTTAATTCATATGAAAACACGTTTATCGAGGGAAACACTTCGAGGATAATGGGAAAGTTCTAAGTCTAACGTAAAATAGAATGTTTCCCTTCATTGGCTATTTGAACCCTTGTTCAATACAACTATAACCGATTTAGGAAAGCAGTTTTGAATTCGAAGCATTGAGAGTAGTAAGTGTTGAGATAACATGGAAATGTAAATAAGCATGTTTATATGAATTTGCTAAGTTCACTTACTGCCTCAACAGAAAGCAGTAAAGTGGATTTTGAAAGAGATGTACAGAAATTATTGGCAAAAGGGTTAGGAAAAGTCCCAAACATACGTGTATGCACCCAAGAGAGGACAAGACCTGGGGGCCATCAGAGCAGAGGCCATAGGTGGGTCCTCAGGAAAACACTAGGTGACTTGGGGTTGTCACAGTTCTAATTAATCCAGTGTCTTCCCTTCCCATGCACTTTATAATCTTCAGTAGATTGCTTTCTATCCAATTGAATACAGTAAGGAAATTTTTAAAAATTTATTTAAATTCAAGTTAGTTAACATGCAGTGTAGTATTGGCTTCAGGACTAAAACCCAGAGATTCATCACTTACTCAGTGCTCATCCCAACAAGTGCCCTCCTTAATGCCCACCACCCATTTAGCCCATCCACCCTCCCACCTCCCCTTCAGCAACTCTCAGTTGTTCTTTGGATTTAAGAGTCTCTTATGGTTTGCCTCCTTTTCTTAATGTTTATTTATTTTTGAGACAGAGAGACAGAGCACAAGCAGGAGAAGGGCAGAGAGAGAGACAGAGATACATAATCTGAAGCAGGCTCCAGGCTCTGAGCTGTCAGCACAGAGCCTGACACAGGGCTCTAACTCACAAACTATGAGACCATGACCTGAGCCGAAGTCAGTTGCTTAACTGACTGAGCCACCGAGGCGCCCTTCCCTCTTTGTTTTTAATCTTATTTTTCCTTCCCTTCCCCTATGTTCATCTGTTGTGCCTTTCAAATTCCACATAGGAGTGAATTCATATGGTACTTTTCTTTCTCTGACTTATTTCATACTTACCTTATAGGTCCCTCCATTTTCTTGCAAGTGGCAAGATTTCATTCTTTTACACCACTGAGTAGTATTCCTCTGTGTGTGTGTGTGTGTGTGTGTGTGTGTGTGTGTGTGACATCTTCTTTATCCGTTCATCAGTCAATGAACATTTGGGCTCTTTCCATAATTTGGCTCCTGTTGATAGTGCTGCCATAAACATTGGGGTGCATGTACCCCTTTTGAATCATCATTTTTTGTGTCCTTTGGATAAACTTATGGTTGAGAAAAAAATCTCAGATTGTAAATAAATCATCAATCTGATATAGCTGGAAAGCGTTCTGAACACCTGGCCATCAGGAAAAAACACTGCTCCTGGGTTAACAAAGGAGTTTTAAATACTTTCACCCACTCTACAGAATTCTAAACTTTGTTTGAAAAAAAAATGTTACTCAAGGCACCTAATACTTTTTGGATAAATCATCACAGGCTTTCATCTGTTATTCAATTATATATTTATCATTCTTCTGCAAATGTAAGACAAGTTACAGTTTTGGTCTTGGATAATTGGACCATTTAGACTTTTATTTGTCTAAATAACCAGAATGCATATCCATGTGTGACAGTTTAATTTTCAGTTTTCCCAGAATATTATTTTTCTCTAATGGCTTACTCATATCAAATTTCTCTTTAGAGATTCTGTTCCCCGAGTTTTGTCAATATAAACCCAGAATGTGCCAGAACGCTCAAATCCATATCACTAACAGACTTCTAAATTGACTTGCTTTCCACCATCAGTATCCTCTTTTGAAATTATGTAATTATTTCTGATACATCTAGAGCATTCTCAGTCATCTAACTCACTTTGCTACAACATGTAAAGTCAGTAAGAGGCATGAGGTACAAGAGATTTAAATCGAATTAGATTAGCATCTATTGTGACAATCTCAGAAAATTGAGTTATGATGGTACTGAATTTCTAATCATACAACTCCCTGCCCATTGAAGATAATACTATTTAATGCTGGCAGTAACTAAAATCCCAGGCATCTCTTCATTTAAAAGTTGTAAGTAGATCAACTCCCCCAGCATCCTCCACATCCACAATATAGTTCCCACACAGACCCAAACACACACTTAACTCTAATTCTGGATGAATTCTACACCCTCACTGAAGGCAGTTCTCTAGGGCGGGTCCATTTCCGTATCACACAGCAGTCAGGCAAGTACTAGATCCCATCGCACCATACAGTATATACAGAATTAAAGATTGAACTGTAATTTAAGAAAACATCTTGAAAATATTTTTTAACAGAATAAAAACATTTTTCTGTTCTTTATATTTTCCCCTGCCTTGCCACAAAAAATCTGGGAAAACCTACTTGAGCTGGAAACTAGTAAGTACACTCACTGTAAGACAGTATCCTCAAATTCAAATAAGTTTACAGTTGAGAAGAGGAAGAACTTACATACTTGCAAGTTACTAAATGAAACCTACATGGCAAGGGAGAAAATATGTATTTATCGAGTGCCTAACATATAATGTACAATTTTAGTACTTTACATATACAGATGAATTAACCCTCTAGAAAAGTTGTTAAACACTATTTTGCAAATAATCAGAATGACTCAGAAAACCTGTGTAATTGCTAAAAGGTCAGACAGTAAGGTATTGCCAGGATAAGAACTATGACCAAGGTCTCTTGGATCCTAAAAATGGAAATAAAATTAGGAATGCGTGTTTTCAGAGTATGTGGAAAAGATGGAACTCGCCATCTGTACTGAGAGAGATCAGAAATTTTTAATTGAATTTTTGAGATAATTGTAGATCCTTAGGCAGTTGTAAGAAATAATTAAGATAAATTCCATGTGTCCTTTCCCCAGTTTTCTCCAATGGTGTCATTTTGCAACTCTATAGTACAGTATCATAATCAGATATTGACAATTATATAGTCTATACTTCGACTATATAGACCATTTCCATCACCAAGAATGCATTATTGTTGCCATTTTGTAGACACACTCCTTCCTTCTCAATGTCCTTTAATCTCTGGCGACCACTAATGTCTTCATTTCTAAAATTCTGCCATTTCAATAATGTGATACAAATGGAATCACAGACTATGTAGTTGAAAGGATCAGCATTTTTTTCCTTAACATACTTCTTTGGAGATTCATCCAGATTGTTACATACATCAAGAGTTTACTTTATTCCTGAGGAGTATTCCAAGGTATGGGTGTAATGGCTTGTTTAATTTTTTTTTTACCCATACATACAAAATCATAAACAAAGTTTCCACGGTTTGGCATTGACAAATAAATTTTTTTTCAAGATTCACATATAGGTTCTGAGTGAATATAAATGTTCATTTCTCTGACAGAAATGCTCAGGAGTGCAGCTGCTTGGTGGCATAGTAGTTGTGATGTGGGACTCTAGCAAACTGTTTTTCGATGTGACTGTGTCATTTACACTCCCTTTAGCTAGCAATAATGGCTGGTCCAGGAGCCGTGCGACCTCGCCATCATTGCCATCATCACTATTTCTTATTTTAGCCATTATGGAAGGTGTGTAGTTACACCTCATTGTGGTTTTCACTTGCGCTTCCCTAATGGCTAATATGTTGAACACCTTTTCATGTTCTTACTTGCTGGACAAATTCTTAGTGTTCCTGCATTCAAGATGTCCTGAAGCACACTTACACTGAGTATAGCATTTTGAGTTGGCAGTTGTTGTAGAACTTGGTCAATAGTGTACCACTTCCTTCCAGCTCCTGCTGTTTCTGATGAGATATTGACTGTCACTTGGGCTGTCTTTTTTCCTTTAGGTTCTGTGAAGACTACTTTCTCTTAATCTTCCATAAGTTTGACTGATGAACCTTGATGTGGGTATTGTTGAGTTTATGCTGATTGGGGTTTATGATACTTTTTAACTATAGATTTGACCCTTTTCCTAAAATTTAGAAAAATTTCACCTATTATCTATTTGAGGTCTCTTCAGTCCCACACTACTTCTCCTCCTATACTGGCTTCCAAAGGTGTGTCTTTTGTTGTCACCCCAACCCACTTCAACCACTGTTAGCAAGGGTTTATTTTCTTTTCCAGATTGATCACTTTCTAATGTTCTGTCTTCAGGTCACTGATTCCTTCCTCTGTCCCTTCCATTCATAAATTTTTTTAAAAAATTAGTTATTGTTTTTATCATAACTTTTCTATTTGTTTCTTCTTTGTATTTTCTATATCTCTAAGACTTTTTCCCCTGAGAATTCCCATTGTTTTTCTCATTTGTTTCAAGCATGTTCATACTTTGCTCATTAAGGCACGTTTATGTTAGTCATTTAAAAATCCTCGCCAGTAATTAAAACAGCTCCACAATTTTGCTGTTGGCATTTACTGATTATCTTCTTTTGTTCAATTTGAGATATTTTTGGTCTTAATATGATGAGTAGTTTTCAACTGCATCCTGGATATTTTGGGTTCTGTGTGAAGAGACTTTAGGTCTTATCTAAACATTCTGTTTTGGACAGGTTCCTCTTATACCATTCTGGAAGGTGAAGGGTGCAGCTCTGCCTTATTACTCCCAGGGGAATGGAGAAGTTCTATTTCCTCACTAAACCTCCTTTGACATCTCCTCCGAGGTACTCCTGGTTAGTGCTGGGTGACAATGAGAGTTCCAGTCACCCCCCAGACCTCCCTACCTGGGAGAGGGTGGATGTGGAAGTTAGGCTCCCTACATGTTTCCCATCAGCACTCTGGGGGCTGGGCACCTCATAGCTGTCTAACAGAGATCCAAGTCCTGGCTCCCATTCAGCCTTCTCTGTCATCATATTGGAAGGGAGGGATGGTTACCTCTTGTGCAGCCTGGCAAGGGTGGCAGTCCACAGTTGAGTGACTTTGCTAACAGGATTTGAGATAGGACACCCTTCTTTTTTTCTGTGATATTTGGCTGAATTCAAGCAGTTACCTAAAACGTTCTGTCTTGATAAACTGACCTAGTCATTTGGCTCGAGTGAGAAGACTTTGGTTGCATGCTTTCCTTTTTGTTTTTATCTGTACTGTTGGTGTTTCCAGGTTGCTGGCATGTTTAGCTCCAATTCTGGGATACATGCAGCAAAAAGAAAACTTGGGAACCCCCTGCCATATCATTTCTTAAGTTCTAGTTACCTAGATGGTGTGCCTCTGCCCTTCAACCTTGTGAGTCTTCTGATGCTTACTTAAAGTATAATGGTTAGAGTTTTTAGTTGCATTTATTGGGTTAAATAGGGAAAAGTATGTTTACTTCATCTTTCCAAAGTGAAAGAGAAATAGGATGTAAATGTATGGTTAGGGAGAAAAGAACAATCCACAAATAGGAATAAGAAAATAAGGTACCAAAATTCCTACAAATTTGAAACTGAAATGTTGGTGATAGGTTTTTTCTTAGAATAATACAATATAAAAAGTTATTTTCCCTTGAATGTGCATCCCAAAAATGTTGGCCTAAAAAATTATAAAAGGAGTGTTTTCTGATTATGAGTTTGCTTTCAGGCAGCAACCAGATTGTAGAAAGAAATAGTGACTTCTTGATCCAAAATGATAGTCAATTTCCATTCTAAGAAAACAACAATTTTTTTGGTGGCACTTGGTGGCTCAGTAGGTTTAGCATCAGATTCTTGATTTTGTTTCAGGTCACGATCTCACCATTCATGAGGTCAAGCCCTGTGTGTATATAAAGCCTGCTTGGGATTCTCTCTCTCTCCCTCTCTCTGCCCCTTTTCCTCATGTGATGCACTATCTTCTCTCTCTCTCTCTCTCTCTACTTCTTCAAAAATAATAAATAAATAAACTTAAAACATTTTTTTCATTCCCAGTTTTAGGGGCCTTCATCTTAAATATGGAGAAAAAATTAAATGTACTTGTTATGCATATGCATTTGTTAAGAACTGTTCATTCATCCAGCAAATTGGTGCTCATAGAATTCACCTCTTTAACACATTGGCCAGAAGAGCCAATTATGTAAGTACTCTGGGGCCATTTGGAACTTCTTTGACTAAATTTCTACCATGAGAAGCTTACTTCTGAAAAAGTTGGGCAGTTCAAGAAATAACTAGAACACACTGGTCAAGTGAGGACAATACTATTATCAAATTGGTGAGTTTGTTAGTAACAGTTTTAAAAGTTGTCCATCGTAAATGGGGATCATCAATGTTAAAAAAATTGTGATGCTTGATATTAAAATACTCTTTTTCCCCCAATTCAAACAATATTGTTTGAAAATCTGTTACATGTTTCCAGTATATTCACAGGGTGATAGACAAGGTGATAGGTCAACAATGTTGAATACCATCAACAATGGCTGGCGTTTGGTTTCTAGATTAAAACTCATTAGCTACGTAGCCTTGGTAAATGGCTTAACTTGCTAACAGTCTGAATCTGAGTGTGCACCTCTGAAAAAAATGGAACTAGGTGTTCTCATACAATGTTTTAGGTGATTTTGAACCTTTAACCAAACAAATCTAAGGCTGTTTCCTTCAAAACTAGATAAGAATATATACAGATCATAAAATAAATTTCATTCAAAGAAGAATGTTAATTATACTGGAATTAAAATTTTAAAAACTTAATTAAAATTAAAATTAAAAAAGAATGTATAGTTAAAAAGAGAGTTAAAATACTTAATATTAAATGAGATCTTAAAATTCAATGGTTCAGCATTTATATCCGACATTTTTTAAGTTATTAGTAAATGGTAGCTATTATAATAAATACTATATCAGTAAAAGTGAGCAAACCACCAAAATTTATCTTTGAATAAGTAAAATGCAAATTAAAATGACATTTTCAAAACCACTTATGAAAATATTAAAGATAATAATATATACTCTTGGCTAGAGAGTAATAAAATGAGTGTGCTTAGACTCTGCATGTGAGTAAGAATGTGAATAAATATAATTTTTTTCTAAAGACAACTTGGCAATGTGTATAAAAGACTTAAAAAATAAACATACTCTTGACTCATACCATTTCTAGGAATCTAAGCCATTTTTAAATGTCCGAGATATATGGGCACATGCATACTATAATATTGATTATATGGCTAAAAATCTCAATTTTTAAAAATAGTTTATGCTTTAATTGTGTACAGTCACACAATGTTCTTTATGAAAACATATTGCAATTATGATACGATGTTAGAGACCTAAACACAGCCACTGTAAAATGTAAAATGATGCCAACAAGGTGGTTATGTGTCTTCTTTTCTAAGAAAAGAAAGTAGCTTCTATCCTAATTTAAGACTTCAATGAACACATATACTCACATATATATCACACACACATCCACACATGGAGGCTCATCATTTGTAAGAATCTGTGTCAATATTTTATTTTTCTTTAAGTTTTTAAAATTTAATTTTGAGAAAGGGACAGAGAAAGAGAGCAAGAGAGCAAGCAGGGGAGGGGCAGAGAGAGAGGGACAGAGAGAGAATCCCAAGGCAGCTCTGGACTGTCAGTGTGGAGCTAGACACAAGGCTCCATTTCATGAACGTTGAGGTCATGACCTGACCTGAAACCAAGACCGGGACTCAACCGGCTCAGCCACCCAGGCGCCCCTATTTGTTTTCTTTTGAACAAAGCTTTCTTTCTGCAATTTAATTCAATTGTATATACCACTCATGTGCACACAGTAAAAGACACAGCCAACTCATGTCTTTCATTTGCTTTCAGCTTTCAGTGCTTTACCAAGAATTTTTGAATCATAACATCATTTTTCATAGTACCTGAATGTCTTGTGGAAGATGACCTTGAGCTGGGTAAGATGTCTATCACATTTGGGTTGTATAGATATGAAATAGCTCACTCAAGGCCACATGACTAATAAATGAGTCTCAGAACTTTTTACTAAATCGAACTAAAAAGGTTGTATATCAGAGATCCTCTATTACAATGGCTCCATCTGAAAATGATGATCATGCCCTTGGCCTTTGAAGAGACTTACAATAAACAGCCAGATGTGTCTTTTTCTGATTTTGTCCCCAACTGCTAAGTAAGCTTTTATACATGTTGTACAAAAGCCTAATCTAAGATGCATCTCTGATCTCGGGGCCAAGAAAGAGTGAGGTTTCTCCTGATGGTTTGATTCCTTTTAGAAACCTGCCAACATACAAACCACCATCTTCCCTTGGACCAAACTGGTAGGCAGAATTGTCCTCAACACGTCGGCCTTTCTCATCCTGCATCTCTCCGTCTGTCTTCCCTTTTCCCAGTCCCGCTTTATGACTCAGAGAAGACGTGCTGGAGACTGCGCTGGTGCAAGAGCTCTCCCTCCTGAACAACTTAGCAGTCACCCCCATGCCAGGGCCGCCGCCTCCAACTAGCGTTCCCTTGCGGTGCGTGATCTTTCCAAAAATCCTGCGTGAAAACTTTATTCTTATTTCCATTATTTTAGTCTGTAAACTGAGAACTAGAGAGGCAGAAGGAGTTGGCCAGAATAAAGTACTCAGTGATGCAGCTGCTTCCAGCTCCAAAATCTAGGAGTTGTTCATCTTCTACCGCACTACGATCATCTGATGTAAAACAACTGCAGTGTGAGCTCAGTCTCTACAGAGTTTTACGAAGCAGCAGCCCTCGAATTCAGATCTCCTTCCTCCCGGCCTGTATTTCCTGAGCTGCTCCTACACTTTGGTATCCAAGACCTTCCTCCAGAATTATGACACAAAGTAAGTAATTTATGATTCCTCACTCTTAGTGCACTACCACCATTTTCTATGCAGTGCAAATAATTCAGTCCCCTAAAAGTCCCTCCTTTGTTAACATGACATAGAGGAAACACAGTGTACAATCTGTGAGAGTTCTTTTGTTGGCGGTGGTGGCAGAAGTGTTGAAAATAAATGTTTCCACCATTTCACTTGGCATACCTACTAAATGAAGTAACTAACAAAAGTGCGGTCGCCGTGCCTCACGCCGGTGCTGGCTGCCGGAGGCTACGGTAACGCCACTGACAGGCAACACATTCTGCGTGTCACTGGTCTTGAAAACTTAACACGTGGGATCCACTTTCAGTAAGTATTTCCCCACAGTTAGAATTGTAATGGCGCTAGGGGCGCCTGGGTAGCTCAGTCGGTTAAGCGTCCGGCTTCGACTCAGGTCAGATCTCATGGTTTGTGGGTTCGAGCCCCGCGTCGGGCTCTGTGCTGACAGCTAGCTCAGAGCCTGGAGCCTGTTTCAGATTCTGTGTCTCCCTCTCTCTCTGACTCTCCCCTGCTCCAGCTGTCTCTCTCTGTCTCTCAAAAATAAATAAAAAGCATTAAAAATTAAAAAAAAAAGAATTGTAATGGCTCTAAAGGTTTTTGAATCAAATGTTCTGTCTTTACAAAAGTCAGGTATGATGACAGTATCATCCTGCAGCATTTTTAAGCCACATATAAACGGACTATATTGTTTTTTATTCTCAGCAGCATTATTCTTCATAAAGTAATCAAACATGGCTAAGTTATACTTCTTAAAATAGTCTATCACTTGATAAAATCAGCTGTATTTTGGTATTACAATCTTTATCCAATACCTTACCTCAGCTCTTAACTCGTAGATCACTCTGTCCTTGCTGGATTGACATTTTGACTCTTCTTTTATATCTCCCGCTATTTTTTTCATTTCATTTTCATGTTGACCAGGAATAATGTTAAACTGAAAAAAGATAGAAGTTAACATTGTAATCACACAAGGCTCTAAGGTCTGGCTCCAGGATAATTCAGTTAGTTTTCATTTTAGTTTTAGTTTAGGTTTTGTCTGTCTGTTTTCTGTGGATTCCGGCAGGTTTTATTGTTGCTGTGATAATGTAGTTAAGTCATTTATTTCTCAGGGCGCCCAGGTGGTTCAGTCGGTTAAGTGGCTGACTACGATTCAGGTCATTATCTCACGGTTCGTGGGTTCGAGCCCCATGTTGGGTTCTGTGCTGGCAGCTCAGAGCCTGGAGGCTGCTTCAGATTCTGTGTCCCTCTCTCTCTGCCCCTCCCCTACTCAGATCTGTCAATGTTAAAAAAAATTTTTTAAATCATTTATTTCTTTACTTGTATTTGAAAAATTTTAAGTTGTTCAAAAACAATCAGCAAAGCTATAGCAATCTAAATTCATCATTTGAAAACTGGGCAAAATTTGGTTACCTCACATACTCCTGATAATTGACCAACTGGATCCTAAATGAATCCAATTAACATTGATTTAACAGTCTTGAATATGTGTAACACAGTACCTTTGTGACTGTACTTAATGCCTACTTTCTACGAAGTCTAAAGAGTATATAGATTACAACAGAGACAAACTTTGGCAATAAAAAATATCTGTATAATATCTATTTAATGCTAGAATTAGTGAAAACATATTTTAAAAAGATGTCAATACATTGCAATATGGAACTGCTGCAGAAAGAAACAGGATAAGGAGTGGCGTATCCCGATAAGGGAATATTACTCAGCACTAAAAAGAAATGAGCACTCAAGTCATGAAAAGATATGGCGGAAAGGTAAACGCATATTACGAAGTGAAAGAAGCCAATCTGATAAGGCTACCTACTGTATAATTCTAATTATGTGACATTCTGAAAAACAAAATCCTTCTATGGAGACAATGTAAAGTTAGTGGTTTTCAGGGTTGTGGGTAGGAAAGGCTGAACAGGTGAAGCACAGAGACTTTTAGGGCAATGAAACTATGGGATGGTCCTGTGGACACATATCACTATGCACTTGTCTAAACCCAGTGAGTATACAAAACCAAGAATACGCTCTAACGTAAACTACGGACTTGGGTGATAGTGATGTGTCAATATTAGGTTCATCACTTGTAACAAATGTACCACTCGGGAGGAGGACATCGGTAACGTGGAGAGGTATGCTTAAGTGAGACGGGGCATATGGCAGATATATGTACCTTCCATTCAATTATGCTGTGAACCTAAACATCCTCAAAAAATGGTCTATACAGAGAAACATACAAAAGTGAGAGAAATCCTATAAATACATAGTAAATTTTCTCCATAGCTGTTCTTATGGTTTTCAACAGAAACTCAAAATTTGATAAATCTTAATATGTGTAATACAATAAAACATCATTTATTAACACATTTTCCCCTAAAATATGTAAGTAAATGTTTTAAGACTTCATATTATATAACTTGTATGCAATCCTTCTATAAATTAGAAAATGAAAGCAAATATTATACTACCTATTTAAAACTAAAAATAACATTACTCATAATATTATCATTGTTAATAAAAATATTAAGTATATATTAATCCTTAGGAACTGGACTTGATATGTATTTCCTTAGTTAATGCTAGAGTAATCTTATGTGTTAGGTATTATTATCATTACCTTAAAGAAAAATAAACCATAATTTTACAAGGCTTAAGCAACTTTCCCAAATTCACAAAGCTAGTAATGGAAGAAGCAAATTTAAGAATGTTCTTGCCAAATTCATTACTAGAGTTCTTAATCATAAACCAGTTACTACATCTATAATTATAAAGCTGAAAGCCATTGGAATAGTTTACTGAAAGGCAAACACTTTATAGACACAGACTAGAAATGAACTGCAATGTAGTTAAGGGGCTGATTTGCCAAGTACAGAGAGGATCCATTCAGAGTTAGTAACATGGAAAATGCACCACAGAAGGCAAATGTGGAACAAGATACAATGCCACGGAGTTCAGTACAAGTCTGTTTATGCATGTTTCACCTCACTTTCATGTAAATAGGCAATGTGGCATTAATATCTTTCCAAAATAATAAAATTAAATTAAAGTCATTTTGCTAAAGAATTCAAGGGTTAAAACAAAGCAACAGGTTTTGGTTCAAGTTCACCAAAGTTTACCAAAATAAAAATCCAGCTCATTCTGGTAATTGAATGCCCTTAGTTTAACTTCTGAAATCTGGACCATTAATTCCCAGGGAATTAGGTCAATCAATAAGCCTTCTCATTGTCAACAGAACTTTCAACCAACCTTGCCACTCAAAGGAGAGAGGAGGCAGGAAAATAAATTTTCACAAACAACAGTATAGAAAATCCATACTAATCACCTAAAATAGCTCCATTTTCATTTTTTATTGACAATGGAAAAATCCAGGGATCTCTGGACATATGAAGAAACCAATAACATGAAAAAAATAGCCATGATTATAAAACAAAATGTCTGACAGGAAAAAAAGACATAAACGGTATAATTTAAGATATAAAAATAAATGTTATTAAACATATAATCATTATCATTGGGGGAAATGAATATTATATTGTACTCATAAATCAAGAACAGAGCAACTTCAAAATTTCAAAGAAAAAGAATAAGAGAAAAAAATTTTAATGTGTCTAGTAATCCTATCCTTTAGAAGAATTTACGAGAAATGTTAGAGTCAGATGTTGAGGAGTCTCAAAGCTTGGTTCTTGGACCTGTGGTCTTGATGCATTCATGCCTTTGGAGAGCTGAGGTGCACCCACAGTCCTGCCCGCTAATCAAACTTCTGGCAATCTCCAAATGTCTACTTCCATCCTGCAAGTCTCCTCTGAACTTTGGACCCATGCGTCCAACTTCCTACTTGTCACTTCTGTAGGTATCCAAAATGTAACACACTGCAAAGACAAATTAAGAACTTCCCTGAAACCTGCTTCTCTTCTGGTCTTTACTATCTCAGTAAGGATCAACTCCATCTTTCCTTTTGCTCAGGCCAAACATATTGGATTTATTTCTAACTGCTTTCTTTCTCTGATGTGTCATATCCAAATTAAAATCAAAATAGTTCAATTTTGCCTTCAAAATATACAATAAATCCTATCCTTTCTCTACCTGCACCACTACTGCCCTGATCAAACACCACCATGGTCTCTCACATCAGTTATTTTAATAGCTACCAAGATGTCTGCTTCTCCAAGTAGCTCTGTAGTCCCTCTTCCAAAATAGCAACCAAACAATGCATTTTAAAAGTAATTCAGTTTATGTCTCTCTGCTGCTCAAATTGTTACTGTGCTTCCAAATCCATTCAGAATATAAGTCAAAGTCCTTACCATCTGCCCGGGCCAGAAACCTCCAAACCTCATCTCCTACTCTTAGCCCTTGTTCGGTCAGTCACTCTGACCTTCTCACTGTTCCTGAACACTTCAGACCTGAAACAACAGAAAGAATGAAAGCAAGCAGAAGGAAAGAAAGAAAGAAAGAAAGAGAGAGAGAGAGAGAGAGAGAGAGAGAGAGAGAGAGAAAGAAAGAAAGAAAGAAAGAAAGAAAGAAAGAAAGAAAGAAAGAAAGAAAGAAAAGAAAGAAAGAAAAGAAAGGAAGAAAAGAAAGAAAAAGAAAGAAAGAAAGAAAGAGAAAAAGAAAGAAAGAAAAGAAAAGATTAAAATAGTAAACAAAATATTGTAGAGTGAAGGCAATTAAGACAAAATGACAAGGAAAATCAGCCTGATGGCCAGATTAATAAAACTATATTCCTCCTTTTGAAAATTTGAATTATTATGATCATTTAAAAATTATCCTCTGGACTCAAAATCACCTTAATTTTGCCACTTACTTATTCCACTTCAGGTTCAGATTAATGGAGTGATAAGTAAAATCTAATTAGCAGCTGAAAAGTGGAAAGCTGTGAATATATAGAAGTTAAAGATTATTCGTTTAGCAGAAGTATAAATGTCACCTACAAGTGATATATCACATTACTTAAATTGAAAGTGATAGAAATAGAAGGTACCTGAAAAAGTGAATGAGTCAGCATTAGAAAGCATTTTCCAAGTTCAGGTCCTTTGATTTAATATTTAAGTACAGTGTCTTGTAAGACTTTTTTTTCCTGATATTGCACCCTAAAATAATTTCCCATTTCTTCTTTAAAACTCCCTGTTTCGTACTGCAGTGTTTGTGAAAGGTTAAGCCAGGCCACTTGTCATCTCTCTGACTTCAGAAATATCTGCCATAATTTGCTTCTGGAAAATTAGCAACATTATATGTAAATATTTATTCTAGTACATTCTAATTAGCATGAAGTGGAATGTCTTTTTGAAGATGATTCTAGAAAACAAGAATATTGTGTAACATATAAATAAAAATATTTTCTTGGTTATTCAGATCAAATGGGAAAAGAAAATCTCATTTCAAAAGGGCACAAAAATATAATCTAACACACCCTGTTATTTTGATTTTGCCTCACTATTTTATCCTTCAGAATAATCTAAAACGATTAGGTAGTTATTGCTTATTCCAAAGATCTGGCCTTTGTGGAATATTGCATTCAATATTTATGTCAGTGTTATTCATAACAACATAATTCAATCTACCCAAGTACCAAACTCACCATTTCTCCCCTATCACTCAACAAATAATCTTGCAGCTTCATTCATGAAGGACCAGAAAAGCTATGCATAGGAAAGATCTTCAACCTCTTATAACATAATCCACAAATTTGCATGCATCTATACAAATCTTTTCTTCTTTCCTCTTGTCAAAGAACTTAAATACCTTCCTAGAGTTAAAAAACCAATCATTCCATTTGTAGTGAGGATTTGGTATTTTTGGAGTAGTTGGCAAACTCATTCCAAGAATTGTACCTCTCCTGGCTTTTCAAGATCTCTTGGTTAATCTCTCATCAACATTTAATTGCTTGATTGTTTCCATTTAGGTTTGAAAGGGAAATATGAGAGATCAAGTGTAGAGAACTCCCTGCCCCACATACCTCTCCCCCTCTCTTTTCTGATTTTGAAGTTTCCATTCCAGTTCTTTGTTTCCTCTTCCTTTCAACTGTACTGGGAGAGCTTCTTGCCTTCACGTTTTTCACATGCTCTCCTCTGACTCATTCCTCTACTCTATGGCTTTTGCTGCCCCCATTCTCAATACTTTCCAATATACAAAATTCAGCCTCATCATTAACTTGAATCCTTGGCAGAATTTGATACTGTTAACGATGTCTTTGTTCATGTACTCTTTTCCTCTGGTTCATTTGAAGAAAGGCTGCTCTCTCAGCCTTTCCAGACATTCTGACTTGGGGGCAGTTTCCCTTTCTCTGTTATACCTCGTGCTAATCCTCCAAACTTTCTTTTGATTCATTCAATATATCAACCTTGGAGATTCCATTTCCTCCCATGGTTCCAACTACCATCTTGCTGTTCATAGTTCACATTTCTTTCCTGCACTCATAAACCCAAAATCTCACCAAATATTTCTACCCCAAGCTCAATATATTCAGTACTGAATCTATTGTCATTTCCTCTCAAGTTTCTCTTCCTTAGGATATGCCTTCTTTGATGGTTGGCTACCCCACAGATTAGGTCAGAAATCTGTAACTTCTCCTTCTCTTTAACCTCCTAGCATCCTCCAGCATTTCCAACATTCCCTTAATCACTACGCATCAAAATTTCTTTCATTTGTATATTTCTTAACTCTTCACATCCCCACCAAATTTAGGGCACCCGATGATTTCTTTCTGGATTACCATGACACATTCATAACAGTTTCCTCATTACTCATGCCCCCAAATCTCTTCTTCACACTGAGATTTGAATTGTTCTTTTAAAAATGTTTATGTGTTGATTTTCAAAGAGAGGGAGGGAAGAGATGAAGAGAGGGAGAGAGAGAGAGAGAGTAGGGGAGGGGCAGAGAGAAAGGGAGAGACAGAAACCAAAGTAGGCTTCATGCTGTCAGCACAGAACTGGACATAGGGCTCAATTTTGGCATTGTGAGATCATGACCTGAACCAGTATCAAGAGTCGGACGCTTAACTGACTGGGCTACCCAGGTGCCTCTTGAGTCATTATTTTTTAATCAAGCTGACCCTGCTCAACACATTTCAATGGCTTTTCCCATTGCCTCATGTTGATGTATACATTTATAATTGAGCTCTATAAGTATTGAATATCAAATAGCGTAGAGTCAAAAACCAGGTGTTTAGCAGTTAGGCAGGTTGTGGTAGCCATACCATATTCCCATGGAAGGTGAGAAAATAAGGAGGAAATGTGCCCAAATGGGACGTCACCTATATGCAGTGGACCTAGTGATGGCTAACTACAAAATTAAGATGCCAACTACTTTTAATGAACTCTAAGGGCATGGAGAAGCCTCCAAAATCTCAGGTCTTATATCATAGCTGCAAAATTTGTAGCTAAAATTATTCAAACTAAACTTTACTTAAGACCCTCCCTCAACCTAAAGAATAAGTAAAGGCACAAAAATGTTTAACTACAATTAAAACAAATGTATTGTGTCCTTCAAGTCAAAATAAAAACACTAAATAACTAATCTTAGTGGTGTTTAAGCTGTTTTTGCTTTCATGCTGATGTATCTTTTACTTTTTTAATGGTGGACTACACAGTATATTTATTTAGATTCATTAAATAAAATTTCTGCTGAATTTTGAATATTTTAATAAATGGTTGCATCACATTTTTCTGAATGCTAATATCTAAAAACCATAGAAATGTGATATTCACCATCCCCCATTCAAATATTCTATTGTTTTTATTTCTTGAATTCTTATTTCTGTAACATATGTTTATATTTGAAAATGTTTTTGCTCAATAATATGAAATAAAAATATGTATCTAAAAACTTAACAGATGACCATGGGGGAGAGGAAAGGGAAAAAAATAGTTAAGGAGATGGAAGGAGGCAAACCATAAGAGACTCTTAAATACTGAGAAGAAACAGGGTTGATGGGGATGGGGGAGAGGAGAAAATGGGTGATGGGCATGGAGGAGGGCACTTGTTGGGAAGAGCACTGGGTGTTATATGGAAACCAACTTGACAATAAACTATATTTAAAAACATGCATATAAAATATTTATGTATATATTATGACTGTAAGGCTCCAAACATTAAAATGTTTCTTTGTATTTAATTATCTTTACAATTGCTATGCTACATGGTTGCTTAAAACCAAGACAAGATAGCACATATTGTGATAAGTAATTATTAAATATAAACTAATTATTTACTGGAAATGCATCTCTTAATGAGATGGATAGATACATTTTTTCAATTAGTTTGTGTATCCATGGATGAAATTACTTATTGATAGAATGAAATAAGAATTATCATCAGTTTTCTTTACTCTTTTTAGAATGTAGGCACTGAGAAAGTTGATCACATGTTAATAGAAATGGGAGATATTTTGTTATACAGAGGTACAGTTTCTGTTGGTTTTTTAATGTCTTTTTTTTTTGTTTCAAGTTTTTATTAAAATTCTAGTTAACATATACTATCAAATAAATGACAAGGCCACGTTTGGTCTTATATCAAAGTGATTGTTTTATTATCTATAAACTGACCAATCTATTAGGTCCAATTCCAGCATTTTCATGAAAAAGAAAAATACAAGCCATATATTGCTTAGTTGGCTTCACAACACCAATTTTTCAAAATATCTCTATGTTTGGTACTCCTCAGTTTTTCCCACTCTGACAAAATGTTCTAAAATAACACTTGGATTGGGAAGTAAGCATGACTTTCATTTGAGAAATGGATGGAGGGTAATGTGGAAAAGAGAAATTGCTTGAAAAGTACTTCTTTAGGAAGATGGCTTTTTGAAGACCACCTCTGAAAGCTGGGAATCTGGAGGTGAAATCCATCTAACTATTCCCATGGGGAACTGTGCCAAGATGGCAGTCTACGGGGGTGACTCAGTGTCTGCACATCTCTCCATGAAACAGGCAGAACAATGACAATAACAAAATCAAAAACCTATGTAAGTCTACAGCAGAATTAGGTGACATGCATTCCCTGTAAACCCTAGGACAATCTACTCAGCTTCAAGAACTGCAGAATATCAGCACCTATTTGAGAAAACTAAATGGGAGCAACGTGTCCTGAGAACATGAGGACCCCAAAATTGACAATGGACATTCCCTGCAAGTATGCCAGGTCAATGTGAAAATAGTAGATGAAACTAGTTTTACACATTCTAATTGGTGAGTGGGTTCAAGAGGCCCTAGTAAAGTTCAAAGCGGTACAACAATCTATATTCTGTATACTATTAAGAATAAAAGCAAAGACAAAAAGAGACAAAACCTCCTTTAAAAAAAATCCTACAATAAAGTAGGAAGTGCTGAGAACAGAACTGACACTAAAATGAACAGTGGCAATAAAGGGAGAGTGATCCAGATAAATCAGTTAGGGAACAGTCAGGGGATTATGGAAAGGACAAGACTAAGTCATACTTTATCGGGCATTTACCAAACACTGAGTAGTGAGCTCTAGATGAAGCTAGAAACGTTTCTTGGCCTACTCTCCTTCTATTATAAGTACAAAAACCCTAAGTGTATGTAAAGATGAGTAACAGAAAAGGATCATAGTTGAATCATGTGTGATGTTATTAGAAGGACAAAAGAATGAAGAACAAAATAATGTTCTTACAGACAATGTAAGTATGCTGTAGATGAGAACATTCTAAAAATACATGCCCACTAAAGAAAAAGATAATAATAATCAATTTTTACCTGTGACCTAAACAAAAATAATAAAATTATATATAATATGAAAGAGCAACACAACCAACAATTAGAAAAACAGAGAAATGTTATAATACTAGGACAGAACTAGAAATCAGGGAAAAAGCATTTCAGAATAAACTATAAGGAATATAAGAACAGATAAATGTAGCAGACAATGTCTTAAGAGATCAGGTAAAAAGAAATAAGATGCAAAAAATCCAAAATCCAAGATAAGAATTAAAAAGGATATCAGAAACTGTGACAAAGCATAGTGACAAGGACTTATCATAGTGTTAAATGTTCCATTTTTTCCTCACTAAAATGGTCTGAAATAGTGACCATCACTGAACCAAAGTCCTTATCTATGCACAGATTGTGGCCTTGGGATAATTCCCATTATAACAACCCAGGACTCTTTGAAGAAGGATCACACCACTGAGTATACATCCAGTTATATCACAGAATAATTAAACTAAAGATTACAAAAAAATTGCTTCAAATGTTCTCAGTTGCCAGTATAAAAATGTTTTGCTCTCGAACTATGGTACCTTTTAAATACCATTAAGGATAATAAAAAGAGTAGACTATAACAAACATCTAATAAGTTTAAATTCATCAATGTATAATAGTACTAAAAACTAATTAAAATTTTAAAAAATTATTTTTGAGAGAGAGAGAGAGAGAGACAGAGCATGAGTGGAGGAGGGGCAGAGAAAGACAGACAGAATCTGAAGCAGGATCCAGGCTCTGAGCTGTCAGCACAGAGCTCCATGTGGGGCTCTAGTTCACAAAATGCGAGATCATGACCTGAGCTGAAGTCAGATGCTTAACCAACTGAGTCACCCAGATGCCCCTTGACTAAGAAAAAAAAAGCTTAATTTGATTATCACTGGGGAATGCTAGTGATCCAATTCATTATTTTGTACATTGGTAAAGAAAGGAAAAGGAATCTATCTTGTATTCCAGTTAGGTCTAAGTGAACAAAATAGTGTTTTCTTTTAAAGTTTATTTATTTATTTTGAGAGAGAGCACAAGTTGGGGAGGGGCAGAGAGAGAGACAGAGAGAAACCCCAGCAGGATCTGTACTATTGGCATAGAACCCAATGTAGCACTCGAACCCACAAACTGGGATCATAACCTGAGCCCAAGTCAGACGCTCAAGTGACTGAGCCACCGATGTGCCCCTAAATGAACAAAATATTATATGAGAGGAAGTTCTTTTATTTATATCTTCCAAATAATAACTTAAGCAGAAATAATTAGAATATCACAATTTTTGAATTCCTAATTAATGCAGTGAGCATCGGTTTATCAGCACCTCAAAGAAACAAAGACAATGTGCTTCCTAATGGAAAAACACATTATCTAGGAGACAGTCTTGAAACTGAATCAAATCACACCTCTTGCTCCAATTAACATTTAAATAGGAAATACAGTGGACATAATAACATATTTAACCATACAATGCATAAATCCAATCTATAAAATCCAGAACAGAACCCTATGGGATTAATTACCTAATTTTTTATATAAACAAATTATAAGAAGAAAAAAATAAAAAAGTTGAATAAAGAAAAAACCCCTATATATATTAAAATACACTTTAAAAGACATTCAATTAGGGGTAATCTGGGTGGCTCAGTCAGTTAAACATCAGATTCTTGGTTTTGGCTCAGGTCATAATCTCATGATTTGTGAGTTCAAGCCCCACATCAGGCTCTGTGGTGACAGTGTGGAGCCTGATTGGGATTCTGTCTCCCTCTCTCTCCCCTCCCCTGCTTGTCTCTCAAAATAAATAAAAGTAAATCTTAAAAAAATAAGACTTTCAATTAAAATGCCTAAGCTTTGTTTGATTTTGGTTCAAATAAGTAAACTGTGAAAATAAGATTGATGTTTACTGAAATATTGGAAATTTGATATTCACCAAACACCAAATATTTGATATTAGAAATGTTGTTAATTTTTTAGGTTTCAAAATCATAATGCTATGTTTAAACAAGGATTGTTATGTTTTGTGATACATACAGAAATACTTCTTGATAAAATAATACAAAGTGATAATGTGGATGAATTTGATATGGGTAAAAATGATTGGTCAACAACCATCATTATTAAATATAGCCCATGGAAAAATTGGGGATTGTGATAGGATTAGTTTTGTTTTTCTATATAGTTGAGATTTTCTATAGTAAAAAGTCCCCCTGCTTGTAAAAATCTCTCTCTTATCACTGTGCATAAGCATCCTTGGAAAGTTGCCCAACTCTGACTTATCTTAAAGTATAGGTTCTATTAATCCATAGTCTTTTTTCCATTAGCAATTCAGGTCCAGAACGTGTATCTATTAAAGACATTATTATATTTTCATACAAAAACCATGCTATATATACGTTATAGGAGGTGACTTTTTTCTTCAATATATGGTTGTGGAGGTGTGAATGAATATCAATGGTAAGTTCATCGAAGAGTTAAATCATGTCAAAAGACTATAAATCAAGAGTATGAAAACTAACACATTTCTATTGTGTCCATTAAAAATTACTCGGAAGGGTATTTTCATACCACCATTCTGTAATACTACTTGGCTCTCCCAATTGCTTTAAAGTACAGGCTCAGTACTTGTTTCAATAATCCAAGCTTATACCTTTTAGCTGATAGCTGATTTCTGTACACACAGTCACTCAAGGGCCAGAGGAAAGGCAATTAGGGTCCCAAGGTATAGTTTGTTATTATTAACAGATTTACCCGTCAGGTTATAAGAGAATAATATCACACTGGTCAAGAGAGGATTACTCATGACTTGCAGATAATGTTCATCTGGGAAATTTAATTTGTATTTCATCAAGAAGTTAACTAGCATACATTTTATATAAAATTATCTCATAAGGAAATTTAATGGTAAGCAGATTTTTGTGTGGATATTTGTCAAGATATTTTTATACAGACTTGTTTTATTAGTAGAAAGAAGTTATTTTGTACAATGATTGATGAACAGGGAAATCAATCATTTTTCCGTTATTCCATGTTTATTGTAGAGATACGGCTTTTCTTCCCCCTTAACTTTTGATTTATCCATTTCTAACAACTTCAGATACTAAATCACAACAACAACAAAAATTGTATTTATTAGTCACAGGCTCCAAATAAAATTTCTAGCATTTTTATAAAAGTAAATAACAGCAGAGAGTTCAAAAGGATATAAGAAGTACAGGAAAGTCATATTCTAGATTTTGTCCTCCTAATGCTCATTTCTGACCTTGGACAATCAGACTTTTAGGCCCCAAATTACTTTACTTTTCATAAAAGGAGTAAGATAAACTAGATTTTATTTGAAGCAACTTTCTAGTGTGATTATTATGTGAAAGTGAGAGATTGAAATTTTATATATATGAGAGATTGATAAATTAGCAAGAGGAAGAATGATTAACAGCTTAGAAATGATGTAAAAAATAAAATGTGACCCAAAAGACGGTAATAATTTATGTTTTTAATCCATAAAAGAATAAAATGTATTCAATAAAAAGATGATTATTTTCAAAACAAGTTATCATAAGTAACCAAAACATTCACAAAACATAAATAAAAGACATTCTAAATAAAAATTAACTGCTTTTTTCAAAAGTCATATCTAAGAGAAACAGGATGGAAAATCATACTTCTAATATATGGTCAAAACCATAGTGACTGTTGATCAAGATAGGGTAGCAGAAGCCAAACTTGCCAACCCCAAACCACAAAAATAGCAAGAAGAATAGAGCCATTGTTGTAAAAACACAAATTATCAGGCAAAATTCCTGAAAAATGGAAAACAAAGAAATATAGCCCTAAAATTACCCACGTACTGCCTGGAGGAAATTCTCAGTTCATAGATTAGGAAGGAAAAGCCAGGGGGTCTCCCTGAGTTGGAGTGGGTCTGGAAGTGAAGGGGGCCGAGGTGCAGTGTGGGCAAGAGTTCAAGAAGGGCACTGAGCAGAGGGAGGACCCTGGACTACAGAGTCCTCATCAGGGTGGTGACCAGGGCATCATTTTGAGGAAACTTATTACCCCACGTTCCCAACTGCTGGAGCCAAACCTTACAATTCATGGCCCATTAGGTGAAGTATTCAGATTGGTTTTGCCTCTGGATTCAGTAGAAAAAATAACCATCGACTAAATGCTACTCTGGTCTCACTTAACCAGACTTAGGAACTTCAAGACAGAAAAGATCAAAATGTCTCCAAGTAAGGGACCCTTGTCACAGAACAAAGCTCAAAAGTATTTTTTTAAATATGAAAATATTTAGCACCCACCCAATGAGGTAAAATTCCTCATGACAGAAGTCCAATCAAAAATTACATGTCATACAAATAGGTACTCAGAACCCATAACGAGGAGGGAAGTCAATCAGTTAAAACAACTTGCCAATATAAAGATGATAGAATTAAAAAATGACCAAGAGGACTTTAATGTTCCCCTCAGCTTGATTAAACTGTAGACATGTTTATTTGTGACTACACAGTCTGTACTTTCATTTTCTTAGTGTTTCTTTTGAAAACAACATCCTGTAATTTTAAATTCTTTCTCTAACACTTTGAAGTATACATCTTCCTCCAACATTTTTTTTTTTTTTTGCCAGCCTTATAATTACAATCCAGGGATATCTTTCTCTAGGATGTGGGAACCTTCTCTTTGAAATGTAATCACAAAGGAGATAGCACTCTATTTGTTGCCCAGTCTCTCTAGTATGGTAGAAGCCTAACTTTCACGATGCCATTCAGCAAGCACAGATAACCTAATCATAAATATGACCATCTGAAAACTCAGGAATGCTCACGGACCTGGATACAGCCCACTAACCAAACTCCCTCTCTCGATGCCCTCTGGTACATTTCCATTAGCTCACCACAGGACTACAATCAGTGCTAATTAGCAAGCTCCAGGACAATATCAAGTGGATTGATGTACTTGTAATTGGAGTCCCTGAGAAAGGGGTGGGGACAGATACTTAAAAAAATAATGATGAAAAACTTCCAAATTTAATAAAAAGCATAGACATATTCAGAAATTCCACAAACTCAAGCACAAAGATATATAAAGATCATACCAACCCATAAGAAAATCAAATTGCTCAAAGAAAGGTCTTTTTCCCCCATCATTTGTAACTGTCAAATGTGTCTTAAAGGCCTTTAAGAGAAAATTTTCCAGCTTATTTAGACATGTGTGACATGCAGCACAGTGTAAGTTTAAGGTGTACAATGTGATAATTTGACACTCTTCTACGTTGTGATATGTTTACCACAATGAAGTAGTTAATACCCCTCAGTTTACATAATTGTCATTTTGTTGTTGTTGTTGTGAAAATACTAAAGTTCTATTCTTGTAGCACTTTTTGAGCATACAAGGCAGCACCGTCAACTACGGTGACCATGCAGCCTTCCAAAGGGGCCGAGCCCTTCTGTGCGAGAGCTCCTGCTGTTCTGTCCTGGTCAGTATTTGGTGTCATCAGTGTCCTGGACTCGGGCCATTCTAATAGGTGTGCAGTAGTATCTCACTGTCTTCCTTTTCATTTTCCTTATGACATAAGATGCAGAGCATCCTCCCACATGTCTGCTTGCCATCTGGGTGTCTTCCTTAGTGACGTGTATATGTCCTTGGCCCATTTCTAATCAGGTTGCTTGTGTTTCTTTGTTCACTTTTAAGAGTTCTTTCTATATTTTGGATAATGGTCCTTTCCCAGATGTGTCTTTTGAAAATATTTTCTCCTAGTCTGCGGCTTGTCCTCTCGTTCTCCTGACATTGTCTTTGCAGAGAGAAGTTCTTGATGTTAATGAATCCAGCTTATCAATGGTTTCATTCATGGACTGTGCTTTCAATGCTGTATCAAAAAGGGGCATCACCACACCCAAGGTCAGATTTTTTTTTTGGCACACAAATGCCCAATTACTTTGGTAAAATTATCTTTTATCTACTGTACTGCCTATGCTCCTTTGTCAAAGATCAGTGGACAATATTTCTGTGTGCCTATTTCTGGGTTCTCTATTTCTGTTCCACTGATCTGTTTTTTCACTGACGCCACACTCTCTTGAATATTATGGGTCTACGGTAGGTCTTGAAGTCAGGTAGAGTCAGCTTGCTACCTTCTTCTCGTGCTTTACTGTGTTGGCTATGCTGAGTCCTTTGACGCTCCACATAGTTTAGTCAGTACATCAATATCCACAAAGTAACTTGCTGGGATTTTTATTAAGATTGCACTGACTCTATAGATCAAATTGGAAAGAACAGATGTCTTGGAAAGAATTGGGTCTTCCTATCTATAAACAGAAGCGTCTTCAAGATATATTTCTGAATGTGATACCATTTTAGCTATCAATTTTAAGGCTTTTAAGCTTCACAGGATGTTGCTTTTTAAGTTCTCTCTCTTTCTCTCTCTCATAGACACATACACACACACACACACACACACACACACACACACACACACCCCAGAGAAAGATATCACACAAAAGAGACAGCAAGTGAGCCCTGAATCCTTTAGCTCACACACACACACACACACACATAGAATCCTACAAACCCATGAAATTACAGAATATCAAAGTTTTTTGAGAAAAATAGTACTTTAGATTTTTACTTTAAGGTAAATGTTCTTTTTAATGGATTAGCCTGGCTTAATTCTTAATTAAATATTGCCTGAAGCAACATTTAATTACTACAGTAACAAACTAAAAAGAAAAAATAAAATACTCATGTTTGAATATATTCTATTGGAGTTAAAAGATGTGATTTAACTTCACCAAGTAAAAAATTAGTGCCAACTTTGGTAATAGTGAAGAAGATCTTACATTTCTGCAAAGCCTTAGAAAGTGAAATTTTCTTCTTTGTTTTCTGATTGAGTCCTTTTCTATTACACATGAAATGGTAGGCTTTACTTCTGTCAAAACCAAAGTTTTCATTTAAGGAAAATAATATTTTTAAATGTTTAGTTCTTGCTTCAGACAGGTACAAGACAGCTCAATATTAATATTTTTCTTCTGAGGAATAGAAAATTATACCTCCTAACATATATTTTTTTTCTATATGAGGTTTTCATTTAAAAAATCAGCATAATGTTTCTTTATTGAGTTGTGGCAGGAATAGTGGCTAAGACAGCATATTACAGAAACTGTATTCAAAAACTAACACAAATGGAAGAAACCAATCAAATTTCCATTTATAGGAAATGTCCAGAATTGGCAAATCTCTAGTATTTGAGTGTATTAGCCTAAACTCTCGTGGGTTGGAGGGCAAAGCTAATGGATATGTGGTTTCTTTTGGATGGACAAAATGTTTTAAAATTGATTGTGGCAATGGTTGCCCAACTCTGTAAATACATTAGCCACCGAATCGTACTCTTTAAATGGATAAATTGTACAGTTGGTGACTCATATCTCAACGAAGTTGTTAAAAATATGTAAAGAGCAAAGATTACTTCATCGAAAGAATTACAGCAATTATGCCTTTGACTTTAAGTCTCAAAGAGCTTCTATTAAGAGCATTTTTAATGAAACTACCTGAAGCACAAAATGAGCCTTCACCTCTTAATTTGTCTCACTGGCATCCCTACCTGAGAAAGAATTAAAAAGCCTACCCAGTCACTTTGTGTATTTCGTTATTTAACATTTAGTTTGTGATTCAAAGTGAATCTGATAACTTCCCAAACTCTCTCTCTGTCAATATTAAAATGGTACTTAAACTTATGATTTAAGTTTAATTAAATGCATGTAATGCTGTTTACTTTTTATGTAAATCAGTTACTCTTGGAAACATGCCTTCTTATATTTCATTAATTTGGTCATTTATAATTTCACTAATTTGGTGACCTGAAGTTTGTTCATGTGTTCCTCCTCTCCCCTAACATAAGGCATTTTTGAAATCTTTGGAGATCAAAGCCTGACCTGTGCAAGACCTTCCCATCATCAAACAGCTGACAATCCACTTTCCTTCTTTGGGACTTTGTGTCTTGTTGTGCAAACAATGTGATCCATAGAATCAGCAAAAGCCATCCATATAGTGAGAGCAGGGAGCCAGAACAATGGAAAATAGGCCAAAAGCAAGGAGCTGGAGTCCAGCAACTTTCCTTCCTTTGCCCTGAAACATTTATCCACCCTCATTAAGTGTCTGCAAATGTCTACTGACCTCTTCAAACGGAGTCAGGCACTGGTGGTGGAAGAGCCCCCAGGTGACTGTCCCCAAGGGGATCGCCATTAGGTGAGGACTGACAAAGCAAGCAGGCACTTGGGAACCATCAGAAAATAACAGTGTGGACACCAGGAAACTTCATGACGCCGAAGAAAGCCATCTGGCGGAGACTGGAAGGCTCAGCAAAGGGAAAGCAGAGGAACTCATGTTCACATTTTATGGAGGCTGATTTTTTATGGACATTTTTATAAGACAAAATTAGGAATGAAAGTATTTATTTAGGATGAAGACCTAACATTCACAAATTTTGGAAAGCTGACACCTATCATAATGTATCACAAAATCCTAAAAAATAATATAAAATTCTAGCAATAACTACTAAATATTTAGTCTTCAGGATAGGTCAATTTGGATGAAATAAGATCACAGCACAATGTTTTGAAACTTATACCCTACAAATATAGGTATCCTAAAAATTAGCTTTCATGTGATTTTCATTTAAAAGTATCAAGTAACAGTGCCTGGGTGGCTCAGTCGGTTGAGCATCTGGCTTCGGCTCAGGTCCTGATCTTGTGGTTCATGGGTTTGAACCCTGTGTCAGACTCTGTTCTGACAGCTCAGAGCCTGGAGCCTACTTTGGATTCTGTGTCTCCCTCTCTCTCTTACTCTCTCCTCCTCATGCTCTCTCTCTCCCTCTCTCAAAAACAAATAAAACATTTAAAAAATATATCAAGTAAGTTTGTGAGAGAACTTTCGTATTGACTAGGTATGCATAACAAACACATCCAAAAATATATTCCTCTATATACAAGCTGTATGTATCTGTCCCCATCTCGCTCTGCACCTCCCCTGCTCATGCTCTCTCTCTCTCTCCCTCTTTCTCAAAAATAAATAAATATCGAAAAATAAAATAAAATAAAATAAAATAAGAGGGTAGAGCTCATCTTAAGTGTTTTTACCATAACACACATAGGTGCACACATAGCACATAAGAGCATTTCAGGAGATGACGGATATGTTTAGTAATTTGGTTGGGGTAATGGTATCCCAAAGGTAAGCATATGCCCAAACTCATCAAAATGTATATATTAAATGTGTGTAAGTTTTTTTTGCATATCAATTATACCCCACTAAAACTAAAAAAATAATTAGAAACACTTGAATTCCAAAACACAGGTCACCTCCAAGCCTTCAAAATCATAAACTCCTAACTCTAGAATCCTTATCTTTAAATTATATATTTGAAAAAAAATAAAAAAGCATGTTTCTGAAGTAAAAATGATATGTGATGCATATAAAAAATGGACAATTTAAAATTTAGCATTCTTCTTAAAGCTAGAGCAAATTATCTTAAAATTTGTATGGAACCACCAAAAAACCCAAATAGCCAATGTAATAATGAAGAAGAAAACCAAAATGGGAGGCATCACAATCCCAGACTTTAGCCTCTACTACAAAGCTGTCATCATCAATGGTATGGTATCGGCACAAAAACAGACACATAGACCAATGGAATAGAATAAAGAGCCCAGAACTGAACCTACAAGTGTATGGCCAATTAATCTTTGACAAAGCAGGAAAGAGTGCCCAATGGAAAAAAGACTGCCTGTTTAGCAGGTGGTGTTGGAAGAGCTGGACAGCAACATGCAGAAGAATGAAACTAGAGCACCTTCTTACACCATTCACAAAATAAACTCAAAATGGGTAAAAGACTTGAATGTGAGACAGGAAACCATCAAAATCCTAGAGGAGAAAGCAGGAAATAGTCTCCTTGACCTCAGTCGCAGTAATTTCCTACTCGACACATCCCCAAAGGCAAGGGAATCAAGAACAAAAATGAACTATTGGGACCTCAT
>NC_043713.1:8351925-8354464 GCF_006229205.1 Suricata suricatta
ACATGTCAAAACCACAGTGAGATACCACCTCCCGCCAGTCAGAGTGGCTAAAATGAACAAATCAAGAGACTATAGATGCTGGCGAGGGTGTGGAGAGACGGGCACCCTCCTACACTGTTGGTGGGAATGTAAACTGGTGCAGCCGCTCTGGAAAACAGTGTGGAGGTTCCTCAAAAACTATCAGTAGAACTCCCCTATGGCCCAGCAATAGCACTGCTAGGGATTTACCCTGATGCATAGGAGCACATGTACCCCAATGTTCATAGCAGCACTTTCTACAATAGCCAAATTATGGAGAGAGCCTACATGTCCATCACCTGATAAATGGATCAAGGAGATGTGGTATATATATACAATGGAGTACTATATGCAATGAGAAAGAATGAAATATGGCCATTTGTAGCAAAGTGTATGTACCTCGAGGGTGTCATGCTAAACAAAATAAATCAGGCAGAGAAGGACAGATTCCATATGTTTGCACTCATAGGTCTAACAGGAGAAACCTAATAGGGACCATGGGGAGTGGAAAGGGGAAAGAGAGTTGGGGAGAGAGAGGGACACGAATCATGAGAGACTATTGAATACTGAAAATGAAGGGGCAGGGGGAAGGCAAAGGGGGTGATTGTCATGGTGGGGGGCACTTGTGGGGAGAAACACTGACTGGGTGTTATATGGAAACCAATGTGACAATAAACTACTATAAAAATAAATAAAACATAATCTTTAGGACAAAAAATAAAAAAATAAAATTTATCATTCCAGATTTTGTATATCATACAGAATTACTTAAATGGTATACTCTATATTCCTGTGTTAGCTTGGGTTTTTCACACAGTCATATATAGTCAAAAACCTCTGGTGTCAGCACATGGCAGGGTGAGATGGGCACACACCTGGGGAAGAGAGAAGATGGCAGGGCCTTTGTCCAATCTCTTTTTCAACATGAAAACTGTTCCTAAAAGTAAGACTACTAATGCTCTTCACTTAAAGGGGGATTCTTATCTCCAGAATGGTCTTAACTGAGTACCTCTGTGTAGAGATCTTGCAGGAAAAGGTAAAACAAAAATTGTTGCATTTATGAAGCATACATTGCTGGAAATTGCCTTGTCATCTGGGACATATAATAAAGATGTTTCATAGACTAACTGTCCCTTCTCGGTGGAAATTTTGTGTAACTCAGAGGACTCATTTTTTTTCTTTTTGACCCACTTTTATCAGTATTCTCAAACTATTTAATTTCTATAAGTTAATTAAATATCAGTTGACTCCCTTGAGTTATGTTTTAATTTTTAAAATAGCTTTGGGGCACCTGGGTTGCTCAGTCAGTTAAGTGTCCAACTACAGCTCTGGTCATGATCTTGCAAACCCACGAGTTCGAGCCCCAAGTCGGGCTCTGTGCTGACACCTCGTGCCTGGAGCCTGCTTTGGATTCTGTGTCTCCCTCTCTCTGCCTCTCCCATGCTTGTACTCTGTCTCTCTCTCTCTCTCTCTCTCTCTCTCTCTCTCAAAAATAAGTAAACATTAAAAAATAGTATTGCTTAATTTAAATAGTACTTGAAACATCTGATTTCAACCTGTCTTTTTCTTTGTATCTGTAGGTGTATCTATACCTACTACATTTTTATATCCATAAGAAAGGTAGGTTCTGAATACCCCAGTTTTCATTCATAATCCTTATAACAGCCTTCAAATTAAATAAGTCATCACAGTGTTCTGAGGGTTACCTTGGCAATGTCTATAAATTATCCACTAGTAGTTCAATTAATTATGATTTACATAACTTAGTGCTTATATTATTCTTAATTAGGTTTGTCTAAAAAGGTCTTGAAGGCACTTATATCAGCAAAATGGTGTCCCATATGCTTCTTTGTTTTATACATTTACAGAATTCTAATATGGTATCAGCCTCACTCTTTGGCCTGATAACCTAATTTATGTTTTGCAAAGAACAAACTAAACAGATTTTTGTGATGGATAGGATTATAGGGGTGCAGGTTCACTCCAACACCCAGGAAAATCTAAAATCCTCAGGGATGTAGGACAGTGGCCTTCTCAGGCTAATAAAAGGCAAGACTAGGGTTTCAACTACCCTCTTTACCCTCTAGCCACAGCCACCATTCAGAAATATACGCATATACAGCTAGAGAAAAAAAGGGCTCGTCACCACAAATTATAGCATCATTTGTTCAGCACTGGATAGAGGGAGATGAATAAAGCCAACACGATATATATTATCATGAAGCTGACAGTTCAAAGGGAAAGGCATACAGTAAACAAACACAAAAATAACTACGTGTTTTGAGAAGGTCTTTTAAAATCTTGCACATTTCTTTGAAGGAAAATAGTGAAAGAAGCATTTTTTGGACTAAAATCATTCCTTTTTTAAATAAAGTCATAAGTAAACTGAGGTTAATGGCAAGATGTGACTGGCTTACAGAGGATGAAAGCATTGGGTGTGACCGTTCTAGACAGAGAAAGCAGCATGGCCCAAAAGGTACTAGTGAGCTTTCTCCAAAGAAAAAGAAAATACAAATTATAA
>NC_043713.1:8354564-8498568 GCF_006229205.1 Suricata suricatta
TTTTTTCAGTTTGAGACCAATTTTAAAATGTTATCAGTATTTCCACATATGGTAAAAGATATCTTCCATTATGGAAAGAATCAGAGTCATTTATTGTTAAAGCAAAGATATCATAATTGTTTATAATCAATATTACTTCCATGAATATTTGATTCACTAGATTATGAAATTTCATGAAAATGGTCATCTCAGAAAACTTGCAATTCATAATGTCATTTCAAATCAATACTTACAGACCTGCAAAGGGAAAGCTGAATAAGTATTAAATTCAGTATAGGAAAAGCATTGGGAATATAATCTTCTCTACTACTCATTGTCTTAGTTGCATTTTAAATACTTACTAGATTTTACAACTAAATTCTTACATTTACTCTTCTCTAAATGTCAGTCATTTAAGAATGGTTTCCCTCTAAAGATGCCAGATTTTAAAATACATTTTAAAAACCCTGGTCTATTAGCACGTCTGTTTCCAACTCCAAAAATCGCTAATCTTTCCATCAGCAGTTCTTGACCATGTATGTATTTGCTTGAAACAGTTTTAGGCATGTAAAACAGAATTACACTCGTATTGAGAATTTTTTATAGATGAAGAGCCACCTTATAAGTGAAGGTCATTTATCATCATTTTTGAGAAGCAGAGTAAAAAAAATAGAACTCATATGACGTTCCAACGGATGCATCATGGCATGTTTCCTGATTGTCAATCAACTGTATAGAAACATTGAATATTTTACACTTATAATTACTCTAAAATGCCATTTCCAAATGTTCTGTCAAATTCTTCTTCTGTTATGATCGATTATAAAACAGTTAAACAAAGGATACATAAAAATTACATGTGACAAAGTTTTTATTCAGTTTTAAATATCTTTAAATATTCCACAATATTTAAAAATAATTTTTTAAATTTTTTAAATGTTTTTTACTTATTTTTGAGAGACAGAGAAAGACAGTGAGAGCAGGGGAGGGAAAGAGAGAGAGGGAGACACAGAATATGAAGCAGGCTCCAGGCTCTGAGCTGTCAGCACAGAGCCTGACACGGGACTTGAACACACGAACCATGAGATCATGACCTGAGCTGAAGCCAGACGCTTAACCGACTGAGCCACCCAGGCGCCCCTATAAAATAACTTAAACTTATGTACATACTGTATCTTTTCATAAAAGGCTTTAAGAATATCACAAATTCCTTTTTAGGGAGTGAAAAGAGGCATTTTAAAAAATAATCTCATATAAATAGTTCAAACAATGTTTTTTCTTTATTTATGTTTAAATTAACTCTCCATCATCTAAAGTAAAACTCTTTTTTATTCATTGTTACTTGCATTCAGTGTTCAAATTTGTAGTTCATTGAACTGAAACACTCACTCAAAGTTTAAATAGTTGAACAAATTTCTCACAACAATCTTGAGGTTTCCCCTGTTCCAAAAACCCTATAATTTTATCTAGTAAAAGGATCACATATGGACTAATATATATTTCTGTATGGTTATGAAAATGTGGACCCATTTTACATTGTAAAATTCAACAACAGTTTTGTTTTTTCTCATCCATAAAGCTTCATTAATTTAAAGTAGACATGGTCCCACTTAATGTCAAAAATATCATCTTTGAGGATAAAACATTAAACATTTAAAAATATACATACCACTTTGTAAACCAACTCAAATCCATGACTTTCTCTCAAAAACAGTTGCACATACATGTTAAATTACACGAATAAAAAGCATTAGGAAACTAACGTTATCAAGTCTGCACCGCCCACTAGTGACAAGAGATGGTAAATCCATGTTTCTTTTAAAATTAAGTTTAAAACCAATTCTGTCTTCAATATTAGCTTTCTCGATCAAATTTGGAGCCCACTGTATTATAAAGGGCAAATATGTATACACTGTAAACATGATTTTTGTGCTGTGAACTATTTCTCCTGCATAACATTAATCTACTGCCAATGTTCATACCTAGAGACATTGTGTTCAGTTATGTAACTGTGTATATAAACACTATGAATCCATACAAAATGGCATGTGTGTGTACGCACACATACACTGTTCATGTACCTAAAGTTTGAACTAGAAACAAATCCACTCTGACACTCAAATGTGAATCTAGGAAGGAGAGGGAACCTTTAGGTAACTTGTTAGCTTTAATGGTCTCACTTACCCTGCACTGAGGTTTTTGCTGAAATTACCTTATACTAATGAATGGTTTTTAGGCAGGCAATGTTTGCCTCGTAGTATTAGGAAGAGCTCTCCCTCCTTTTATTTTTTCTATGTTTTATATATTTTTTGAGAAAGACCGTGAGAGGAGGGGAGGGACAGAGAGACATAGACGGAGACAGAGAGAGACAGAATCTGAAGACCGGCTCCAGGCTCTGAGCTAGCTCTAAGAACAGAGCCCGACGCGGGGCTCAAACCCACAAACCGTGAGACCATGACCTGAGCCAAAGTCGGACGCTCAACCGACTGAGCCACCCAGGCTCTCCTCCCTCCCTCCTTTTAAATCCCAGTGGTCCGCTGTGTTAGCACAGCTGACCATTTCTGACCCAGGGCGTCATGACGATGCTCCGTGGAAGTCGGACGCCTGCATATGACTCACAAGTCAGGTGTCCGCTGTCAGGTGAGGCTCCTCATACAACTTCAGCAAACTTAAAATAATGACTCTAAACTTTACCACTTCCTGGAAACAAATCTGAAGCAACATTCATATGGGATTTTACAACAAAGAGAAGCATTGCTTACCACTTTTTTTAACTGCTGGAATAGTGCTTTTGATTAAGGCACAATTACATAATTAATTTAGATAGCTTCTTCAGACACCTGTTCAGTATGAATAAGTTGTGTGTGTGTACATTATAATATATGATATATAATACATAGTGTATTATTAATATGCATATAAATACACACATCCCCAACTGTTTATTCATTTCAAAGAATTGGCTTGCCATTATTCTGTCAGTATTTTTCTTTTCTTTGCTCATTATTCTATCCCACTTACTTACCTGGAACAATGCTTTCGTACACAGAAGATGTACAATTAATGTAGTTTCAACTATGAATATTAATAAATCATTGAAATGGGAAAGGTTTATGACAGCATTTTATTGATGAAAATGCAAAGGCAAAGTACAAAGGCAAGTAGGCTGATCCTGAAAAACTATAAAGTCACTGTGAAAAGAACCTAAATGCACTTGAGATAAATTGGTATCTTCAGACTGCTTCATCAAAGAGCAAGCTAATACTGTTTATTATGAGTGCTGTCATGTAATGGCTTCTTGGGCAGAGTCCCCTCACATGCGCCTGGAATGGATAGTTAATTGTGTCATGTTGATCACTGAAAATATGTGTTATTTAGAACAAAAGTTCTTTTTTTTTTTCAAATTTTTGTTTAAATTCTAGTTAGTTTAAGTTCTAGTTAGTTAACGTAATATTGGTGGTTTACATATAGTACCCAGAGCATATCACAAGTGCCTTTCCTAATGCCCATCCCCCATCTAGCCCATCCCCCCACATCTCCCTCCATCGGGCCTCAGTTTTCTCCATAGTTAGGAGTCTCTTACAGTTTTTGCTTCCGCCTCTCTCTTTTTTTTTCTTCCCCATATGTTCATCTGTTTAGAACAGTATTTCTTATGGGCTGAGTTTGAGTTCACAGGGGCATTAACTTCAAATATCCCTCTTATAGAGGAAATTCAATTTTTACTTTTTTAAAAATTTTTAATGTTTTTAATTTATTTTTGAGAGACAGAGAGAGACAGTGTGAGCAGGGGAGGGAAAAAGAGAGAGCAGGAGAGGGAAAGACACAGAATCTGAAGCAGGCTCCAGGCTCTGGGCTGTCAGCACAGAGCCCAACGCGGGGCTTGAGCCTGTAACTATGAGATCATGACCTGAGCCAAAGCAGCACACTTACCTGACTGAGCCGCCCAGGCGCCCCAGGAAATTCAATTTTTAAATCTTCCCTCTTGTCTGGGGAGCTTTCTGCCCACTCGCTTACACATCTTAACAGAGAAAACTGGCAGTTTCATTTCTTTCTCCACACTCTATGTCCCCATACCTCTTTCAGATTTTTTGGCTCTGATTCTTTCGGTTCTTCATATTTCCATTTCCATACAGACAAAGCTGACTCCAGCCGTTCTACTTCTTTTTCCAAAGATGAGCGCTTTCTAAATAAAGAATTAAAAGCAAAATAGACTTATAATTTAAAAACAAGTTTAGGAACACATTCAATTTTTTATTTCCTATTTTTGTTATTTTTATATTTGTATATGACCATTGTAATCCAGCTTATTAACAATTATAAATATTGAATAAAACTTGGTTTAATTTTTTATTCTGCCAGTTATCATTAGAGTAGGTTAAACATATTTAATTTGGCTCTGCCTGTATCAAAATATTTGACTTTCTGCTTGCTTTCTCCTATATTATTCATGCATTTCTCTCATTATCTTATTCATATTATTTCCTTATACAGCAGGAGATATGTATATATATATATATATTTCTAATTGTAACATGGCTTTTATCCAGCTTCATATTGTGACTATACATGAATGAAGAATCCTTTGATATGGCAGAGAATGACAAGGAGTCTACATAATAACTTCAGAAATCAATTATTTACTGGGATATAAAAATACTTTTTAAATATTTGCAACTTTGTTTTAATGAAGCAATTTCACTAGGATCTTTATTTAAAATAATTGACATTAATTTCTCCATTTGTAGAATAAGTGACAGAGTTAGGATTGAAATCTGGTCCTTTGATATCTCAATTATCGATTTTTTATATGCCCATATGTCTATCTGAGTGAGTCACTGAAAATAATTGTTTACTACTGGTTGTAATTAGCATATGTTGACCTCTGCAGATGGAAAATCCTCATTTGTTTGGTGCATTAGATTAGTGTTAAATAATGCTCAATCTCTTTTCTCTACTCCCAAGGACAGAATTGCTTTCCCTAACCCTTGCTTCTAGTCTTTGACTATGGGACATTAGCAGATATGACAGACCCAGATGTTTGAGAAGAATTTGTATGGCTGGGCGTCTTCTCTTATGCCTCAGCCATCCCTGTGAAAAGAGTTCCCCTGGGAATTGCTGTCCCCAAATAAAAACATAAGGTAGATCTGAGCCCAGCCTTACCACTAAGCCAAGCCCAGATGGTCAACGGAAGGTCAGCTGACCCCACCTTTTATCCATATGTGCAAAAAGAATAGTTGTTTTATGCCACTGTATGGTGTGTGTGTGTGTATGTGTGTGTGTGTGTGTGTGTATGTGTTTTATTTTTTTTCTGCAGCAAAAAATAACTGACATAGAAAATGATACAGTAACCAAAATGAAAAATATGTAGACTTAACTTCAGTACTAGATTGTGGCCAGAGAGGCTGGAAAAATGGTGATAACACATAAGCAGCTGGAAAAATAGAGATGTGTGTTATTTAGTGGCAAACACATAATGAAATCATCACTTGCAGTGTTTCAGAAAATGGAAAATGTGGATGACATCACCAGTGGAATGCTAGTGGGCACCATGTGGCTGAGCCTTCAAAAGTGTTTATACAATTGACCTACCCCTCTTCTATTTTGGCTACAGCAGTAAGTGCATACCAAGGCAGACCTACTGCTCCCAGTGAGGGTATGAGAGCCACGGATCACAACCAGTCTCCCCTGCCCGCTGCAGAGTCCAGTCTATACCGGGCAGCCATTAGTTGGCTCACAGACTTCAGCTAACTAAAGTCTGATTGTTGTATACCACCGAGATTTTGTGGCTGTTGGTTACAACCTTATCGTAATTTTAATTAACCAATGCACACACATGGGTCTAGTTCCACGATAATGACCCTAGAAGGATCTTAGAAACATATTCACAGATCGAAAAGATGTACCCAGAATCAAAATTGAATGCCATATACATAATTATGAGAAATATGAATCTTTCAGGTAGCAACACCATGAAAATAATTCAAAATAGACTTAGGTCATAAATAGATTAATCCAATGAATGGATAAGTAGCTCATTAAAAAGTTATGTAACTATATTTGCATGAGCCAAGACATGGAATTGAAGAGACTGTGTGGGAATTGGTTAGATTTTAACCTCAGAAGACTCAGGTTGCAAAAACATGAGCATCATTTATAAGACTATAATTTTAAATTCCTTATTAACAGCAAATATATAAAATCAACCAACATAAGGACTCAGTATAAAAGTCTAGGTCCTATGAACACTGCCTATGAATGTTTATAGGTCCAGATTAACAACCTCAGCCTCAAATTCTGAGATATAAGCAGATCCAGCCAGCTGATACCCAAGCTATTTATCAAAATATTATTTTCTGACAAATTTTCAGTAGCATAATAAAATTTACTTAAATATTTGAGAAAATTCTACATTTTAATGTTTATGAATTCAAAATCATACATGTTCAGATCACTCTCAGGTTTTAACATTACATTTTAATAAACCAAATGCTATTATTAGAAAAAAATAATTCATTATTACTGTTGAATAAATATTGATCCTCAAAAATGTCACCAAAAGTATTGGGGTAAATATTCTTTTGAGGTTTTTTTAAGAGGCTCAAGAAGAGCATTTCAAACTACATATCAATTAAATGTTTAATCTTAGTTATAGTTAAACATAGATGTATTCTAAAGATATGATTATATCTAGATTACATTTAGACTTGTAACAGTAGTCAAAGCCAGTACATGAAATAAAAACAATATAATTTTCCCAAGTATATTAAAATGAATAGATTCCGATTACCTTAGTTAAGGCAAATTAGTCACATTTAAAATATACTATATTTATCTCTTTAAGTATGCATCTTGAACACAGTAACTGATACTTATGGTTTACTGAAATAAAATCATGCATTTTTATTATGTAAAATGGTGTAATTTAGCCAGAGAAGGCAGAGGACAGGCAATTGACAGAAACTTATTTAATGGCAATGTGATGCTTGGACATTTTTAGTCTGCTTTCATCAAAAAATATTTTGTGTCAATCCAAGCAAGGTTGAAGGACGTATGTCATTACACACTTAAATTTATACAGCAGAGGGAATCCTTTACATTCTTAATTCCTGTTTATTTTATATTTTAGAGAGATTTCAAAAATGATTAATTATACAGTTAGATTCATAAGTAAAATTTAAACTATCATCATACCATTTGAACTACAGGAACACAAAGATAAAACCCCTAATATTATTCTAAAAGATACTGTATATTTTACACACAAATTCTTTTAAAAATTATAAGATAGAGCTCAGCACAGATGTAAGATTTTAAATATGATGATTTAAACTTTAAAAATATAACTGCTAAAATATATAAAAGTTACAGAACTAAAAGTGTGGACCAAGATGATTTTTATGGAATATTTTTATGCAATCTTTAGATACTTTAACTATCATGACCCCATAATAATTGGACATGAAACTTGAATAGCTACATAGAAAAGAAAATTAACCAAACTCTTATTCAGGGATGAAAACTCCTGAACATTAGTATTTGGAAATAAATATTAATCATTTTGGAACTGTGTGAAATTTCATTGTAAAATATATAATAAAGGTCTTAAAGGTCTGCTAATGTCAAATGTTTTTGCCAGGCAAAAATAAGTTGTCAGAACATCTAGATAACAATTTTTCTATTAACCCAAAATATGGAGGTAGTATCAAACTATAAATAATTTTAAAATGTTTAAAAATATGCTTTTAATCAGCAACATGTTTGTCATTTTGTGATTCTACTCCCCAGTATTTATAATTATATCTTTGAACATTTTTAGCACCTTTAAGCAAATATCCATATATAATTCAATGAGAAAAGAGATGAACTTAAAGAATACTATAGGGGTGCCTGAGTGGCTCATTGGTTAAGTGTCTGACTCTTGATTTTGGCTCAGGTCATGATCTCATGGTCGTGAGAAGGAGCGCCATGTTGGGCTCTGCACTGGGCATGGACCCTGCGTGAGATGCTCTCCCTCCTTTCCCCTCCTCCCCTCCCCCTGCTTGTGCGCATGTGTGCGCGCTCTCTCTCTCTCAAAAAAAAAATAAATAATAAAAATGAAAATAAAAATAAAAAATACTATAGAGCTCAGAACTATCCAGAAGGTTGGAGACCAAGACTCACAAGTGGTGTCGCCAGGAAGCCTACTCTCATGCCACAGAGCTGCCTACTCCCTGTACACTCTCTGGGAACCAGTTAGGTATGTGACAAGCAAGTATTTCAAATTAGCTGATTTAAGTGGTAAAGGATGTTAATATCTCAAAGAATCTCCTGGAGGAGATTCGAGGCAGATCCCGAAAAGCAAATGGGGAAACTGCACAGCCAGAAGAACCAAAGACAATGCCGTAGCGGTCTCCCATCAGCGTTTCATCATGGCCACCAGTTGGGGACAGACATCCCAGCATGCCCTCAATGCCACTGACTCCGACGTGGGATAGTTTCATTAGGGAGCAGAGACCATGCTGCCTCTGGGACCAAGATGTAGTTACTGCCACAGCCTCCCCCGTCGTCAGGATGGATTCTGGGCTCTCTCTTCTTGGAGCATTAGCTTCTGCTGCAAAGTCTAGGTGGCTACATCTGAAGCGCTTTCCCATGTCAAGGGTCTGTGCCTTAATGACTAGGGAGACTCAAACTGACACACACGAGCAATGTTGCAGTATCTGCAGAGAAATAGACTCAATTTCCTTCAGCAGGGGATTGTCGAAACACAAATGATACTGTACAGTAAAAAAATAAAAATTAAAAAAAATTAAAAAAAAACCCAAAACAACAAAAAACAGTTGCAAAAATACACAAAAATTACCTTGAAATGGATTAAATAAAAGACTGCAAATGTAAAACTCCTAGAAGAAAACCTAAGGAAAAGACTCCTGGATACTGTTACTGGCGACGAGCTTTGGATCTGACACCAAACGCATCCACAACAAAAGCAAAAACAAATAAGTGGCCAAACTAAAAAGCTTCTGCACAGAAAAAGAAACAATCAACAAAATTAAAAGGCAAAGGCAATGTATGGAGTGGAGAAAATATTTGGAAATCATATCTCCGATAAGGGATTAATATCCAAAATACATAAGGAACGCCACATTTAAACAAAAAACAAAAACCAAAAAACAACCGATCAAACTACAACAACAACAAAAATCAAACCAAACCAAACGAAACAATTAAAAGATGGGCAAAGTCCCTGAGTGAACAGTTTTCCAAAGAAGACATACAAATGGCCACGCATATGTACAGGTGCTTAACATCGGTAATCATCAGGGAAAAGCAAACCAAAACCTCCGTGAGACAACACCTGGCCATTTTAGAACGGCTGTTATCAAAAAGACAAGTGAGAACCAGGATCAGTAAGAATGTAGGTAAAACGACATTGTTAGGGGGCAATGGACATTGGTGTAGCCACTGTGGAAAAGGATATGCAAGTTCCTCAAAACATTTTAAAAAGTAGAACTATCATTAGGACCTAGCCACCCCACGTCCAAGTACACAGCCCAAGGAAAGGATATCCACACCTCAAAGACACATTTGTACCTTCATGTTCACTGCAGCATTATTCACAAAAGCCAAGATATAGAAGCAATCTAATTGTCCATCTACAAATTGATAAACAAAATAAGGTGTGTGTGTGTGTGTGTGTGTGTGTGTGTGTGTTTAGGACATTAGGCTAACTGAAACAAGCCACCACAGAAAGACAAATACTATATTATCTCATTTATATGCAGAATCTTAAAAAGCTGAACTCGTAGGAACAGAGTAGAACGGTGAACACCAGGGGCTGGGAAGTGGGGATTGTTGGGAGGTGACAATCAGCCTTTTCAGTTATGGAATGAGTAAGTTCTGGGAATCTAATGTACGGCATGATGACTATAGTTAACAAGATCATATTGTATATTTGACACTTGCTTAGAGGATAGATCATAAGAGGTCTCACCAGACACAAAAATTAGTAACAGGGTTGAATGATGATGTTAATTAGCTTGATTGTGTTAATCATCTCACAATGTATATCCATACAGCCCGTGTGCTTGTTGGGATGAGCACAGGGTGACATCTAGAACTGCTGAGTCACCGCACTGTGTACCTGCAGCTAATGCAACACTCTATGTTAACTACTAGAACTCAAATAAAAACTTTAAAAAATACAGTAAAATCCCATCACATTGTACAACTTAAATACACACAAGTTTTATTTCTCCTTTATACTTCAATACAGCTAGAAAAATACGTATGTATAAAAAATGAATACACACCACAAATTATTTTTCCTAAAAAGGCAAATGTGTTTACCGCATATACCGCCAGTCGTAACAGTGAATAAATAAGTAGGTCCGACTGTCTAATCTTTAACAATATTACATTAAATAATACTAACCAGACCTGCATGACAATCTGTTCATTGTGTTCATTCAGAAATGTATAGATTCCCGCTAAGATAATCAGTCTCATTTTATTGAGAAAAAAACACACACAACTTAATGAGGCAAAACAAAATAACTGAAGCATACTACTTTTCTTATATAGAAAATAGACTCAGAAATAAAATTGAGAAGGAGGATTGATTATAGCTCAGCTTAAAGAACACAGAGCATCGTCTCAGGGATGCAGGCGCCATCTGCAGTTTAATTTGAGAACTGGTTCTAAATGTTAAAATCGTTTCCCTCATCAGCTCCCTTATTTAAGATCTCCTATTGCCAAAGTTCCTCTCCTGAAAGGTCTAGGTACGTCTACCTCGGTAAAAGGATCAGGTTCCTGTCCTTACCTCACATTTTCTAACTGGAAAGACGTTATCCAAGAGATCAAAAAAAAAAAATGTACCAATTTTCAATATACAAGGAGCTTTGAGATACTGGGTAATTGTTTTCATAAAACTGAACAGTACTCAGAATACAAATAATATAAGAAAGTTTCTCGTTTTGGATAAGGAGGTTCTCCGCAGTGACAATGGTGGAAATGAACCTCTGCATTCTCTTGGCTGATTCGTGCGCTCTAGTCGGGAATTTTCCCACTAGCTGGGAACACAGAAAAAATTGCATTCACATGTTCTCAACTCCAGTCATCTACTTGCCGAGATTCCAGGAGGAAGAATTTAAAAGCTTAGACAGATTTATAGCAACAGTATATAATATATCCTTGGGAAACATTCTCTCGTGATAGAAAAAGGGCTTCATGATTGCCTCTTGTGGACTGCACACTAATGTTGACTCATGGACATATAACACCCAAGGGATTGTTTGCTAAAGAGACAAAGGAGAATCAAAGGTCTCCTTTCTCCCTTATTTTCTGGCCTGTCTCTGGCTTACATGTTGAAGTTGTGGAGAACTGAAGAGTTTATGTACTGTGGGGATTGTTAACTTATTCCAAGGAAGTCAGATACCTATGTATGTGTATGTGTGTGTGAGTGTGTGTGTGAGGGGGAGTGCAGCAATGCTCATGTGTATCATGAAACCTGGCACCTCAGGGGGTTTATGCGTAGGAAACAGCCGTTTCATATGTTCTGTACTACATTATGTCAGTAAAGTAAGACTGTGAGTGGCTGTGAGAAGTCCATAACTACTAAAAAGTTAAATCCCTCAGGAAATAAAACACAGAGATTAGAACTTGATGGAAACCTAGCTCCAGATAAAATTAAGGTTAATATGGGGCCCTGTCTAAAATTTAATTCAATTGTTTGCTCCTTTCTACGAATGTTGATTGCCTCTATTAGGAATTTATACTTGATGGTAGAATAACAAATATTTATTATATACCCAGTATATTATTACAATTGATTGTATTATGATTGCATTGTAACAATTTATTCATATGGTAAGTTACAGACAGAGCATCTGGAAAAGGGTATTCGTGGTGGGAACAAGTTTCAGAGGAACTACTGAAAACTTGTGGCTAACAGAAAAAGAAAGGGAGATAAAGGGCTCACAGTATCTGTGAAATGTGTGTGTGTGTAGTCACTGCTCCACCCCATTTAAACCTGGAAAATTAAAACCATTATATAACATACAGAATTATATTCCTACTTATTTTTCCCATTTTTTCTTCCCATTAAGAGTCTTATAACTAAGAGATGGAAAATACTTATTTTTAGATTTGGGGGCCACATTTTAAAGTGTATCAAGTATTCCACACAATGCTAATAATTGTCTAAGGTGATCATGAATGAATAACAACAAAAATCATAGCGAGTAATCCTCATGAACAGTCACCTTCCCAGACATTATTTGTGTTTGATCCTCATAAGAAACCAGTGAAGGCAGAAGGTGCTTGGGTGGCTCTGTCAGTTGAGCATCCAACTTCGGCTCAGGTCATGATCTCACAATTCGTGAGTTCAAGCCCCGCCTTGGGCTCTGTGCTCACAGCTCAGAGCCTGGAGCCTGCTTCGGAGTCTGTGTCTCCCTCTCTCTCTGCTCCACCCCCACTCATGCTCTGTCTCTCTTTCCCTCAAAAAAAAAAAAAAATTAAAAAGAATAAATCAGTGAAGGCACAAGTGATGCCAAGTGACTTTTGGGACAAGGTCATTAAAATGCCATCTATTTCCCTCTGTGCCCTTAAGAGGCCCAATTTCAACCAAGCCAGCAGGCTGTGCTGAATCGAAGTGGCCACATAGATAAGGCACCTGCCGGTGTTCCACCTAGCCTCCAGGGGAGAACCAAAATCAATCACCAAATAGGAGAGTGCGGAAGGGGCTTCACAGGATTCTGGCTCCCAACATTTCAGTCACGTCCAGCCTCGAGCCGTCCCAGCGGAAGCCTCCTGCAGTGACAGAGGGGCTGTCCACACAAGCCGCGCTCCAGCTTCAGGAACAGAATATATGGTGCTTGTTGCGTCAATACTAACCATTGTGTGGGAAGGTGTGTTTAAGACAATTGATAACTAAAAGCTGCCAAGCCCAAAATGACTTACTTTGTCATCGTTTCTGGAGATTTTCTCTGATCCTTTCTTGTCTTTGTCATTTTTGGTCTCCCCTCTGTATTCAAAGAGTTCCCTTTAATATTTCTTTCAGGGCTGGTTTAGTGGTCACAAAATCCTTTAGTTTTTGTGTGGGAAACTCTTTATCTCTCCTGTTTTGAATGATAGACTTGCTGGATAGAGTGAACTTGGCTGCAGATTCTTCCCATTTCAGCACTTTGAAAATATCATGCCACTCTCCTCTGGCCCGCAAAGTTTGTTGAGAAATCGCCAGCCAGCTTTATGGGTTTTCCCATGTAAGTTAAGGACTTATTTTGTTTTGCTGTAAGATTTTCTCTTTATCACTATATTTTGCAAATTTAATTACAGAATGTCTTGGTTTTGACCAGCTTTTGTTGATTTTGGTGGGAGTTCTCTGTGCCTCCTGGATGTGGATCTTGGTTTCCTTCCCCAGATTAGGGAATTTTTCTGCTATTATTTTTTGAAATAAATTTTCTGCTCCCTTTTCTCTCTCCTCTTCCAGATCTTTTATAATTAGAACATTGTTACTTTTGATGGAGTCACTGAGTTTCCTAAGTCTATTCTCATGTTGCATAATTCTTCTTTCTCTCTTTTGCCCAGCTTCATTATTTTCTATTATTTTGTCTTCTAGGTAATTATTTTGTTCCTTTGCTTTTTCCAGCCTGCTGTTCATTTCATCAAGCCTGTTTCCAATCTCATTTATTGTACTCTCCATCCCTAATTCTTTCATAACTCTTTTCTCCATTGTAAGGATCTAAATGGCAATTAATACATATCAATAATTACTTTGAATATAAATGGACTAAATGCTCCAATCAAAAGACACACGTGTCAGAATGGATAAAAAAAAAAAAAAAGACCCATCTATCGGCTGTCTATAAGAGACTCATTTTAGAACTAGAGACACCCGTAGACTGATAGTGAGGGGAAGGAGAAACATTCATCATGCAAACAATGTCACAAGAAAGTCAGAATAGTAATTCTTATATCAGACAAACTAGACTTTTTTGTTCTTGTATTGTTTATATCCTGTTTTGGTGTCAGGGTTGAATGAGCATCATGGAATGATTTTGGATGTATTACCTCTATTCCATTATTTGTAAATTTTTGATAAAGACTGTCATTAAATTTATTTAATGTTTGGTAGAATTCACCAGTGAAATCATGTGGTCTTGGGCTTTTCTGTGCTGGGAAATTTCTAATTCCTAATTCACCTTTCATTCTTGTTACTGGTCTAAGATTTCCTACTTCTTGGATTCAAGATTCATGATTCACTCTTGTGCATTTTTAGGAATCCTCTAGTTTTTTTTTAAGTTTGTTTATGGTAATCTGTTAGCACACTCTATATTCTCTGTGGTTATCTGTTATAATATTTTCTCCTCCATTTCTCACTTTGGTTTTTGAGTCTTCTCTTTGTCTTTCTCTTAATGTTAAAGCAGTGCCAATTTTGTTTATTTATTACAACACTTTATTACTTTCAATGTTATGTTGTTTATTCTGGTCTCTTATTTATTTCTGATTCTTCTTTGTTCTTTCCTTCTTTTACTAAATTTCAGCTACGTTTCTTCTTTTACTCGTTCCTTGGGATATAATATTAAGCTGTTTATTTGAACTTTTTCCTTTTTTAATTTATTTATTATTATTTTTAAAATTTATATTTTTTATTTATTTTTGAGAGACAGTGTAAGCAAGGGAGGGTCAGAGAGAGAGGGAGACACAGAATCTGAAGGAGGATCCAGACTCTGAGCTGTCAGCACAGAGGCCGACATGGGGATTGAACCCATAAACCATGAGATCATGACCTGAGCCAAAGTCTGACACTTAATCAACTGAGCCACCCAGGTGCCCCGAACTTTTTTCTTTTTTAAAAAAAATTCATTTATTTATTTGTTTATTTAGAGAGAGAGAGAAAGAGAAAGACACAGCATGAGTGGGGAAGGGGTACAGAGAGAGGGAGAGAGAGGAGAGAGAGAGTCCCAAGCTGATTCCACAGTCAGTGCAAAGACCAATGCAGGGCTCGAACTCATGAACTGTGAGATCATGACCTGACTCAAAACCAAGAGTTCAGTGCTTAACCTACTGAGCCACCCAGTTTCTCCTGAACTTTTTGTTTAATACAAGCATTTATACCATAAATTACATTCTAATATCCATTTTCACTGCAACCCACAGGTTCTGGAATATTCTGTTTTCTTTTTCTCAAGTTTCGAGGTATGTTTTAATTTGCTGTTTGATTTCCTATTTGACCCAATGCCTGTGCAGTCATGTGTTGTTTAATAATTACATATTATATATTTAATATTTTAAAACATTCAAAAGTCAATATACATCAAACTCATTTTTTAAATATTTGTACTTAATGCCTAATTTTGCATAAAATACATTATCAAATGAAGTTTGCTTGACTTAATTTTAATAAGTTTGAAAATCAGACTTGGTTAAGGGAGACAAGGATTCGCACTTACTCTCTTTCTTTCCATAAAACTTTCTGGAACTCATCCAGATGTACCTGCAAGGCTAAAATTTCAGGCATTTCTTTCTCCAAAGGCAGATTTATTGCTTGCAGTCTTAATGAAGATTTCAGTGTGCTGTTTTCAGAACCAACATTTTTGAATGAATCAGCACAGCTAAGATTGACTTTCATTTCCTCATTCAATTTTAACTGGTCAATATTCAAACCTTCTTCCTGAAAAAAATATAATAAAACAAATTGTTAAATTTTTATATCTAGTGTAGAAAAATCATGAAGAAAACATATTTTTGGAAGGATTTGTTTCCATATAAAGAAATTATATAGAGGTGTATGACTGAACTTTAACTTGCATTCCTCAAGCTTTCTTTTTCCCTTCTATGTTCTACCATCTGATAAAATATATTTCAGTCTTTGAAAAATTTTCATTTACAATGTAACCTAGGTTATATCTACCATTAATCCCATATGTTACACAAAGGCTTAAGAGTTTAAATGGAACTATAGAAGAGCAAGGTATGTTTTATATTTTTAGAGATGGAATTAAATAGAAAGGGGTAACAATATAAACTGACACTATTTAAGAAGATAAAATGGATAATTAAAGTATCTGGAAAACCAGATGGTGTGTGTCACTGTCCGTTTGAATGCACCGGCATTTGAATGTGCGTATGATCTCTGGTTCCTCTGTGGATGTTTTTCTTACCTTACTATCCAGGTTCTCCTTTATAGGAAAATCTCTTTTTACGAGACACTCTTTGATAGACTTCCATGTTTTTGAACCAATGTGAAACTGGGTTTTTTGTGCAGAAGGTCCTTCTAGGAAAGTAGGATGTTTTAGGTCCTGGGCAGTTTCTAATACCTCCTTTTGATGTGGCAAGCTCTGCTTCTTTTTCAGTGCACTCAGTTCTTTCACTGTCATCTCTAATTTTATTCTCAGCTGTCTGCCTTCCTCCCTGGCGCTGTTTCTTTCGGCCCGGACTTTGCTCCACTTTTCTCTCCAGTTGGCAGTACAATCTGACCACCACCGCATGGTCTTCTCCATCTGGGCAGCTCTGGCCTTGACTTCTTCAAGTTCCCGCAGGCGAAGCTCTTCGCAAATATTCCACTCACTGCTGTGACATGAGTGAGCACAGAAGTTGTGGGCAGCACATGACTGCAGCCTCTGAAGGGGCAAACAGGAGTGACAGGTGTCCCGGGGTGATGAGGCAGGTGCTGACAGGTGACAAGGTGTTTTAACTGATGACTCCTGCATCTGGAAGGTTTGTGTTTCCTCAGTAACTGATGAATGGAATCCAAATTCAAATTTACCTTCACGTCTAAGAGAAGACAGAGAACATCATTAACATTTGAATTTCCCTTGCAATTATAAGAAGGAGCCATACATTTAAAAAAGAAAGCTGATGGAAACAATGTATCTTTCAATATTGCGTATTTTCTTTTCCACTATAACTAAAAACACAGAACTCATGCATTCGTAATAATCCTTAAAGAAACAGAATTGCTCATATGAAATATTGCCAAATGAACACAGATAAAAATATAAAGAACAAGTGAGGATAGCATATGCCATGAATAATTCATTTTAACAAATCCAGTTCTTACCGGGTGATATTTACTGTAACACGTATTGTCCATTAACTACGCAGTGATGCTCTTTTCCTTGCTAACTTAACCACAACCTGTTTAAGTGGAAGGTGAAATCTACTGATCTCTGGGAGGAGAAGCCCATGTTCTAATCCCAGGGGCTAAACCATGGTCGGTCTGACTCTTCCTTGATGGGCTCCATCTTATTGGCCATTCACTAGTCTCAAGACAGCATAGGACCTGGGTCCAGCAGAGATTTGAAGGGAAGTCTTCCAGGGAAGTTTCCCATCTTAAAAACATGAAAAGTCAGAATGAGGAGCTCTTTTCTTCTGCTTTCTTCCTGCCTAAACAAGGACATGATTCTGGAAGAACGCAAGTGTCGCAACCAACTTATAACATTTAAATCGGTGGAACGGAGAAGACAAGAGTTGGATTTCATGATTAAACTGTGCCACGAAATCTAGAATGCATACCTCTGGTTTTCTTGCCACGTGAGGATGGTCACTGAACTTTACTTAAAGTATAATTGTTGAGTTTTCGGTCACTCGCAGTCAAAATAACATCAGACTGATGCATGAACCACTTTCATCCTATGGTTAATAAAATGATAAATTCTACACAAACCCTGTGAATAAGACATGGTGCTTGTCCTCAAAGATTCTGGTAGTTCAGTGGGTGACACAAGCACACAAAAATGAAAATACACAGTCACACTAGTTTATTCCACCAGTCTTTCTTTAGTACGTACTATGTGTCATATCAGTGTTGGGTTGCTACCGTATAGAGGAGCTGCTCAGAAGTCTTCAACTGTCTCCTAGAAATGAAGACACTTCACAGCACGGATAACACTGAACAGTCTTAAAAGTTTCAGAGCTTTATACAGAAATTACAGCAGCTTTCCGTATAAATAATAAACACAAACTGACTGGTAAAAGCAGACCTTCTTATCAGCATGATGCCCATTGTTTTATTCAAAATAGGAACATAGCTATATGGACGACCTAGCGAGTACAACTTCTTAAATACTTCAAACATGCAGCTTAATCTACAAATAAAGTTCTGTGGTTGTATAAGATTACCCACTTTATTATCAAATAAGATTTATTGTTATAAGTAACATTTAATGTACATGACATTAATTCCTCTCATTTTTTATTTGCTTTTATATAGTTAGAGATCATAAACTGTCTCCTTATGAACCATCCATTTAATCAACTGAAGGGGTTTCACTATACTAAAAACTTACAAAATAAGTCTTTCTTTATTTACTAATGAAAAAGCTATTATAATACTAAATATATATTCTTTTCAGTTGCAAGAAAAAAAACACATTTTAACAAGTGTTCTCTAGAGGTGCCAATTCACTCCTTATTATAATACTTCTAATAATATAGATTCATGGTTGCAATTATTTTTGTTAGCATTGGTATATGTCCAATCACATTTGAATTAGTGCTGATTTGGAGCAATTGTTCCCACATTTGCTATAATTCAGAGGGCAATGATAATAGAGCTGGCCAAATTTCTTGGATCATTGGTAAGCCGAGACCAATTTAAAAAAAAAAAAAAAAGAAAAGAACAGAAGGAATCCTTAGTTAGAAGCATGCAAAAATTTTATATATATATTCACATATCACATGGATATATATCTCCATTATTCACTGTTTAATGATATTTCTTTGGGCTGAAATTCCAAAGTGAAGACAGAAAATTTATTTCAGCATATTAAACTTAAATTTATCCTTGCCATTTTTCAAAATAAATCAGTATCATAAAATTGTAATGTCTTTAAAAATGTCTCATTAACTTTTATTTTACTAGTGTTTTGAAGACTCTGTAATTGGATTCTGGTACATGGAGACCTGGCCTACCAATTAACTATGTATTTTTTCACATCTGATTAAACAAAGTTGAGTTGGGTTTAATCATTCAGTCCTTGAACTTGAATAGTTTTTCCTGTTCTCAAGTGTTTCTCAAGCAAGTGTAAGTGGAAGTATTGAATCCTTATGTGTATCCATTAAGGCATTCATTTTCCCTATATGTATGTGCATATGTATGTGTGCATGTTTTATTTCAATAACTGTGAAAGTGTTGGTCAGTGGTTGTAGCACAAAGCCTCTGATGCATGAGAAAATATTTTAATGCTATTGACTCTGGTTTCTTACACTGAATTTTGCATTATCCTTACCACAAAAAAGGAGGAAGGAGGCACAGGGAAACTCTTGGAGGTGATGGATGTGTTTATTAGTTTGATTACAGTGATGGATTCACAGATACATGCGTATGTTTAAACCCATCAAATTATATATATTAAATATATGCAATATTTTGTATTAACTACACCTCAATAAAGCTGTTAAAAATGGTCACTTAGGGGCGCCTTGGTGGCTCAGTCGGTTAAGCGTCTGGCTTTGGCTCAGGTCATGATCTCACGGTTCATGGGTTCCAGCCCCATATCAGGCTTTGTGCTGACAGCTCAGAGCCCGGAGCCTGCTTCGGATTCCATGTCTCCCTCTCCTTCTGCCCCTCCTCGACTTGCTCTCTGCCTCTGTCTCTCAAAAATAAAGAAATGTTTTAAAAAATTTAAAAACGTTCAATTAATCGGCCTACCCTGAGGACTGCAAGTATTTTTAAGGTACTAAATAACCAAATAAATGAAATATGACAGGTCTACAATGTATAAATAATGCTACTAAACGTTATCTCTCATTGAAGAGACGTTTGGTGTATAAGATATTGGGCTCCACCCAGACTCTACCGGTTCAAGCTATGATTCTGCCACCGTCTACATAGGTGATCTTGGACAGATTATATAAATTGCCTTGACTCATTATCCTTACCTGTAAGGGGAGACAGAAATATCGTGTATCTCCGTTAGTCCTTGTGACTGTTAAATGGAAAAATGCCTGCAGGCTGGCTGACCCATATGTCTCTTAGGCAAGGTGACAGTTTTCCTCAGTGCTATACAAGTCACCAACATGTCACTTTAGACTACTGGTACATTGTTTGTTTTCCAGTTTCGTTTCTCTCTTTTGAAAGAGAGGCCGTATGCTCAAAAACCAGGGATAGCGACAGATAAACAAGATTAAGCAGGGCACCTGGGTGGCTCGGTCGGCTAAGCGTCTGACTTTGGCTCAGGTCATGACCTCACCACTTGGGAGAGGCTCTGTGCTCCAATATCTCCCACTGAATCACACCACAACTAGTCAAGGGATCCTGACATTGTGCTTTGAGCGAATTCAACCTCCCCAGAGCCTAGAGGAGCTGCACGCTGGGGGCTTGCGCACTCCTGTTGCCTCCTTACTGCCATCCTGCGTCCACGCTCCACACGTTCAGCCACCTGGCGTGTCCGTTCCCTGCACAAACCTCCTCAACTTCCTCTTTTGTGCAATCAGATTGTGCTGCCATTCTGGGACCTTATTCATAACCAGAAGAAATATTTCAAACTAACAATCACAAATTTTAACTCTCTCTGAAAGGAATAAATGGTGTATTGTGATTCAACACATACCTATATACCTAAGGAAGTCTCTCTGAAGTGACCGACATCTTGTGTATTACCCGAGGAATGAGCTGGAACAAACATAAAAGCATTTTTGGCAGAAATTACACTATCAGGGAATTTTTGCCTGATCAAAGGATTTTTGCTTTATTGTTTATACTTATTGCTTCCCATGAACTTATAGGAAATGAATCCTAAATGAAATCCTTCTTGGATTTCTTTTTCCCCTAAGAAGCATAGGGCTACAAATGCATACACAATAATGTTAATAAAAGCCACAAGCAGGGGTGCCTGGGTGGCTCAGGTGTGAAACGTCCGAGTCTCGACTTTGACTCAGGCCGGGATCTGGCAGTATGTGAGCCCGCGCCTCCCATCAGGCTCTGCACTGGCAGCGAGGAGCCTGCTTGAGCTTCTCCCTCACCTTCCCTCTCTCTCTCAAAATAAACAAACAAACTTCAAAAAGCCACAAGCAAGGAGTAACTACGTTAATACTATTCAAAACACAATGCTAAGAACCGCTGTTACTTAAGATAAGGTGCCACACACTCGGATAAAAAGTAAAGAAAAAAAATCAGTTTTTAATATTAGGAAAGTAAAACACCACATTGGATTTTAAAATGCGGCCTGTCAAACACGCACAAGTGATTAGGATTAAAAATATGTATTCTGTATGTGTCTAAAGCGGAGGACATTGATATATTTGGTAGGATAGTCCTACAGGAGAACACGGAATATGAAATGTGGGGCAGCGGTGCAGCAGTGAGGTAACGGCCAGGTTACACGACTTCAACAGAGCTCAAGTTCTGTATATTTTACAAATCCATACACGGTGGCAAATTATACAGGCAGTTATAGTCTGTTGATGTGAACGGGAGCTTTCGGAACCACAGAGGCAGGAAATATTTGCACAAAAAAGGCAACTAGATAATATAGAACGAATGTATACACTATTTAAAGCTTGGAAACTTTATTTTCCAAAAGCACTGTAGTATAAGCATAAATGTAAACATTTAAAAACACACATATTTCGGGGCACCTGGGGGGCTCAGCTGGTTAAGGGTCCAACCTCGGCTCAGGTCATGATGTTGCCATTTCCAGTTTGGGCCCCGGGTGGAGCTCTGTGTGGACAGCTCAGAGCCTGGAGCCTGCTTCAGATTCTGTGTCTCCCTCTCTCTTTCTGCCCCTCCCCCACTTGTGCTCTGTCTGTCTCTCTCAAAAATACGTAAACATTTAAACAATTTTTAAAAATAAAATAAAACACATTTATGCTTGTTAAGATTCATTATGAAATTATAAATTGCATTATCTGATCAATTCAAAATTAACTTTATTTTTAATTTTTTATGTTTGTTTTTCAGAGAGAAAGAGACAGAGCATGAGTGGGGAAGGAGCAGAGAGAGGGAGGCACAGAATCTGAAGCAGGCTCCAGACTCTGAGCTGTCGGCACAAAGCCACATGCAGGGCTCGAACTCAAAAACTGCGAGATCCTGACCTGAGCAGAAGTCAGACTGAGCCACCCAGCCTCCCCCAAGTTAACTTTATTTTAAAGAATTGGCACAGAATTCATAGGACAAGCCCCGCGTTGGGTGCTCCCTCTTCCTTGCTTCCTAAATCTTCAACCTCTCACTCTTTCCCGGTGTTGTTGAAGCCAAGTGTCACCGTTTCAAGTCAGGGTGATGCCCTTTCATTAGTCTAGATTTTCAGTAAAAAGTTATTTGAGAAAAATAATTTATTTCTTAAGTAATGCTTAATGATAAAAAAATTACCTCCCTTTCTTTATAAAAATCTATTTCAGAATAATCTCCCCATATCATATCTCGATGTAATTACTGCCCTTCCCAGACAACAGCAACGTATTCTATGCTTTAAGAAGAAAAAAAACACAAAATAATAACAAAACCTACAAGAAAACTACATTTAAAATAAAAACCTTATAGGTCAGACATAGAAAGCTATCAATCTTACTTCTTTGGACTATGACTAAAGGAACAAAGAAAGATCTAAAATCCACAATCCATTTCTATTTTATAAAATGTCAATGTATCATTTGTAATGAAGCTCAGAAAACTAAAATTTCTTTTTTTCTGGCAGGCTGATCATCTTGAAGCTTTTGTAGTGCTTTGCCTGCCAATTACCAATTTAAGTTCAGATAATTTAGATTTTCTTGGAAGATGTAACATAATTTACCTACTCTCATTTAGAGCTTAGGGTATCAATCAGGTTTAAGAAAGTTCTGTTTTAAAATATTCCTGAAATGTCTCACAAGTGAACAAATATTGCAGCATAACGATATTTTATCTAAGACTTGAGTTTACAGTTTAAATATATTTCTTCTAAATTATATATACAAAATCTATGCTGCTTATTACCTATTTGCGTGGACCTGACACTTTTTGAATTCCTGGACATTTCTTAATATTTATGTTTAAGTTTCAAGGTTTCAGTGAACAAAACCCCAAACGATCCCAATTTTCTCATGCAATCTAATCCAACTTAATAGCACCAAATAAATAAGCCAAAAATATGCTGAGACCTTATGCCAAAAACGAAATTAGTATTCGCTGTGGAACTCCAAAGTCCTGTTGAATCTTATTTTCATATAAGAATAATCTTGCTACTATTTCCAGGTGGCAAACAGTCAGAGTACACAGTTTATTGAAAAGGAACACTGAAAAAATGCGGTCACATCAAAGATTCTACCACTTTCCAAAGTTGGACAGGTGACCCTGAATCTGGAATATGCATCACGATGTAAATATCATTTTGTACAATTTCATAAAAATGAAAGAATTTAGAGGACAATGTAACTGTGTCCACAAATATTAGTTAAAAAGAAATCAAAATAAAGTCCATAGGAGCAAATAGCCAACAACTCAAACTTATGATTATTATTAATTTGTGATGTGAAAGTGAATGACCCTATAACATAATTCCTCTCCAAGGGTCACAACAAAGCAGGTAGTGCTGAGGAGTTATGCTTTCCGTTTTTTGTTTTTTTTTTTTTAATTTAAAAGCTACTTATTAGATTTTCTGTAATGTTGAATCCATCAACATTTTCCAATATTTATGTCCATTTCAGGGTTTCAGGAAAGAAAACCACAAGCTCTTCCAGTATTCCTAGGCATTTCTAAGCAAAATTCCTAAATTTACCCTGTTCACACTTGTTCTTAAAGAACGTATGAGGCCAAGTCAGAAATTCTCCATAGATCTGGTTAGACTTTGTAGTGAACAAGAGAAAGCCCTTTCATGTCAGCATGATTCAGTAATATTTTCTCACACCCATTTTATGGAAGGCACACAACGGCCAACTCCTCTGTGTTAGCTGACTGGAAAGTTTTCACAGACTTAATAATGAAGTTTGGAGAATACAGTCCAAATGATTGTCACATTTACTTTTGAAACACAGTTATAAAGTTTTTAATTAAAAAATTATTCTTCAAGTCTGTTTCATTTCCCCAATTGTACATTATTTACACTAATAATCCAAATTGGCCAAAATGTATCCCACATCAAAAAGCTAGGAGAAAAAACTGGAATCAGAAGCAGAAATGCTACGATGCACGTAGACTTTTGTGAGCCATACCCACGCATAAGATTTCCAAATACTTTGCTTCGTTCGCTCTACTTCTTACTAAAGCAAGGCAATATTCATAGAATGGCATGAAAGATATTATTTGTTAGGCTTTATTTCTTCTGTGTGATCTGGAATTAAGTTTTCAGGGTAAAGACCTATGACCATATTGGTGGTAGAGATTAAAATTCATCCTTTGAATTATAAATCGGATCAAAGGAGTCATTAAAAAGCCCAACTTCCCCAAATTACAAGATTACTGGCTCATCAAAAGTTACTGAGAGCATTTAAAAGAGATGGGCAAGGTCGTTTTTATTTTTATTTTTTCTGGACAAGCCCAAGTTTAAGAAACCCACACTACCCAGAGTTCAAAAGGTAACTTGGAACCCTCAGATTTGTAGGTATTTCCTCTCCAGGGCTACTGAGGACCTAGTATCCAAAATATTTGCCACAGCAATCTTCAAATATACCCCTCAACAAGTTGGGTAAGACTGTCATCCTTGTCATGATGGTCAAGTAAAGCATTGTTTTAAACATAGAAGTTGGGGGGCACCTGGGTGGCTCAGTCAAACATCCAACTTCAGCTCAGGTCATGATCTCCCAGTTCATGAGTTCAAGCCCCATGTCAGGCTCTGTGCTGACAGGTCAGAGCTTGGACCCTGCTTTGGATTCTGTGTCTCCCTCTGTCTCTGCCCATCTACCCCTCATACCCTGTCTCTCTGTCCTTCAAAAATAAATAGAGATTACGTTGTATAGGCATTGTGCAACTTACAACAGCTGATATGGGGCGGGAAGGATTGGACTTTGAAACCACATAAATAGTACTTCAAAGTTTTACTTTATCATTTACCATCTTGTGACCTCAGAAACTGAATTTACGTGAAAGTCTCTTCATCTATAAAATGGGTATTACTAGCTTTGTCACGCTTGTTTCAAGGGTGCCACATGTTTTCTTTCCTCTGTGGGGGTCATTTCCCTCTGTATACTCCCAGCGACGGACTGCACCATCCCTGCCTTCCCCAGGAGTGACACCCCCTTTCTTTGCTCCTGTGGCAAAACAGACAGTGTATCTCATGTGTTGCCTATTTCCACTGCTTTTATTTCTTCCATCCCATGCTTTCATCAACCCATTTCCCCTGGAATCTGCATCCTCCATTCCACAGAAATCCCACTTGTCAGGATCACACACTATCCTAATGTTGCCAAATCAGATACTCATGTTTTATCCTTGCTTCGTGTGTTGCTTCATGTGTTGCTTCACAACAGTTGAGAGTTCCTTGCTCTGTAAACACATCTTTCTTTTTCTTTTCCTTATCACCACACTCTTCTCCTTATTCTGTTACCTCTTCCTTCCCGCCTTTGTTTCTCCCTTCCACTCCTCTCTACTTATTGGAGAGTCCAAAGCTTGAAAATTCTAAACAGAATGTTTCTTTCATTGAATGCAAGATTCTTATCTCCAGTTTTTTAACCTCCCCTGACTCCAGACTCTCAAGTTTCACATGCACATCTAAAGGAATCTCGGCCTCAGCCTTCACATTACAGACTTAAACTCTCGATCCCCGGCCCACAGCAAGTTGTTTTCTTTCCATTACCAACATCCCGGGAAATGGTGCCACCATCATCTAACAGCTCAAGTCAAAAACCTAGTTTCTCTCGGATCCACATTTAGTCAGCGAGTTCTATTTACCTCATTCCTTCAAACTGCTTCCGAGCCCCAAGGATTTCTGTCCACCATCCCTGCCTCTACGCTGTGGAAACCACCACCACCCCGTATAGCACTACGACTTCTGAAATGCCTACTAATACGTCTATCTAGTTGGTATGCAGCAGTCAAAACATCTTTTTAAAATTTAATAAATTTACATAGCTCTAATTACAACTTACAAATGCTTCTCTATTACAATTAGAAGAAGATGAAAACATTTAATCACAGTCTGGTTCACATGATCTGTCACCAGCCTTCTTCCCTGACCTTGATTCTTATCTCCCTTCCTTCCCTTCCCCTTCGTGTCCCAGTCATGCTAACGTTCCTCCTGTTCTTGGAAGAGGCCATGTTCATTCCCGCCTTAGGATCTTGTGGGTGGAAGGCTCTTCCCTCAGATCTTTGGATTCAAATGCGCTCCCCTGTTCTGAGTATTTGAATTTTACAAGGCCCTGAAGGTTCAAACCAAGGGGACAAAACGTTAACAGTATAACTGAAGCACAACCTCCAGCCTGGTAAGTCTTTACATTTGTATAGCATCTATTTTAAAATGTACATTTTTGCATGATGTTTATGGACATTCTGTTAGGTAGGTATGGGTGCCTGGACCAATGTTAGAACACATGATAAGTGGCACTCAGGACTTAATTCAGATCTTTCATCTCAAAATTCAGAGCTGGCTCCACCAGACCAAATTATTTCTTTTGCAAATGTTCAGGATAAACACCAGCATCCTGACCCAAACACCACAGCAAAGTGTGTGATCTCCTTGCCCCTTAACGTAGGGAGAGTGAGGATTAAGAAGAAGAATTTAGTTTCACCCCATCAAACCATCCAGAAGTCTACAGTACTAGCCAATAAACTTCTTGTGTTTCTTATAAAAGAAAAATCCAAGGACCAGGAGGGCTGGACACAGAGGAAAGTAGCGATACCAACAGTCCATGCCCATTCTCACATTCTCAGCATCAGAACAAGATATTGTTCTGGAGCCCAGCTTTCCACCATGAACAAACATTAAATTTCTTCTTCAAGAAAAAAATAATGTCTCATACCCCCATAGTGTCTCCCCAATTCATCTCAAAAATATATACCATATAAGTGGTATATATATAAATACACACAGAGTATACACACATATTTTAATTGGGTTGCATATTATTTTAAAATTATTATTTAGCAGACTGAGCTAAACTTAAGTGTATACTTAGGAATGTCAGCAGTACTTGGAGAAAATGATTCCTCCATGTCAAATCACTTTTCTATTTAATCTATTTTCACTACAATCACATGAAGGAAATAGACTTCAAACAAAATCATAGTTACCCTCAATGTATTCTGAATATGAATTTCTGTGGCTCATTTTTGTTTCCAAGGTTCATATCACATGCTTATAAAAGTCGTTTTTAGATTCAGAAAAGAAAGAGTGTCTGCATAGATTATCAAGTTCTCAGTAAATGTTTGCTCCATTATAGACCATAAATTACTAATCACTAACATGTATGAAGGTTACATTTTTAAACCAAAATCATACATATGTACTCTGCATGGCTTATGCTATGAGAGAAAAAAAAAAAAAAAGCACAGTCTATGTTTAAAGACCAGACATTTAGAAATTGTTTGACAGATCTGGTTGAGGAGACAAAAACGTGCGGTTAAAGTAGTTCACTGAGTATTCGCTCTTGTTAAACAGCGAACAGTAAGATAAAGAACATTTAAAGAATTGCTAAGAATACTAATACTCTCCCAAAATAAGGCACAATTAAAGAATAAGAAAATTCATCGACTCTTAGTCAACTAGAATCAGTTTCAATGTCCTTTAACGTCACTTTAATGCCACAGAATAATCTTTAACTTTGTATTCGTGAAATTTAGAATCAAAATGAGAAAAGTTCTTGGTATTATTCATAATCTACATATTATGGATGTATACTGAATTCCAAACTGAAAGTTTTGGTTTCTGACTTGGTCTAATCTTGCCAAAAGATCCCTGAAAAAGTAGCTCAAGAGAGTTCTTGGACACCAAATAAAAAAAAAAAAAAGGAAAAATATACAGCCTGACATATTAAATTATAAACATATGGATGGAATTTCCTTTAAATTACACTTGAGTCTAAACCTTAAGGGTAAAGAATTTAACAAAATACGTTTGAGGTTTCTGTAACACAAAACATTTGAAAAGTTAGGGAATTCAACTATCCCAAAGACACATGAGATTTGCACTCTAAATATTGAGTAAACTAAACCTTCTCTCCTATTTTCAAATATCTGTACTCTAAAATATCAATCTTTACTAAACATCTTTGTAATAAGTAATAATTAATCTATATATCAGATAGTTGAGGTTTTTATTTTTTATTTGTTTTCATATTCTGGAGCCAGAAAAACTGAGAAATGAAGAGAAAAGCAAAATAAGAAAGGTATATATTTTAAAACAGAAATTTTTCCATACTTTGTCCTATCCTTTCTCACCTAACACATAGCAATCATTTTCAAATAATTATGCTTTTGACCAGTAAGTATTCATAGTACATGAGTACCTAGAGGCAGAGGAGATTGAAATATTAGCAGGAAATCAGGGCACTTTTATACTCAATCCTTTGCCTTCTCAATGATGCATTGTCCTGTGATTATCCTCAAAAACTCCTATCTTTAAAAAACTGCCTACCAATGTATATAAGATAGCGACAATTTTCAACCTTGAAAATATAGATAAAATACTATGGGAGCAAAAGTTGCATAAAAAGTTTATTTTTACCTAAATTTTAAAGCAATTATGATTGCAGTAAAAATATGTAAGCTTTTAAGAGTGATTTTATCTAGATTATGTGTGATTATACTGTTCTTCTTTATACTGCTTCCTAATATATACAGGATAGCTTTTCATATACATAAATGTCCATGCATATGTGTACATAATCACTCAGATGACAACCCAGTAATATACAAAATAGAGTTTTTGAATTAAATCCTAAGTTTAAATATATTTGCATCCAAAATATTCAACAGATGGTGGAGTTGGAGGAAACTGGGTAAACCATCATAAGGACCATAAATAATAGTGAGAGTATGTAGATTTTAGATACTGTAATGACACATCATAGGTATGTGGGGACAAGAAAACACGTTGCAACGTATGGAATGAGTACCACAGAAGTAAAAGGAGGCTAAGTCAAATGTAAGTCTGCTTTAATTCCTAAATTCTCTTTTGGATTAGAACAGCTGACTAGAAAATTTACTATAAGCCCAGTACCGAGCAGGACACCGAGTTTGAGGCAATGTGTTGAAGTACCGTTGTATGTGTGTGTAAGAATTTCAGACATTCACGGGGTATGTGGATTTCAAACCTTACTACTGAGAACTTTAAGTAGACCACATTTTCATTTTTGTTTCACTAATAGTAACCATTTTATTTCCCGATCATGAATAGGTAATCTCAATCTCTCAATCTCTCTCTCTCTCTCTCTCTCTCTCTCTCTCTCTCTCTCAGTACAATTACATCAGGAGGCTTTAATTCATTTCAATAGCAAGACTAACACTTGTTAGAATTCTTATTGGTTATAATTGAATTCTTTCCTGAGAAAGTTGTAGATTCACATTCCGTTGTAGGAAAGAATACCAAGATATCCCATGAACTCTTTAGCCAGTTTCTCCCAATGAAAGTATCTTCCAAAATGAGAGCACACTGTGCCAATCCAGATACTGAAATCAATACAACTCACTGACCTTATTCAGATTTTCGCAGTGTAGCTTGTCCTCATTTGGTTTGTCTGTTTTGTTCTATACAATTTTATCACACGTATGGGTTTGCACGGCCACAGTGAAGACAGAACTCACATCCTTCATGCTCCCTCACCCTGTGCCTAATCCCCGGAAACCATTAAATTGTCTCCATGTGTAAAATTTTCTCATTTCTGAGAAAGTATGGAAATATAAATATATATATATACTACAGAGTAATTCACTGGATGGACTTTGGGGACTGGCTCTCTCACTCATTCACTCCGCACAGTACTCTGGGAGTCATTCGAGTTGCTTCACATATAAACAGTCTACTTTTTGGTTTTTGTTCTTATTGCCGAGGAGGAACCATAATGTAGACGCAGCACAGTCTGCCGAACCTGCGAACCTGCCCGAGGACAGCTGAGCAGTTTGGTTTCCGGTTTTTATAAACCAACAGCTATAAGCATCGGCGTACGTGTTTTTTGTGAACATAAGTTTTCACTTCCCCGGAATACACGTCCATGAGTTCAACTACTGGGTCCTACGGTAACTGTATGTGCAGTTTTATAAGAAACTGCCAACCTTTTTTCCAGAATAACTAACCATTTTACTTTCTGATCTTCTCCAGCATTTAGTATTATCAACCTTTTTTTTTTGTTGTTTCAGACATTCTGATAAGTGCCTAGCTCACTGTGGTTCTGATTTGCATTTCCCTGAGAGCTAAAGATGCCTCTGTCACAGGTCTGCATACTCTGTGCATATCATTTTTGCTGAAATATCTTTTCATGTCTTTTGGCCATTTTCTAAATGCACTTTTGGTTTTTGCTGTCAGGTTGTCAGAGACAGAGATACAGTCTTTTGTCAGAAATGTGGTTTGCAAATATGTTCTCTCAATATGTATCTTTTCTTTCTATTCCCTTAATATATGAGACCAAACTGTTTTTTAAACTAAAAGCTATCCCATATCTCATCATTTATGGATTTTTCTTTTGGTGTCCAATCTAAGAGTTCCTCTCCTAGACTTCAATCCCAAAGATTCTCTCCTATATTTTTTTCCTAAAAGTTGTATAAGGTTATTATGTTTTATAGTTAAGTCAATAACCCATTTTGAGTTTCTTTTTGCATCACAAGTAAGGTTTAGGACATGACTATTTCCTTTTTTATAGAAGTCCGATTGCTCCCAAACCTCTGGTTGACAGTCTGTCCTTCCTGAGTGTTTGTGACCCAGCCTCCTCCCCTGCTGCCAATATCATATGCTGAAGTCCTAATGCCTGATGTGATGGTATCAGAAGTAGAGACTTTGCAAGGTGCTTAGTCATGAAGATGGGGCCACGTCAACGGCATTAGTGGCTTTATAAAAGAGGCTCCAAAGAGCGTATTGCCCCTCTGACATAGGATGACATAGTGAGAAGGTACCAGCTATGAACCAGGGGGAAGGAGCTCATCAAAATATGGCCACACTGGCACTCTGTTCATGAACTTCCCAGACTCTAGACCTCTGAGAAATAAATTTCCATTTTATATAAGTTACCCATACTGTGGCATTTTGTTACAGAAGCCTGAAAAGAGTAAAACAAGTAGAATTCTCCAGTGAAATCAGATGGCTCTGGCAATTTCATATTTGTAAAACTTTTAATTATAAATTTAAACTCCTTTAATGTTTATGATTTAACTAGTGTCTGTTTCTTCTTAGTTGAGTTAGGCTCTTCTAGGCTGTTAATTTATGTTTTTTTTTTTTTTAATTTATTTATTTTTGAGAGAGAGAGAGAGAGGAGAGAGAGAGAGAAAGAGAGAGAGTGAGTTCAGGGGAGGGTCAGAGAGAGAGGGAGATACAGAATTCGAAGCAGGCTCCAGGCTCTGAGCTAGCTGTCAGCACAGAGCCCGACACGGGGCTCGAACCCACAAACCATGAGATCATGACCTGAGTTGACGCCGGACACTTAACTGACTGAGCCATCCAGGCGCCCCTAGGCTGTTAATTTATGATCATAAACATATTCATAATATATTCACCTCTTTTCAGGGTGCCTGGGTGGCTCAGTCGGTTAAGCGTCGGGCTTCGGCTCAGGTCATGATCTCATGGTTCCTGGGTTCCAGCCCCATATCAGGCTCTGTGCTGACAGCTCAGGGCCTGGAGCCTGCTTCAGATTCTTTAGGCGACCAACACAAGAAAGGAAGAAAGCCATCACAAACCAAGGAAATGAGATGTGTAACCAGGGCGACAGCCACAAATGAACATAATTACATTTCATTGTTTTTGCTTATTATAATTAAGCCAATCATAATCCAAATTTAACTTTATAGTCTGCCGACAGCTTCCAGTTGTTAGTCAGTCATTCCTCTAAAATCCTGATATTAGTTTGACAACAGAGGGCAGTTTCATATTTTAATATATATTTTTTAAATTTTATTTATTTTGGACAGAGAGAGAGAGAGAGAGAATGGGGGAGGGGGAGAGAGTGGGAGACACAGAATCTGAAGTAGGCTCCAGGCTCCGTTAGCACACAGCCCGATGCGGGCTTGAACCCATGGACCATGAGATCTTGAGCTCAACCAAAGTTGGACACTCAACCAACTGAGCCATCCAGACACCCCAGAAGACAAAAGTTTCTTTACAAATTACTTTAAAATAGCTAAAAGACTGCAGTTTTCACAAAAAAATTGTGAAGTTTCAGAAAAATTCATTTTTAGTCTCTGCTGATATTTGGGAAATCAACAATCGACAAGGGAGAAATATTCTGGGTTTTCATTACTATGTTGGCCCTTTGAGAGGTAATAATACCAGGAAATATAAACTGGCATACAACAGTGCCTTTAACAACTTAAAATCAGAAAAGAGGGTGTGCAGATTTGCTTTCCTAAAACGTTCCTCAAGAGCACAGGACTACCTATAACTACCAAAGTTGTGAAGCTGCAATGTGCGACAGCACATTTAATGCAACACGGGATTTTTCTCTCTAGCGATGCGTAAAAACGGGCATATTCATTTGTACGTTTTGACATTCTAATAAATTTATTAAAATTGGGTTTTATAATTAAATGAAAATATTCTTTTGCTTTCAGAAAAATGGAAAGTGGCTATGAGTTATTTAGATTTTTCCTTTCCCATTTAAAAAAATTTTTAATGTTTATTCATTTTCGCGAGAGAGATAGAACATGAGCAGTAGGGTAGCGGCAGAGATAGAGAGAGAGACAAAGAATCTGAAACAGGCACAGAGCCTGAGGTGGGACTGGATCTCAAGAATGATGAGATCATGACCTGAGCGGAAGATGGACACTTAATTGACTGAACCACCCAAGCACCCCTTTCCTTTCCCATTTTTGAATGCAAAGTACAATAGTATGAGGAAAACGGTCTATGCAGACAGCACCTTATTTAAGTACAGTAGCCAATTTTGAACATATAAAGTGGCATTAAAATGTTTATCAATTCAGTTTGAAGATACTTATTTTTGAAATGTTTATCAACTAATATATTTTGTTATATTTATCTTTCTCTAGATAATAATAATTTCTGCAAATCAAATGATGATAAACTGAACAGCTTGGCATCTACAATGAAATCTGGAGACAGAGAAAGAGTGAGAGAAATTATCAAACATTTTCTTAAGCATTTCAACTATATTGGTGTTTTCACTTTCACCATAACCCAAGTGGTATATTTGATTGTATTTATTTCTCTATGCCTCTCTATTTTCTATTTCTTCTGAGTGCATATGTACATGTATGAGACTGTGTATATATATGACAGATAAATTCTTCAGCAAAAAACTGTTCCAATTTTTTATTATTACAAATGATTTTTATTAATTGTAATTGCACAGACTCTCTGGCCTAACAGAAAACATTTCTAAATATAATACCATTTTAGTTTGGCTCTTCTGTATTATTTAAGTGATGATGTACATATTTCAATATTTTCATTTTTCTGGTTATTGCTTTTTCAGTGAAATCTATTTCAAGAATGTAATTAAAAATCATGGCTTTAAAATTCCCTATTTTGGGGCACCTGGTGGCTCAGCCGGTTGGGTGTCTGACTTTGGCTCAGGTCATGATCTCACAGTTCGTGGGTTCAAGCCCCATGTCAGGCTCTGTGCTGACAGCTCGGAGCCTGGAGTCTGCTTCCGATTCTGTGTCTCCCTCGCTCTCTGCCCCTCCCCTGCTCATGTTCTCTCTCTCTCTCTCTCTCTCAAAAATGAATACACCTTAAACTTTTTTAAATAAGAAAAGAAAATTTCTTATTTCAAACCAAAATGCTAATTTGATATGGTAAACATTAATCCATTTGCAACTGCAAAATGTCCGCTTTAAGTAATAAAAAAAAAAAACAAACTCCAATTGTTGTTGGAAAATTTCCAAAGCAATTCCTGTGATATTTAGAATGGGCTCCAACTCCATAGTTTTACAAGTCACTAGCTTAAAGTGAAACCTGACAGCATATTTAGTGAAAGCTTCAAATTCACTATGTTCCAAATAGAATAATAGGCAAATCTTGTAACCTTTTGACAATTATCTCCTAAGGAGATTTTGGAATTATATTTATATATTTTATTTTTACTTAAATACTTTTACTTAAAATTACACTAGATGATTATGTTCTCAGATATTCCTATATATTTTTTTAAAATAACTTTTTTAATGTTTTATTTTGAGACAGAAGGAGACAGAGCCTGAGTGGGGGAGGAGCAAAGAGAGAAGGAGACACGGAATCCAAAGCAGGCTCCAGGCTCTGAGCTGTCAGCACTGAGCCTGATGTGGGGCTGGAACCCACTAACTGTGAGTCATGACCTGAGATGCAGTTGGATGCTTAACCAACTAAACCACCAGGCGCCCCAGATATTTATAAATTTTAAATAACTTGATTTATTTACTAATTAAGCAATACTGATTTTTTTTCTCTAGAAAATAATTAAGAAAAAAAAAGAACTTTGCAACATATTATCTTGCTGCCTGTTCGGCATGACTTCCTTTTGCATTAGCTAGCTTCTGATGTAACAGCAGTTAATTTAAAAATAAATATTATATTTATGAAATTAAAGACATAAATAAGTATATAAAATACAACCTAGAAAATGCACACTTTAATATATTGGGAAACAAATGACAAAAATAAAGGATAAGTAAAGTCACTGTATTGATTTTAAGAAAACCAGCAAGTATTTATTTTAGTCATTGGTATTAAGAGCCTAGTGAGGTTTATTTATTGTCAGTGTTTTCTTTTCTTGACCTAGATATGCAGCTTTTGTGCCGGATTTTCAGTTAGTGTGAAGGACATGACTTTGCTTTTGGATCACCAAGCTCCTTGGCTTAGGGAGATCTGCTCCACAACGTGAAAAATAAACCACACTGATGTCTGCCCTCATTCACAGCATTCAGCTGTGTGAGTCAGATGTCCACTCAAATAAGATTCAACATACATTTGTTGGTATATCTATTTCTGACTGTTAGCTTCCTCAGGAACCCTCCAGAAGCCTCCACCTACTGTGAATTCCGAAGACTGGTCCTCTTTCTTCAAAAATAGTTTGGCCCCTACTCTAAAATTATTTGATAACTCTCTATATTTTCCACCGACTAAGCTGTGAGTTCAGTGTAACGACCTCATTTGTGTTTGCTCACCATTCCATCCCCAGGGGTTGGGGACAGTGCGGGGGCTAAAGTAAACATTAAGTAAATATTTGTTGCTTAATGAAGATTAAATGAATTAGAGATAGTTAAGAGAAAAGTACCTCTAGAATCTAGCAAAGATTATTTATAAAGAGTTTGTAAAGAGAATTTAATTTTTTAAAAATATTTGTTTATTTTTGAGAGAGAGAGAGATATAGAGTGTGAGCGGGGGAGAGTCAGAGAGAGAGGGAGACACAGAGTCAGAAACAGGCTCCAGGCTCTGAGCTGTCAGCACAGAGCTCGATGCAGGGCTTGAACCCACAAACCATGAGATCATGACCTGAGCTGAAGTCGGCCGCTTAACCAACTGAGCCACCCAGGCGCCCCTAGAAATTTTTAATGTACTTCATGAAAGATGATATTCAAATGGTCACTAAACAAATGAAATGTTCTTATGTCCTTAGTTATCAAGAGAACGCAAATGAAAACTACAATGTAAAACCACTAGCCCTAAGAAGTTTCACGGTAGCATTTCTCCTAGTAGCTCAAAACTAAATTTGCCCATTTTCCATAAACTAAAAATGGATACATAAACTTCATTATAGGCATGCGACAGAATACTATTTAACACTAAAAATGGAGGCAGCTTGCAGAGTAAAAGAAAGGAGCTGGTATAAAATGATGCCTTTTGCATGATCCCATTTATAACAAGCTCAACAAGAGGCAAAGCCACTCCTCATAACAGAGATTTACCTATTTCTAGAGATAGTGTTGACCTTTGGTTAGACTGGTAATGACAGGGAGGAGGCACAAGGGAGGCTTCTAGAATGCTAACAAAGTTCTATTATTTGGGGCGTGGGGGTGGGGGGCGTGGCCACATGGGTGTGTTCTTTTTAAAAATCCATTGAGCAGAGTAGGTTTACAGTTTGTTCACTTTACATGAAGCCATACATGTTGAGCCTCATTGGGATAACCAGAAAGCAGCCAGTTGCCAGGCTCTGTCTTTACAAATTCTACATCTACCCAGATTTCTACCCATCAAGAAGCTTTCAGATGAGGCGGGAGAATAGACATGATAGAATAGACAAGTTAACATGATCACAATATTTTGTGGTGTGCATTCTGATGGAAGCACAGAGCACAGAGGCAGCATAAGAGAGGGGAATGTCCCTCTGATTGCGGCCGAGGGTATGTGTGTGTGAGAATATTTTGATCACATGAGGGGGGAAAACCATGATAACAGGACTGGCCAACGTTGTCTGCATTGTAGATCAGTCAAGCTCTGCCTGAAAGGAAATACATGTTTTGAAAGGACAATACCTCACTTATACTAAATGATTCCCAATTCGTTGTACTGAAATAGTTTTATCACGCAGGTTTTGAATGAGCATAAAATACAAAAATTCCCAGAAAATTCACTGTGTTTAATTTCAACAAAAGGCTTGACAAAATATGTATATATAATTTACAATTAAAATTTTAGGGTTTTTTCCCTCTCATCATGTCTCTTCAATGCAAAGAAACTTAATACTCTGGGTGATGCACACTTTAGTTATCCAATCACTGAGATTAAATTCTCTCTTTTGTTATATGAAATTAATGCTCGCTAAAACAATTATTTTCAGATCATCAGAGTTTTATTATCAGACATACGTCCACTTAATGGAAGTGAAGGCATGAGTCTCAACAAACAAATGGTTGGTAAAACCCTCAACAAGTTGTATGACAAAATTGTCAATTGTCCTCTTTCCCTTAAACATACACACACATGCACACACACACAGATCAAAAAATATTTGATAATGTCTCCATTCACAGTTATCTTTCTTGCATTTATAAAAATGTTTGATTTCAATAGGTAACCAAGATTACCTGAGCTTGCTTCAAAATAACAAGCCTTAACACAAATGGTAGTGGGAGGGGGAGGGGCCAAACCCAACTATTTCTACCTTCTTTGAACATATTTCCATTTTCAAAAATTTGGGACCCAGAAAAACAGAATCAAGATAATTACGTTGCTGTTCAAAAGCTGAAATTAAAATGGGAAACAGAATAAAGAAAGTCACTTGATATTTTGGAAGATGACTAAATTCAAATGCTCAATTCCACTTGTTTCATTATGTTTATGAAAGCCAGATCTACTTTTAAATTTCTAACCATCTTTGGCAGCATAAAAGATCTGACCTCAGAGTCCCAAGTCTCCTACTGAGTTTTGTTGCTTAAAATCAGGAAAACAAACCCATATTCAAATTTCTTCTATGCTTTAAGATAATCTACACAAATACAAGTCAAAAAAGTTCTCAGACAAATATAATCAAATGTAATTTAAGCATTTCATAAAAGTAATAAAAAATAAAATTTAAAAAACACACATAACATTGTAAAACAGCAAACTGTCCCTACAAGTTAAAAAATGGAAGATTTTTTTAAAGTGGGGAGTAAGTAAGTGATATGATTACTTGGGACTGTTGGCTTGAACACATCGCCATAACGTATAATTACAGAGCAGGAAGCACGGCTTGTTAATCATAACAGAAGTTAACCTGAATACAAAAACATTTTCTTTCCCATTTAGTTATACTTTAAAGTTGGGCAAACTGATCTTTTTACTATTTATGGCTGCTTTTGGCCATTGTTCCTGATTTTATAAATAGCTAACTTTCAGAGAAAATTTCTGCAATTTCTTTTGTTACTCCAAAAAGTGAGAAGGAAATAGGGAAAGGGCACAGTGCAAAGGGACTTGATGTAGCCTGTGACCAGGTGTGAGAGCGTGAAGAAGTCAACTTTTCCCCACTAGTTTTGAGAATAAAATTGGTGTAATAATACCTATCAGTTTGCTTGGAGATGCAACACTACAATACATAAAAGATCAGGGCACAATGTTGATACTCAATAAATGGTAACTATTATCTTAGGGTTCTTTTTTACCACATAAGATTCCCTTCCTGCATATCATAAATTTGTGGCTAAAACAAAAATAAACGGTAGAAAATCAATGTTCACACATTTCTTATTACCAGTACCAAGTTTTCAGTGATAGGTAGATGTTATGAGAATCAGCCCTTTAAACAATTTATTTTATTTTCTATCCCTTGTTTGGGTAATAAAATCATCTGCTACAATGAAATCAAGAAAAACTGAGATTAATATGATTTAGGAAGCAAAACACTTAACGATGAAACAAAGAAGAAGTTATAGGAATGTAAACAAGTCCACTTCCAAATGATCTGAAGCCATGGGAACAGTGACATCATAAACTGAAATAAACAACCCGAACTGACTTTTCCTTGGCTCCTCTCCAAACAGGATGCACAAATCACATACAAAGGCTCACATACATGAAAAGAAGTCTGTTCTATTATTCTACTCTGGTCTTGTCATCAAGTCTTAGCTTGCACTTAGTATGTATGAGCTATATAGTCTAGATAAAAATAGATCTTGTGACTATAAAAGGATGCTTGTGTAGAAACTACTTGAAAGCCCACACAGAGTTCTATTTGTTGATGTGTGTGTGTGTGTGTGTGTGTGTGTGTGTGTGTGTGTGTGTGTTGTGTTGTTTGTGCATGTAAAGGCAGGGAGGGAAAGGATGGCTAATGATGAGGAAAGTAGTGGGTCTACACTAAGGTCCCTGGTCAGTTCAGTCCTTTTTTGTCTGTGGCCCCATGTCCTGGTTAATTCTTTTACTCTGGATTTATGATATCACATAGTAATTTTAATATATCTGCTTCTACAACCAGTCTATGAACTTCCATGAGCTTCTGCAACTGGCCTTTTATTTATCTTTGTTTTCTCAATGTCTAGAATAAAGACGATACCTAATTAATGAGCCTAGAGAGAACTAGAAAATAGAAGATACTCAATTAATGAATCTAGAAGAAACTAATTGAACCATTCAATTAAATTAGAGTTTACAACTGCCAAAATGCATATGTATACAATTATATTTATGCATGTCCATTGGGTCTTAATGAATTAATCACATTTTATTCATGTGGAGTCCTCCAGCCTGCTGAAAAGGAAAAGAATATTTGCTGTATGTTTTGTGTTTATGTGGAAATAGCGTGAATTTTGCTGCTTCAGGGAGTTTAGGGAAGGCTCTTCCATTCTTACTCTTTGGAAGATTAACTGGCTTTCCTCCAATCCCCCTGCTCCCCGCCCATTAATCAAAGTCACCACTATCCTCAGTTTGTGTAAGCCAAAAGTTACGATTTCCTTACTCCTCATTCTTCATCATCCCCTATTTCCAATCAGTTACCAAGTCCTGTTCATTTCACCATGTAGGAAGTTTTTAGCCTCTGTTTGTTTTTCTCCTTCTCCTCTACCTTAGTGCAAACACAGATCCCCACCCCCCCAAGATTACTGGAGTCCTAAAGTCCTTCCTTCTAATACTGTTTGCCACTCACCCACTGCAGAGATATATTTAATTTGATTATTTTATCTTTGTTGAAACCCCTTCATTTGTCTTCCTGTTATTCTCAGGATTAAGTTCAAGACCCTGACCACATCAGTCTTACCTGCTGGGCTCCTTGCCTCACCTCTCCATTTCAGCATCTCCAAGTTTCCTGTGTTTGGACACCTGGACATCACACTTCCCACTGTGGCCAAGCTTTTAGCCTTGGATTACCAAAATAATTCAACTTCCTTTGGGTATCAATACCTTTTCCTATATATTCATTCTCCAGAGGGAATATTTCCTCCACAAATAACACAGAAGTTTCAACTTGATCTAAAATATACGTGTTTTGCATTTAAAAAATAGAACTCTTAAATATTCATTAAATGCTTGATTTCTTTTTCTTCCTCTTGATTTATTCAAAATATCAACCTTCTCAGTTAATACTCAACATGTAAAAGACATCAATTTATGCTATGCTAACATACAGAGAAGCTACTCAAACCCAACTTTATGTTTTTTAAGAGCTTTTCTATTACTTAAACTGAACCACCACATGACAGTTGTATTCTGCTGCTTTAGAACTTCCGGAATCCAGTGACCACACAGAGCCACAATTTTTAAATGATTATAAAGCTCAGAGGACCTAAAAGGGAAATTTCTTTTGAAATAAATGATTTGGTTAACATTTCTGTCACATGTTAAAATTTGTCACAAAATAGATTTTTTTAAACTTACCACTTTTCATAAAGTAGAACACTACTTGACATATTAATGTGATGTGGATTTTGATTCTTTTAAATACAATTATTCAAATATATTTTCCCATTAAAATACTTAATCTTCCTAATAGAAACATGAAAAGCTGATTTTCTTTTTTGTGAACTCAACCATGACTTATAAGCTATTGTAGTCTCCTTATTTTCAGCAAAAAAGTCTTGAACAATAAAACATTAAGCACTGAGCATACAATAATGAAACTCTAACACTTAGAGTATGTTTATACTTATACCTCCTGGGGGGTTCTCTCATTCTGTGTCAGTGGGAAAATCTTATATGTTTCCCATATGAATAACTTAAAAGGTAACCACATTTGGTGACCAAATCATCTTCTCATCTAAGTACAACGCTCAGTGCATTAAATCCAAAGTCAGTCTAATAAATGTCTCCTCTTCCTCCAGACATTGACTCTCAGCCCTTCTCCTTATCCATCAGAGTCAGACAGCTACCCTTCACGCTTCGTGAAACACCAAGTCATCCCTGCTCTCGCGCATGTTCCAATCTTCCAGAAAGAATCCTGCCTTTCAGCCAATCATCTTGGTCATCCCTTTCAAAATTCTTTCTCCAAACCTCCTCTGCCTTCCTAAATCACTTACTCTCTTAAAGTTTGCATAGTATCAATACAGCAATGAAAGAGTTTTCTTGAAATTTTCTTTTTTTTTAAATGTTTGTTTATTTTTGAGAAACACAGAGTATGAGCTGGGGAGGAGCAGATGGAGGAGACACAGAATCCAAAGCAGGCTCCAGGCTCAGGAGCTGTCAGCAGAGCCTGACATGGGGCTCGAACCCAAAAACCATGAGATATGACCTGAGTGGAAGTCGGACCCATAACTGAGTCACCAGGGCACCCTGGTTTTCTTGAAATTTTCCATGGAAGCTCTGTATGGCTTTATATTTGCATAATTTGAAAATTTCTTCAAAATAGAGTTTCTCTTTTTAAAAAAATCACTAAATTTACCAATACCCAGAGAATATCCTGCATTCAGGAGTCATTCAAAAGCTATGCAGGGGCACCTGGGTGGCTCAGTCAGTTAAGTCTCTGACTTCGGCTCAGGTCAGATCTCATGTTCGTGGGTTCGAGCCCCGCATCAGGCTCTGTGCCGACAGCTCAGAGCCTGGAGCTTGGAGCCTGCTTCCGGTTCTGTGTCTCCTTCTCTCTCTGCCCCTCCCCCTCTCATGCTCTCTCTCTGTATCAAAAATAAATAAAACATTATAAAAAGCCTTTTAAAAAAGCTATGCAACTAAGACACTAATGATAGCAATAAAGATTTTATTTTCTGGATTGAGGTAGATTTGGGAAAAAATTTTTCTCTAATGGCATTGTAGAACTGCAAAACTGTGGGGCACCTGGGTGGCTCAGCCAGTCGGCTTTGGCTCAGGTCATGGTCTCATGGTTAGTGAGTTCAAGCCCTTCATCACTGAGCTCTATGCTCTATGCTGACAGCGCAGAGCCCAGAACCTGCTTTGGATTCTGCGTCTCCCTCTCTCTCTGCCCCTCCCCTGCTTGTGCTCTTCTATCTCAAAAATAGACATTTAAAAATATTTTTAAAAAGAATTGAAAAATAAATACTTTGGGGTTTTGTTGTTGCTGCATTTTCATTTTAATCAGGTGGAAGTCATATGTGACACACAGTGACATCTGAACAGGGATTTACCGCCTGCGGAGTGTGTTTCTACAAACGACTGTCTATTTATGAAAGTTCTTCACTGAGGTGCACAAATAACTTCCTTGGTTGGAAAAACAAAAATAGAGATTAAAAAAATCCATGTGAAAATACTGCTTCCTATCTCTTTCCAAATTTTTGGTCCTACTAGGTTTTTTTTTAACCAACATCCCTTTACATAACACACCCTATTCAAAGATAAACCTTCTTACAAACCTCCCTGTCACTAAATTTGACTGATAAATGGTTATACAAACTCAAATTCGCATAATCAAAAGCAAGTAGTGGTAATCATGTAACTTAAGAAGATAAATTGGGGCATATTAAACATTTTAAAAATTTGAACAAAACTTGATTTGAGCCAGCAGCTCCAAAGTACACGTGGATAGCAGCTCTCTGGCCGTAGGAGCTCCAGAAAAGGCCTTTGCAGAGAAAAGGCAGAAAGACCTAAGGACGTTGTTGATTGGCTATAACTTAAAGCCTGACTGGCTGCCTGTGATTGGCTATCCTCAAATTTCAATTTCATACCCTTAAGGCTGCGGCTTAGACTTTGTTTGCTTACGTAGGTTATCACAGCATTAGAGTGACATCCATTAGAGTGACATGCATTTAACGACCTCTTTGCTTCATTAATGTAACAACAGTAGTTTTCATCATTGAAAAGTAGCTATATTTATTTCCATGTTGCCTTTATTTCAATGTCCAGTCAATTTAGGATTAGGGTTTTAAAATAATTTCAGCAACTTACGTGAAACAAAGGCAAAAGACGAAACCAGCAAATGCATGTCAAACAGTGTATTTTGATAATAATTTTATTAAAACTATTTACATGTGTATGTAATAATGACTACTCATCTCTGCATGTTGGTAACGTAGAATAAGGATAAACAGTTCTTAGCTTTTGCGCTTTGAATATTTAGGCATTCCTTCAACAGACGTTTATTGAATTTCTCCTATGTGCCAAGCTCACTGCTCCAAGGGGTTGAAGCTACATTAGGAAATGACAGGAGTTAATGTCTGTTCTCATGGGATGTAACATGGTGATCACATGCGAAACCTGACTTCTACAAATTCGAGGGTATATACGGGGTTTTCTCCAAAGATTTCCTTGCAGCAAAGGATCAAGACGTTTTCTACATTTTAAAATGGAACCAAAGTTTTGTTAAGAAAGAATCAAAACAAAATTATTTTGAACATGTTGGAAGAACTGGGTATAACAGAATTGCATAAACTGTAACACAAACAAACTCACCCAATTCTTGGAGTTTAATCACATATTCCTGATTAATCTTTCAAATATAAATATTTACACATGTTCAACTCTTCTTTTCTGAAGGAACTCTGGGCTGAGAATGAACTGAACTTTCTAAAAGTTCCCCAAAATATTTTAAACAGGAAACTGGCTGCCTCCACCCACCATGGCGAAGTGCTGCAGGAATCCATTTAGTCCCTGAACGCTCCAAATTACTGCAGGTCAGATTTAGTTCTTGAATCATAAGTCTTCGTGAATGTGATTGCAGAGGATGTTGAGAAAATAAAATTATTAGTGAACATGGACCTACTCAAGTTTCATAACTATGTTTTTTCTTAAAACATGATTAATACATGAGAAATGTATTTTGAAATCACAAGGCTGTCTACCTCTGAATAGAAATAGCAGAATTCCAAAAAGTATATTGTATCTCTTTTGACATAAATGGAAAAAATATAAAAGGGATATGTAAAATTTATTTTGTATGTAATTAAAACTTGTTCATTTATAGTACTATATTCACTTATAGTACTATAAATATACTAAATCGATTATTTTCTCCTGGTCATGAAGATTCTAAGACTTAGAGAAACTAAAGTAAAATAATATAAAAAAGCAAAGAAGGAATATTGGAATTGTCCAAAACTGAACAGTCTTTTTTTATTAAAAATTTCTTTATATTTATTCATTTTTGAGAGAGACAGACACAGAGCATGAATAAGGAAGGGGCAGAGAGAGAGACACACACAGAATCCGAAGGAGGCTCCAGGCTTTGAGCTGCCAGCACAGGGCCCGACCTGGGGCTCAAACCCATGAACTGAGAGATCACGACCTGAGCTGAAGTCAGACTGAGCCACCCAAGCACCCAAAAAGCTGAACGTTCTTATACCATGTAACAAAAAGAGAAATAGTGATATTTTATCAGAGCACAAATCAGAACAGCAGTTAATAATGTGTTGATGTTTAGACAAATGTTGACTTCTTATCTTAGTTACTAGCATTAGATTTATAGCCTTATTATATTTCTATGGACTCTCCTAAGATTATAATAATAGCAACCATATATTTGGTTCTAATTCTTTCAATTTTAATGTAAAATAAAACAAGTTATCAGCTTTCAGATATATTATCTGGAGGAGAATACTTTCTCCAGAAAAACAAATCTGGTGGTTGTATAATATCCAAGCTGCTTATAATAATGAGATCCAAAATCTTGATTTCACTGGGAAAATTTCTTTTATCATCTTCAGAAAAAACATGAAATATTACAAAGCATAAATTGTTAGGTTTTTATTTGAAGCTCAGTTACCATTCGTGCCAGTGAAAATTTTTCCTCTTTAAAATATTTTTAATGTTATTTTTTTTTTATTTTTGAGAGACAGAGAGAGCAGGGGAGGGTCAGAGAGAGAGAGAGGGAGACACAGAACTGAAGCAGCTCCAGGCTCCGAGCTATGTGACAGCACAAAGCCCGACATGGGCCCGAACCCATGAACCGTGAGATCATGACCTGAGCTGAAGCCGGACGCTTAACTGGCTGAGCCACCCAGGCGCCCCTGTTTTTTCCTCTTTATACATTCTCTACATTAATCAAAATGTCTTTGTACTATGGACATAGAGTGTACAATAATCTTTTTAAGTGTTGATATTTCAGGGTTTTATCCTTTGGCATAAGAGAAGATAACACTAAAGAGAAAAGCAATTTAACTATAAAGCAGAGCTCCTACCCAATTGCGAATTGATCTGAAATCAGTTTTCATCTGTTTGTATTGTAGGCAGAGTGTTTTATTTCCTTAACAAAGACAAGGGATTGGATTAAAAATGTCAAAACAACAGGAAGTGAATGGCTAGTGTTTACATTCTCAAAAGACCTGGCTTTCTAGTCCCTAAAATAGAAAATGTAAGACATGTGCAAAGAGAACTGCAAAAAGCTGAAGACCCGATTAAACTCATACGCTTCTGAAAACGTGCTTGTTCTTACCTTCTCGGGCAGATAAATATTTCCTGTCAAGTCTTTCTCAAATAATCCCTATAACGCCACAGTTTAAATCTTCCTAATTTTACCTTTTCACCTTTTCTATTTCTCTGCTCTATCAGACTTGGATCTTTCATTTAATTTATGAATGAATGAATGAAAGAAAGAAAGAAAGAAAGAAAGAAAGAAAGAAAGAAAGAAAGAAAGAAAGAAAGAAAGAAAGAAAAAGAGAGAGAGAGAGAGAGAGAGAAGGAAGGAAGGGAGGAAGGAAGGAAAGAAAGATGGAAGAAAGGAAGGAAGGAAGGAAGGAAAGAAAGAAAGAAAAAGAGAGAGAGAAAGAAAGAAACGAAGGAAGGAAGAAAAATGCAAGGGAAGAAAAGAACCGAAAACTAACAAATGTGTGGAATCCTAAAATTGGGTTTCATCATTTTCATTACTGCCTGCTTTCCACACCAATTATATTTTCTTAAATTGAAATGAGAGGAGAACATATTGGTACTAGTAACCTCCAAGGCTCACCCCATTTTCCACACTTCTCAGTATCAATAGAACCTAAATACATCAACCTAACATCATCAGAATGGAAGAGTGGAACTCAGAGAACACTGGGTTCAGAATCAGAAAACCTGGGGTAAATTTGTTCCATAGGAAGGTCACTCAAACACCTGTCTTCATGTACAAAAGAAGATACATGTAATGCCTTCGATATGATCTACACTTGCTATTGGAGGACCCTGTAATTATTTATATTCTGGGATAGTATACCCTGTGCTGTCCACGTCACAAGCCAGATGGTGCTGGTGAAATCTTGAAGTGAGGGTAGTCTGAACTGAATGTACTAGAAGTCTAAATTAGGGACAAGGTGGAAAACAAAAATGTAGACAATCTCATAAATTTTATATTGATTATGTTTTAGAATGGTAACATTTTAAAGATGCTGAGTTAAGTAAGTAAAATAAATTACTAAACTTAATATCACATATAATTTTTAACTTTTTAAATGTAACTTTAAATTGTAAATGTTGCTTGGATTATATTTCTGTTGGATAGCTCTACTTTACCACATCCAAAAACTGTAAGAGTTTTCTTTTTCACAGAGAATTTTATAGAAATAGAAAGCTATGTTTTGATTTTTTTCAAAAATATATCCAGTGGGTTCTTACAAAATTTCTGTCTCTATCTTACAGAGGCTTCCGATCTATGCTTCAAATTAAGATGATTACTAATAACATTATTCACAAACATATGCTTGAAAAATGTATCCTATTGATAATGGAAATATATACCAAAGAGACATGGATATTGTTTAAATATAAATGAACAGGACATTTTCATTCTCTGCCACATGGTCACATATACAAGAGATGCTGCATTAGTCACATCAAAGTCAACATATCACACAAAAATTGGATATGGCTGTTCAACATTCTTGTCTAAGTTTGAAAGAAATACCACATATTTGAAGCTGCTCAGACAGCATGGACTTCTAGACAAACATAATTATGAAATACTAAAATGTATCTAGTTGTTAAAAATATCACTCTTATTATAAATTACAGCCCAAGAATAATATCATTGATTCATGGCCTCTGAATATCACTAATAAATACAATTTCATTTTTATCTAAAATTTTTGCAAAATAACACAAATCCAGAAAAACTATGGCCTTACAATTTGTTAGAGGTGAAAAAATCTGTGTCTACTTCTTATCCTTCCACAAAGTGTCTTCTCTAATAGAGACTGTAAGACCACGAAATCATCATTAAAAATAGCAAAGACAGCAGAGGCATATCATCAATTAATACTGTAATACACACAGCATGGTGAGCATTCACAAGGGGTAGAATTGTTGAATCACTATGTTGTGCACCTGAAACTAATTTAATATTCTATGCCAACTATAGTTAAAATTTTTTAAATAGGAAACCACAGGAGGTGATGGACATGTTAAAAAATAGCAAGAAGGTAAGTGGATAAAATCACAAACAGAGTAGGAGTCTCAGCGTGGGGGTGGGAATAACACTGTCCACTTGTGGATATTTATGTTTTTATCATAGTAAGATCCACACATAAAATGTATCATGTCTTCCCATGTATTTTTGTAACAGGAATGCTTTCCACATTGAAATAAATTCAAAACCATCTGTTAATAAAAAATAAAATGTGTCTAGTGAAACCAGCTGGGTACTGACTGTTAAGGTACGTGAGGGATGGAATGTTTTCAGGGACGAAAAGCTAATTTAATGTCCAAAATATTTTCACATGCGTGTCCTTACACTACTCTCCTCTCTCAGTTCTTATTAATTCTGATCGTTTTACCACACCCACGCACACTGGTTCTATACCCTAGATGCGATTAGCAAACTAACATGTCTTCCCATTTCATAGTTAAGCACCTCTCTGATTATCTTCCATTGTCCCCACACCTCTCTTCTTTGACCGAATTTGGACCTCTTATTAATTGATCCTATTACCTCCTAACTGTGTGTTACCTACTTCCTATTAACACTGCCTTCCCTTTTCTGAGCTCCATTATTAACAAATGACCCTCTGGGGCACCTGGGTGGCTCAGTCGGTTAAGCATCGGACTTCGGCTCAGGTCATGGTCTCACGTTGTTCGTGGGTTCAAGCCCCGTGTCGGGTTCTGTGCTGACAGCTCAGAGCCTGGGGCCTGTTTCAGGTTCTGTGTGTGTGTGTGTGTCTCTCTCTCTCTACCCACCCTCCACCCGTGCTCTGTGTCTCTCTGTCTCAAAAATATATAAACTATATTTTTAAAAAATGACCCTCAGCTAGAACTGTGCTTGCCTAGAAAATTCCAATTCTGGATAGCATCTAACCATCTATACGCGCACCTGAGCACCCGGAAGGACATAGAGAAAACATCCTTCAGTATCGGGTCTCACTTCAAATTCTTTTTTTTCTTTCAAAAAAAATTTTTTTAACATTTTATTTATTTTTGAGACAGAGCATAAGAGGGGGAGGGACAGTGAAAGAGAGGGACACACAGAATCTGAAGCAGGCTCCAGGCTCTGAGCTGTCAGCACCGAACCCGTCGTGGGGCTGAAACCCACAAATGTGAGATCATGACCTGAGCTGAAGTCAGAAGCTTAACCGACTGAGCCCTGCAGGCGCCCCTCACTTCAAATTCCTGACTCTGAATATCAAACAAGCCCTTAGCACTGCCAAGCCAGCCATGCTACATTTCCCTTATCAATTCACTCCCCCGTTCTCCTGAACAACTCCACATATTTTGTCTCCAAACTTCCCATATCTTCTGTAACTCTTCCATATTTATTGATGAACTTTTTTCTTCTATTTCTCTGAGAAAAGAAAGTGATTGATCGGAAGACAGCTGCCATACCCTGGTTCCGCCACACCCATCGGTCTTGCGCACAGCCGTATCTCAGCCTCCCTCCCGTGTGGCGCGATCCTCCACGCCCATAAGGCCACACTTTCCATCGGCACATTCCATGTGAATCCCCTCTAGCTTAGACTTAGCTCCTGCAAATACATCTTCTCTCTCCGACTTAATCATTAAACGTCCTTCCTAAGTCATTCTCATCAGCAAGTGGGCGTGCTATAATACCTCTGACCTGAAAAACAAAAACCATCTTGATCCCCGCCGTAGCGACCATCACATTTCTCTGACGTTCTGTAAACTCTATCAGTTTCAAGCCTAGATCTCTACAAAAACAGAAATCAATGACTTCTAAATTGCTAAATCTAATTAATAGTTAACTCCTGTTTTCTTTTTTTTTAAGTCCTTATTTTTAATGTTTACTTATTTTTGAGAGAGACAGAGAGAGTAAGCAGAGGAGGTATAGAGAGAGAAGGAGACAGAGGATCTGAAGCAGGCTCTGCGCTGACAGCAGTGAACCCAACTCAGGGCTCAAACTCGTGAACTGTGAGATCATGACCTGAGCCAAAATCAAGTCTGTCACTTAACCAAACAAGCCACCCAGGCACCCCAACTCCTGTTTTCTTTGACCAGTCGGTAGCATTTTTGTTAGCTGGCCATTTCCTCTTTCCGGAATGACTCATTTACTTGGCTTCTGAAAGACTTCTTTCTCATGGCCCCCTCCTCCCTCGCTCAGGGCTGCCCCTCATTCTGCTCTGAGGGGTCTGCCTCTGATATGGAGGTGCTCCAGCACTTCTAATTTTTCGGGGGGTTAATTCTACAAATGAAAGACAAGGACTATAAAATACCATTTGTAAGCTCTGCAATGAATGTCTTTTACTCAAAGGGTACTTCTGTCTTCAGCTACAAAAAACCCCCAACTGCTTCTATCAGTTGTTTAACATCAAAAAGCTTTATATCTTTTCTACATATAACAGCAACTCTTAGCAAATATCTTCAAATATAAGTCACCCAGATATTTACATATATGAAAATATTAGTAATCCTCCGCAAAGCAATGATTTCAATACAATGACAGCGAGAACAACTCATCTTCTCTTTGATAGGCTGCTTTCTGCCAGTGAGATACTCAGTTTTCTGGGACCTAAGACACGTCCAACTCTTGATTTCAGCTCAGGTCATGACTGATCTCGGCTCAACTCATGATCTTGTGGTTCGGGGGTTAGAGCCCTGTGTCTGGCTCTGTGCTGATAGCTGGAACCCTTGGGATTCTTTCTCTTCATCTCTCTCTGCCCCTCCCCTGCTCACAAGTATGCACCTACTCTCTCTCTCAAAATAAATATATAAACTTTTTAAAATAAGAAAGATACCCAGTTTTCCTTTTTACAACACTTGATAACAACTGTGCATCTATAGCTGATCAGGGACCAAAGGCCCCGCTCCAGGTATCTGGTATGCAAACAACCCTCTATAAAAGATAATCTCAGAATACAGCCTAGACGTGTTTAATTAAAACGAAATGTCATAAGGTCAGTAATGAAAGTATTTGAACTGACAAATGTACTTATTGTTTTAGTAATGATAAATTTAAAGGAACAAATCTTTACATTTCAACTATCTTCATCTGTTTGGGCATATGGCAAAAAAAGCATTACTCCAATAAAAGTCCACTTAAATGACAATAAACTTGTAAAATAGTAGATAGTACATCTGTAAAATGGTAGTGTAGACACTATTATATATAATATATGCATATCTGAAACATTTTACTTAAAGAAAAACTAAAATATGCTTGAGGTTTAGATATATGAAGAAAAATGTTAAGTAGAGTTTATTCTTTTTACTACAAATGTACTATCCTCCATATTATCTATTAGCAACATGTATATGCTCTTCACCCATTCAAAAAAACCTTACATGATAATTTCCTTTGATAATAGTTGAATCTTTCCATAATTTTAAGAAGGTTTAATCACTAAGCATTCAGTCATATCACATATCAAAAAGAAATAAAAGAGAGGCACCTGGGTGGCCAGTTGGTTAAGCATCCAACTTCGGCTCGGGTCATGATCTCACAGTTAGTGGGTTTGAGTCCCGCACTAGACTCTGTGCTGACAGCTCAGAGCTTGAATCCTGCTTCAGATTCTGTGTCTCCCTCTCTCTCTGACCCTCCCCCGCTTGTGCTCTCTCTCTCTCTCTCTCTCTCTCTCTCTCTCTCAAAAATAAATTAAAAAATTTTTTAAATTTTTTAAAGAAATAAAAGAATGCCAATGTGTTCCCAATATCATTTCTACTAACCTCATGCATTTCATTTATGAATACGACATTTGATGAAAATCAATGATTAAATTTCCTTTGAGAAATCAAAAGACATCTTTGAATGCAACATCCAAGAAAATGAGAGGAAAAGTCTAAGAGTTGAATATGAGTTGAGCCAATTTAAATATGAAAACTGCTTGTTTTCAGTATCAGTTTCTTCTTCTATTCCCAAAGGTAAGATTGGACCACCTGAGACAATCGTGATTAACTTGGATTTGCTGATGCCGCCTCACTGCCTTTCCCTGCATTCTCTTACCCCAGAGCCAGCCTGAACCGTTCATTCTGCTTCGCTTCTGCCAGATTCACATTCCTAAAATACCAGTGGAGCGGAGTGCAAATGGCTCTGCAGGCAGAAAGACATTATTTGGGGTCCTAGCTCCAAAGCTTACTGTATCTGTGGCTTTAAAGAAATCATTTAACATTTCAGAACATCAAATTTCTTCATGTATCAAATGCAGGGACCATGGCAAATGAAGTTCGTTCTGTGACATGACTATGTATGTATGTGAATCATCTTACAGGTAGGAAACATTATTATTTGCTGGTAGAAGGAGGAGGAGGAGGAGAACATGACAAAGCAGAGAGAATAAATACTCCCATCTCTTCAGATGCCTGCAATCGCCCCCAACGCATAATATGTAGGGACAAAATCACTCTGTGAATTAAGAGCATACAGTGCTCTGTGACTCATAACTTTACCCTGTTCTATTGAGCACAACGTCTGCTATTCAAAAAGGTGCATTTTCCCCTCCAACGAGGCTCATCCCTAGCCCTCCTTGCTTCATATTAATTTATGCTCAAAACTCTTTTCTCCAACTATTAGGAGAAAGTAGAATTATCTTTCTGTTTTTCAGCGACTATCTAAATTCCATGAATTTTTCAAGACTCAGCTCAGGGAGCTGAACTTTTCTTTCAAGCCTTCTCTAAAATCTTCCTAAAAAGAAGATTTTTGAAGGTTTTGCCATTATAGAAAAATTCAATCAACCTTGCAGTGTCAGCCCAGGAGAAAGGGCACTTCTTCAGGTAGAAATTGTTCTTATATCATTTCTAATTTTAAAGAATCATTGCCATTATATTTGTGGCTCTAATAATTAGAAGAAACCTTCATAAACTTCAAGGCTACAACCATTGCAAACACTAGGAAGCCATATCCCAGGGATCAAACAATTACTGAGTCCAATAAAAACATGAAGAATGTAAAAGGAGGACCATTATACAATCTATTATTTTACTAGAAAACTATTTTTTAAAGTTTTTAAAGCATTTTTCTATCATTCAAATAGATTTATTGATATCTTAAATCAATATTGAAAAATCACAGAAAAACTATACACTTCTTGTATCACTAGCTTTTTAAGATTCCTTTTTAATCTAATGCCTATGTAAAAATGTGGACAAAAGTCATAATTCAGCAAAATTTAAGGCATATGCAAGGATATTCAACAATGAAATGATTAAAAAACAAGGTATTTCATCAAAAGTTTTAATGATACCCTACTCCACAAAAGTATTAGCAAAAGTGTATTCACAAAATCAGAAAATAGAAAGCTAGTGCTCATGTAAGTGAGACTATCAAGAAATATCACTATATATTTCAACAGCATATGTTACTTACAGGTTTCTAATTATATTTTTAAAGAGTATCTTCCTTATATTTCTATTTAATAGACTTCTCCACTCAACATTCATTTTATAATTTACTTCTGTGGGAAACATAAGCAAATATTTCTCAATGGTTTCCAAAGATCATTTTTCCCCTTCAGTTCTAGAATGACTTTCCATACAGTTAAAGATCCATTTTTTTCTATTACATATAGGATTTTATTACTTGATTCTATGCTCTATCTCTTCCGTACACCCCAGATAACTTTGAAGTACACTTTTCTGTTAACAGGAATTCAGTATGAGGACTATCCATCAAAATGAAAATAACTCTGAATGCATGCGGCATAAATATGAGGGTCTGCATAACAGTTTTACATTTTTCTAAAACTAAGAATATAGGTTACTTCCAGCACATTGACCAAACTCATCATATTCATTTGTACTACAGAATAAAGTTTTAATAGCAACATCATCTATGATTGTCTAAATTAGAATTGAAATTCTTACCTGAGTTTTGCTTAGTATAGTTATTTTTTGAAAACAGGAAAAGTATGACAAGCTGTCAGGATAAATAATACCAACAGTGGAAAATGGAAGAAAAGAGGGGAGGAATCAAGTCCACTTTAAGAAAAAATTCCCAATCCTTCTGTTTCCCAGACCAACAGTAGTTTTGTTCTGCATCTTATAAGCAACTGTCTTTCTCTGCTCTGAGAATACCACATGCTCTGCTCCCACAGGAAAATGTAAGAATTAAATAGAAAACCACAAGGTTATTAGGCATCTTACCCTCTGGGCTTGCAGGGCTGCTCCGGCGGCTCAATGTTACAGACACATGTGTAAACAACAGAATTTCCTGCATCCTTTTCTCATCTGTATAGCTCTGGGGTCCTGGCCAACAGGATTATTTCCAGCATTAAGGCCACTCCGCACGGACTCAAAAAAGATTCCCATTGGTTGTGAAGTTTTATCAAAACCAATACCACAACACCCACTTTGGATCACAAGTGAGCGAACCAAAATGAAATCACTTTAATGTTCCCTAAGTATGGTTACCCAAAGCTTCCCATCCAACCCATTTGAAAGCATGTACTGTGAGTGAAAAAGGAAGAAAATACCCACTCCTTCACCCACAACTGTTTAATAGCAATAGATATGACTTGTAATACTAACAGAAAAAACCAAGATGGCGAAGAAGAAAGTATCTATCCATAAGATTTAAGGAGACTAACTACAGATCACAGGAACATTAGGAAATATCATTGGTCCAGTATGATTCTTATTAGATTGCTAAAAAGAAAGAAAGAAGAAAGAAAGAAAGAAAGAAAGAAAGAAAGAAAGAAAGAAAGAAAGAATATTTGATAGAATATTCAAGTAAACAAATCATGATACAAAAACTGTATGTCGGAACCCTCGATTTCAGTCACATGGCTGACCTGTGACCTGCATCTCCAGAGCCCCCGAGGGAGAGCCCTCTGGCTGCTCTGGGGGCGGGGAGGGAAGGAGTGACTTCCGGTGACATGACACAGCTGTCAGGAAGCACTCTGAGGAAGGGGTGAGGCAGCCCACAGAGCCTCTCTCGTGGCCCCTGCCAGCACTGGATGCCCAAAGAGGCAAGGGCAGAAGAAATACGATCTTCCCATTCCTCATAAGTAGCACGCAAACAGCATTTGAATGAAGAGTTAACATCTTCAGATCATTTTAGTCTTCCTCCCTCCTCAGTGTGGATGATCGTTCTTAGCTGAACAGCATCCTTCCCCCTTACATCACCATGCAACAGGGAGGTGGCCATTCTCCTATAGAAAGGGAACAGAACGGATCCTCCGAGCTCAGGTTTCCTTTCCCCAGTCTTTCCCAGAGTGTGCTCAGTCACCTTTCTCTCTCCTCTTCCCCTGAGCTCTCCCTTGTGTCTGGAATCCCCCCATGAGATTTTAAACACTGTCAAGGCTTCAGTCCATTTCACGTATGTCCATAAATTTCATGGGCAATTCATTTTCATTTGTAGCTACCATTACTCTCCATTTCATGGTCAGGTAGTCGAAAGACTTCTTTCCAGCCAAAAACCCCATTACATCTGCCATCTACTCCCTTTAATGCACCAAAGTGACTCTCTGAAAACAAGCACACGTGGACACACACATTAGCGCATGCCCACATGCACATTTTGGATTTTTGTTTGTTTAAGTTTCTAGACTCCCCTTAGCCCTCATCCTACCTGTCATCTTTGCAGCCTTTGGCACTGCTGTTCACAGCCCTGCCCACATGGAGATGCTCTTCTCTACCCCAGCACAACACCCTCCTGGTCTTCCTCTTGACCTTCCCCCTGGCCCTCCCTAGTCTCTCTGGTGGTGCTTCTTTTCCTTCCCATCCCTCTGTGTACATCTGACATTTTCTCACGTAAATCTATTATCTCTTTGGATAATGCCACCCATTTTCAAGGTTGGAATTACCATCTTTCTTTTCGATGACTTGCAAGTATCTTCATTTTTGGATTCATTCTCTTTTGGGTCTCTGACAGTTACATGCACCAGCACACTAGACCCTGTCACTAGAAAACATGACAGATATGCCATCAGCATATTTAAAACTGAAATTATCTTCTCTCCATGGACGTGCTACATTGTTTATCTCAATAATGGCAAACTAGACTTAGTTTGCTAAAGAAAAACTCTGGAAGTAATCTCTAACTCCTTCTATTCTACATCCAATCAAGGACCAGTTCACTTTGACTTTACTTCAGTGATATGCCCAGTCCTCTCTTCTGACTGCCACTTCCTGGTTCCAGCAGCCATCATAATCCACCTGGATTGGTGCAGTATCCTAAATTATTCACCTGTCTCCAAACTTGTCCCTCTCCATATTTAGCAAGAGTTATAATGACCTATTCCTAGTGTTCATGCTACCTGAAATCCCTAAAGACTTTTGCCCCTCTTACCAAATCTCTTCTTTATATTTGCCAGAATGCAGTTTTTCTGGATTACTTGTTCTGGCCTGCTGACGATGCCACGCCCCTACGCCCTCCTTCATTGGTTTCAAGGTGGAGTACTTCCCAGGGACTACCACGGGCCCTGTTCTCACTCCACGCACTCTGTCTAGGTGATCACATTTGGTTTTGTGGCTTATTTTACCATTCATGTATCACTGTGTGTCGAATTGTGTCTTCTGAAAAGATATGTTGAAGTCCTCTCCCTTGGACCCTATGAATGTGACCTTATTTGGAAATGGGGTCTTTGCAGAGGTAATCAGACTAAAATGAGGTCAAATGGGTCAGGGTGGGCTCTAGTTCAGTGACTGGTGTCCTTATAAAGAGAGAGAAATTTAGAAATAGACACATAGGGACAGTTCCATGAGAAGACACTGGCAGAGATCAGAGGATGCATCTATAAGCCAAGGATCATTGGCAACCACCAGAATCTAGAAATAGGCAAGGAAGGACCCTCTGGTAGAGCCTTTAGGGAGAGTATGGCTTTGCAAGCACCTTGGTTTTGGACCTTTGTGATCCAGAACTATGAGAGAATAAATGTCTATTTTAAGCAACCATGTTTGTGGGCGTTTGTTATGACAGCCCCAGCAAATACATGAATATATATTTAATTCTCAACTACAGTGGCCAGCCCATAACAGTTTATCAAGCTTCAGATCTGATGTATAACAGTCTAATGAGGACAGACACGAGGAGCCATTTAAATTCCTAATTTCCAAACAGCAAATCTCTTATATTTCTTCCAAAACCTCTCCTGTGTCTTTTATTCTCAATCTTAAATAATGATGCTTCCCTCCATGCAGTCTGTCAAGCTAGAAGCCTTTGCATTATTCCCAAGTCTTTATCCCACTCCACCCGGACACATAATAACTTATTTTTTAGGAAGGCCTGAAAGAATTGTCCATTTCTCTGTTCCCATGTCATCTCTTTTCATCTCCTTTGAACTCACACCAATCAGACTTCTGTTTTACCACACAAGCTTCTACTCAAGCTGATAAGTTACTGATGAGTAAAATCTGGCTGTATCTATAGGGCATCTTCTCATTTTCCAACACAGTCTCACTTCTCTTGAGATAAGAAAGTGGCGTGGGATCCTGCTTTGTGCTTATTACCAAGTCTGGCTCACAGATGCTTTGTCGGCTGATAGGACCTACTAGCGTCATGGAAACGAAGTTATCCAGTGTCTCCATCTTAGATCAAATGGTACATTGCCAGCCTGGCTCACACACCGCCACACGCAAGAGTGCAAAAACATCTTCATGAGCTCAACACTCAATATTCCATAACAAGCAAGGGAAGCATAAATAAAGGAGAAAATTCAGCCTTGGAATTTTCATTTCTTGGCAAGTTCACCATATCTTTTAGAAAGAGGATGCACGGCCAGATCAGCAGAGAGGGACAGAGGGAGAAGGAGAGAATCTTAAGCAGTCTCCACGCTCAGCCTGGAGCTTGATGAGGGGCCCGATCCCTACGACCCTGGAATCATGACCTGAGCTTAATCCCAGGGTTGGAAGCTTAACCACCTGAGCCACCAGGCACAACAGGTTCTCAATTACCTAAGACACTCAACACACATCGATGAAAGCTGATTTTTTGTATGTGTGGATTCCAATTTTATTCTATACATTAGGTTCTCCCTATGAAGTCTGCTATTTACCTCCCTAGTGTTATTTCTCTGTTTCCTCTGTACAGTTAAAAAAAATAGACAGAAAAGAAAAAAAGCTTATGTTACCAAGACTCCCATTACAGAGACACTTAGCTATGTGGTAGAGTTTGGGCAGTAAAACATAAATGGAAACCTGATAAGCATTTTTGAAGAGCTTTGTCTTGCTTATATGGAATGGCTGCCTTTCTATTTCACTTTTTGCTTTCTCCTTACTTGAACAAGGATAGGAAGCTGGAGATGGAGGTCACGAAGTCCTAATTCAGATGAAGGCTACACTGAGAACGGCGGGGAGCCGGCATTTGCTGACGGGGAGAAGAGACTCACGTGGTTGGCCCCCTGCCGTCAGTCTGCACCTGTGGCCATGCTGACTGGATCAGCGGATACAGGCCCAGGGATGGTTATAACACTATCTAACTGGAGAAACAATGAGGAATATAGTAATCAGATTCCTCTCAGCTAACTGGGGGAGTTCGGAAGAAGCCATAAACTTGAAAACCCCCATAGAAACCTTTACCTAATTCCACAGCTATGCCTCATCATCTCTGTGAGGCTTCTCCTGAGTCCCACAGAAAGTGAATGCTACGGTCAAAGGTGACATCCATGTACTTATTTACTTGTTTCCGCAGGGAACTGTAAATCTTTTAAGGACATAATATTGTACTTGTCTTTGAATTTCTGGCAGATACACAAATATATGGATAAGTGATGAAGGTACAGATGCATAAATGATGGGTGGAAGGATATTCTGTGAAAGCAGTGACGGAAACAAAAACAACCAGAGTGACTCAGGATCGGATAACTCACAGAGAAAACAAATCAGAAAGAGGCACCTTTAAAACAATAAGTGAACAGTGATTTTTAAATTCCTCATATCGTTGGGGTTTTTTCCCCCTACTTTTATACATTGAAAGAATTAATCCTGGCAACGTCAGACATATGTGCCTCTCGCTGACAAGGTAAGACAAACATAAAAGATTTTCTGTGGACCTGAGTCCCTGACTGAATTCAACGATACCGCTAAATCTTAATTGCTACAATTTTGATGGTTTTGCAGAAATTTGTAGAATTATTCAAAAGCATCACTACTGCTCCTGTAACTGGAAATGTCTTGCAAGGAAGGCAGTTTGGTTCTTTCTGAAATGCACTAGGTGGTTTGAAACCGTAGATTAGAAACACAAATGCATGAAATCAGAGTCCACTGTGATTCTTAACAATGTCTTTCAAAATCAAGACAGACCAGGGGGGAAGCCACCACCTTTGCCTACACTGACTTGCACCTACCCACGCACATGAGCCACTTGAATCTGAGCGTCCCTATGTGAGTCTACTGCAACATTACAGAAAATGTTTTCTTCCCTCTCACTATTGCCTCACAATGTCCAGAATTTCTTTACAAACATATTGTCTATTTTCTATGACAATGTCTGAGCAGTAAGACAAAGCTAGCTTTATTTGTATTTTGTCAGGTAAGGGAAAGGTTAAGAAAAAGCAATAAGAAAAATAAACCTGACCTCTCGTTCATACAACTTTAAGGAGAGATCCTAATGGCAGCGGGCCGTGGGTTTGGGTGTGGTTGGGTGGGCTCAGGGAGCTCCGTTTCTGAGCCTCAGCTCCTTCGCTGTAAAACGGATGGTATGGCCATCCTCAGACGGTGGACACCAAGGGTAAGGAGGTGACGGAAATAAAGCACTAAAACAGCAGTTCACGCTAAATAAATTAAAGTTATCGTTAGTTGTAATTATTTTAAAAAGTAGTTATGTTGGCCTAATTCCAATGTCTAGAAAATAGTTTTAAAGCAAATTTTGACATTCTACATGGGAACACTAAGCAAATGTCGGCACGGCTCAGGCTGATGACATGACTTACTTTGCTACCCCTCTCAGTAGTCACTTTGCAGTTGTGATCCTGTTCTGCCACCAACACTCCACCTCTGACAAATACAACTGGATGTGTTACTCAGGCTTATGATAAGCATACGATCCATCCATCTTTGTGAGACTTTGTGAAATTATAATGAACTTATCTTTGTGACTGTTTCAGGATCCTTCCTTGGAAATACCTACCTATGAGATAATAAAATTTAGTCACTGGATTTTGATCAAGCTCATAGCAGAAGTAAATGATTCATTCCTTCCTTGGCTAATAATGCCGTGTGATGTACTTCACGCTTTGGAAGAGTTTCTCACACTCAGCACTGCTGACATTTGGACCAAATAACCCTGTTATGCGGGGATGTTCTGTGTATGGTCAGTAGTGTCGCAGCAGCCCTGGCCTCTACCCGCTAGTTACAGGCGCACCTTCAAGTCGTGACAACCAAAGACATTTCCAGACATCCCTTCGCTGAGGGGCAAAACTGCTGTCAATGGAGATCTATTGTTTAGAGTGATGGAGTGGTGGGGAGAGGAGACCAAGACAGGGTGCGGCTTGGCTAGTAACCAGCTGTCTGCCGTGGCCTTGGGCAAAGGGGCCCCACCACCCAAGACTTGTTTTCCCCATATACGCAGAGTCAGGAAATCAGACTGGATAACCTCGAAGGCTTCTCTCACTAAACCTTAGGTGCCTTATTACTACCCCTCCCCCATGCCTCCCGCCCTCCCTCCCACACTCTGTCTCTCACACACACACTCTACTCACACCTACCTGCCCAATACAGTCCCTCATAGCGTCTGCATGCATTAAGGTATCAAATGAATAAGAAATGAAAACAAAAATGTTACAAAACCCATTTCTAATGTAGGAAATCCATTTCTAACTCAGTTTTACAATTAACATTTCTTAGTAACCTCAGCTCCAGGAACTCTATATATAAAGAAACAAAAATTCTTCTCCTTGATACAATGAAACTGATAAGGCCAAATTTTTTTTTTTTTCCAAAACAACATAACTAAACATTCACTGTATAGATGAAAAGTACTTTTTCCACTCAGGAACTGTATTAAATTACAATTTAACCTGTTAACCAAACAAAGGAAAGACAACCCACATAGAGAAAAATTAATTTTACCAAGTCGATTTAGAACACCTAATTTCTGAATCCTCAAACTATAATGGTTAAAACAACCTTGCTAAATAATCTCATTCAGGACAAAACTAATCCTCCTCAATGCATAGTTGTTCTGATTAACTTTATAAATATTAAGCAGTAAACTACAACTTGCTAAGATTTATGAGTACATTTTCTTCACATAACAGGAGTTTCCTGTCACTATTTCCAAAAATTATTGCTTTTTGCTAACCTGTCCTTTAGGATTCTTATAAAAGAGAATTATCTGCACTCTGAAAGAAAAAAAAAAGTTATTTTCTTATATTGTAAGAAGTTTCCTTTTTTTGGCAACATATCCTAGCTATGATAAAAATGTGATTAAAAAAACGACCAAATCAGTAATGCTTCTTAGCACAATCTACTGATTTAAAGAACCAATGGATCGAGTCTTAAGAGTTACAAGTTTGTTTTTAACCCCGGCGTGTCGCCTATGTTAGAATATACATCACTGAAAGAAAGTTGGGGAAATGAAAAGCTGTATGTGGAGAAAATTATTTATTATCATTTTTCTTACGTTATAAGGGTCTCTATGAACGGCAAAGCAGACTCTAACAAAAACATCAAGTCTGTGGTAAGTATAAAGCATGAATTTTTAAAGTACTCTATTCAATTAACCTTTCATCTTTTTGTAACATGCATTATTATCACAATATTAACCAGGCTTGAAATCTCTTAATAAATATTTAAAGCAGAGTATATTTGAGGTAAACCAAAGCAGCTCAAGAATGAAAAAAAAAAATCCTACGAGACAGTAGAAAATGACCACAATTACCAAAGCACCATTAGTGTCGTTTAAAATTTCTTTCTCACAGAGAGCAAAGCATGAAGTTAAGTCTTGAGTATCCGTTTTTAAGCCTCGGATGAGGTATTTCACAAACTCATATATGGTACCAGCAGACTTTAATAGAATGGACTCCAAATACAAGTTTTCCTCTCCTCACACGCTACATCCCACTGACATGACAAAAATGTGACTGCTGTTGAATTAAAATAAACCCATAACTGAGCCGAGATGATGAAAGAGTGCCTACATCAGACAAGGCATTTTTGGAAATTTCTAAACATCAAAAGCATATTGGATCTGACGATTGGGAAACCAATGTGGGGGGAATGAGAAAATACAACATCAAAAAGAGAAGGAAGCTGCCTTGAAGCAGAAGTCAGTGCTGCCAGAGGGTGGGGGGGGAATCCAAGGGCGGCATAAACCCAAACCGATGGGGTATTTCATCAGTAGGATCACAGGCCACTCACTACCTGCCTGACCACAGGGCTTTGGGATCCAGTTTCTCCTCCTACACACAGCAGCTGCTTGGAAGATAAACGCCTTTTTTTCAATTGTATGTTTTTAATTGAGGTATAATTAATACAGGGTGTTATATCAGTTGCAGGTGTGCAGCAGGACTCAGCAACTCTATGCCCTTCCCAGTGCTCATCACATAGGTGTACTCTTAATTCCCTTATCTACTTCTCTCAACCCCCACCCCCTCCCTCTGGCAAGCATCTGTCTCTTCTCCATAGTTAGGAGTTTGGGTTTTGTTGTTTGTTTCTCTCATTTTTTTGCATTTGGGTTTTTCTTTTGGTTTCTTAAATTCCACATATGAGTGAAATCATATGGTATTTGTCTTTCTCTGACTGACTAACTTGACTTAGCATCGTATCTTCTGGGTCCATCCACGTTGTTGAAGAAATAGTACTAAGTGGAGGAGATAATTTCCCTGAAGAGGGTTATTAGCATGAGTACCCAGGACAGGGAGAGAAGTGTAACAAAGTTTCAGGAAAATTCAACACTATAAAAGCCACTGAAGAATACAGAAAAGAGACCCCACTGAGAATGAACTCCACTAAAGAAATCCACTGAAAAATAAAATACGTTTTTTAAAGACTGCGGAAATCGAGTTTGCTCAACTGCTCCGCACCCACAGTGGGAAACCTGCCTGGAAACAGATTTTATCGTCCCACAAGTCCCTTTGTCAGGGGCCCCTTCACAGCCAGGACTGCTGCGTGAATAAATGTACCCACCTCACCAACCTCCCCTCGGTAGCGTCTCTTCCTCTGCAAAAATAGGCCAATATGTTGTTATAAGAATTATTTTGCATTTATGAAATAAAATTCAGAGTTTGGCCTTTTGCAAGCACTCAATAAATGTTGGGTGTAGTAACAATAGTAATGATAATAATTATACACCAATTCAATGATACAATATGAAAAAAATTAATGATATTCTTTTTATTCTAAACACTTAAAAGGAGTAAATATTGCGCAGGATTTCATTTAATTCTGGTTAATCAATATTGATGAATTCAAATCTTTTGTGGCCAACTATTGGAAACAAGAGAATTAAAATTTTGCAAAAGCAAAGGACATACAAAACATCCATTTAATTTAAATAAAAGTATGTACTACCATTAGCTAATTTTTTAAAAGAGGCCTTAATGTTCTCATTATATGTCTCCTATTATCCAATGATCCAGGCATAACTTCCTTAATTAAAATTTTTTTAGTATTTATTTATGTTTGAGACACAGAGAGACAGAGTACAAGTCTGAGAGGGGCAGAGAGACAGGGAGACACAGAATGTGAAGCAGGCTCCAGGCTCTGAGCTGTCAGCACAGAACCCCACGCAGGGCTTGAACCCACAAACCATGAGATCATGACCTTAGCAGAAGTCAGATACTTAATGTAGTGACCCACCCATGCGCCCCCAAACATAAAAAACTATGGGAGGGGCACCTTGGTGGCTCAGTCAGCTTGAGCTTAGGTCATGACCTCATGGTTCATGAGTTCAAGTCCCACATTGGTCATTGTGCTGACAGCTCAGAGACTGAAGCCTGCTTTGGATTTTGTCTCTCAATCTCTCTCTCTCTCTCAAAAAGAAATAAACACATTAAAAAAATTTTTTTTTTAAACTATGGAGAAGAAGAAAAAGATTATTTTTTTATTTTTTATTTTTAAAAATAAAAATATATTTTTAAAAGGCAATCTTATTTTGGGATATTCCTACACAATATGATCATAAAAATTTATATGTTAATTTTTTCATGAATTTTAAGATATCCCAAATCAATAAAAATGGAAACTTTTTTGGTAATGATAATGATCCAAAGAAAAAGGTATAATTCTATCTAAATCCTAGATGTATGAAAATATAAATATGTTAAAATCAGGCCTATGAATATTATTAAACATCCTTCCCAAAGATTTCAATGATAATAGTGTGTTTTATAGGATAGTATAAGAACAAGACTACTTTTTTCTTCAAATAGAAATTACATTCTTCCTGGCTCAAACTAGTGAAAATTTACTTTTCTGATTAATGATAGAAATTAACACAAGACAACCATAATATGGTAGATTTTTGTATTTATAATTTCCTTTATCTTTTGATTTCTAGGAACCCTGAAAAATACCTCAATGACAATTTTTCTATTTATGATATCTCTGAGATCTTAAAATTTGAAACTAATACATATTATCACTTTAACTAAAATAAAGGGCTTAGCAGTATATGTTATTATTAAAAGTTTTAAAATACCCATAACCCAATGCTTCTGTCTTCTATTTGTTCCTCAAATCATTGCACAGGTCAAGCTCAGATAATGCTCTAGGCAATTTAAAAATAATAAATAATTATATTTTGATATTTTGACAGCATACAATCAGAAATAATTTAAGAAGTTATTTTCACATTAGCTTTCACATGGTTTTAAAGTAATGGAGTCCTTTCTTTTCAGAATAAAAAATACATATATATCACACGGAAGTCATGTATGTCGAAAGTGGAACTTTGCCCATTAGTTCTTGGAGGACGACTTGGAAACCTGCCCATTTGGAAACCCTCATCACATCTAATTTCCTCCAACAAGAGCCCTTGCAGGCCATCCACACACTCCCCAGACTCGAAAGAGCACTCTGGAAAACAACTAATGTAATCGAATCATTATTTTACAGATAAAGAATCTTGACTTCAGTGATGAAAAATTACATGTCCAAATTTTTTGTCTACCCACTCACCCTTATTAATTTCATGAGAAAATTATAAAAATTTCTTTAAAAGATTTTGTTGAAAAATAATATTTAAAACATAATATATGTTATTTGAACGAGATCATAAAATAATAATAAGCACAAATAAGACTATTAGGCACAGTCCTCATAAGCAGGTAAGTCATCTTGTTACGTTCCGTTCACAACATTGCTAGCTGATTATTACAAGTAACAAATAGATCAGTTGTGCTTCCTTTATAGTGGTGGCAGATAAAGATAGGCTAATCTGAGTGTGTTTTCCTTTATGCCTAAAAGGTTACTAACGTGGTGGGGCTTGTCCTTCTCTGGTGGGAGGGCCTGTACCTCAGCACAGCCATCACCATACCAGGCACTTCTCCCTCATACAGCGTGATTAGCGTTATGTCATTGCCCTGACAGTGGTCCAGGTCTCTTTAGACCTTATCACGACAGAAGATGGAAAAGTTAACATAGATCTGTGACAAAAATGAGTGCAAGATGGACGCAAAATGTCTCTGAGCCAAAGACCACTCAGCAAAAATGGTGGGACAGGAAACTCTGGAGCTAAGAGGCGTGTTAAAACTGCCAGAATCTACCTACAGGCCACCCGCAAGATAGGCACAGGTTTAGAGCAACCACACTGATACCAACCCAGGGAAAGTCCTCTGAAACAAAGTAGGAGAACTTTGTGAATCAAATCAATACATTAGTTATATCCTTTAGGAAACTATATAAAAAAAAACTAAAACAAAAACAAAAAAACAAAACAAAACAAAAAAAACAACCCTAAACCTAAAACTAGCAGAAAGAAGAAACTAAAATTTGAGTAGAGATAAAAACAACCCTAAACCTAAAACTAGCAGAAAGAAGAAACTAAAATTTGAGTAGAGATAAATAATATAGAGAATAAAAAAAAATAATACAGAGCAATAAAACTAAAATTTGAGTAGAGATAAATAATATAGAGAATAAAAAAAATAATACAGAGCAATAAAATCAAAAGTTTTATTTCTTTATTAGATTAATAAAACTGGCAGCCTTTAGTTAGAATAATGAGAGGGGAAAAGACAAGAATTAATTGCATTGATAGAATAGAAATGAAAGTCGGGACATTTTTGCCAACCTTACAAAAATAATTTAAAAAATTATAACAATACTATGAACAACTGTATGCCAAGAAATTGAATAACCTAGATAAAATGGACAGATTCATAGAAATGTAGAAACTACAAAAACTGACTCAGGAAACAACAGAAAATCTCATTGACATATAACAAGTAAAGAAAAATGAGTAATCCCAACATGTAAATCCCAGCACTAGAAGAAAGCTTCACTAGTGAAATCTTAAATAAATAAATAAATAAATAAATAAATAAAAGAGTTATTAATGTTAATCCTTCTCAAACTCTTTCAAAAACAGAATAGGAGGGTGGCACCTGGGTGGCTCAGTTAGTTAAGCTTCTGACTTCGCCTCAGGTCATGATCTTGCAGTTCATGGGGTTGAGCCCTGTGTCAGGCTCTGTGCTGGCAGCTCAGAGCCTGGAGCCTGCTTCTGATTCTGTGTCTCCCTCTCTCTCTGCGCATACCCTACTCATGCTGTGTTTCTCTCTGTCTCAATAATAAACATTAAAAAAAAATAAAAAAAAATAGGAGGTAATGCTTCTTGACTCAATGAGGACAGCATTATCCTTCCAAACAAAAGACATCACAAGAAAACTAGAGACCAACATCCTTTGTAAATATGGCTGTAAAAATCCTCAACAAAATTCTAGGAAATAGAATATAACAGCATATTAATAGGATTATATACCATGAAAGTGGGATATATTCCAGGAATGCAAAGGTGTTTCGACATATGAAAATCAATGTAATATAACACTATAATAGAAGGACAAAAATATACATGATCATATCAATAGATGAAGAAAAAGCAGTTTCCAAAGTCCAACAACCTTCTGATACAAACACTAGGGAATCTAGGAGTAGAAAAGAATGTCCACAACATGAAAGGGTTCATATGAAAAACCCACAGCTAATATAAAACACCCACTGAAAGCCTTCTCTATTAACTTTCTAATGTGTCAACAAGAAAGGATGCCCACTTTCTCTTTACTCATATTCAATATTTTGCTGGAAGTCCTAGCCAGAGAAATCAGGCAAGAAAAAGATTTAAGGGCATCTAAATTAGATACAAACTATCTCTATGCACAGGTGGAGTGCCTTACATGGAGAAAACCCTAAAGATTCCATATACAAACTGTTAGCCCATTAACAAATTCTGCAAAATTGTAGATTACAAGGTCAACAAAGGATCAGTTGTATTTCTGTTCAGTAGCAAGAAACAATATGAAAGGATATTAAGGTAACAATTCCATGTATAATACCATCCAAAAGAATAAAATAACTTATAATAAATTTAAACAAGATGGTGTGATATACACTGAAAACCACGAAACAGTCCTGAAAGATATGACAAATATTAAATAAAGACACCTTATGTTCAAATTAGAAGACTTAATATTATTACCTGGTAATACTTTCCCCAAGCTCTATTGATTCAATGCAGGCAGTATCAAAATCACAACAGTCTTTTTTTGGTAAAATTGGACAATCCAGTTTTAAAATTCATATGTAATTGCAGGTACCCAAATAGCCAAATAATCTTGAAAAAGAAGAACAAGTTGGAAGATGTACACCTTTCAGTTTTAAAATTTACTATAAAGCCACCGCTATCAAAACAGGATGGTTTAAGGATAAACATATAGATCAATGAAACAGAACTGAGAGTCCAGAAATAAACCTACATATCCACAGACAACTTATTTTCAACAACACTGCTGTGACGATTTAGTGGAGAAAGAAGAGTCTGTTTAACCAATGGTGCTGGGATAACTAGATATCCACACACAAAGAAATGACATTGAACCTTTAATACCATACACACACTAAAATAACATAAAATGGATCAAAGATCTAAATTTGAGAGTTAAAGCGTGCTTAGGTGGCTCAGTCCTTTGAATGTCCAACTCTTGATTTCAGCTCAGGTGATAATCTCATGGTTTGCTGGTTCGAACACTGCATCTAGCTCTGTGCTGATACGGTGGGGCCTGTTTGGGATTCTCTCTCTCCCCTCTCTCTCTTTGCTCCTACCAAGCTCACACACTCTCTCTGCCTCAAAATAAAAAAAAAATAAATTTTTTTACAAAAATAAATAATTTTGAGAGTTAAATCTATAAAACTCTTAGAAGTAAGTATAAGGACAAATCTTCATTACCTTGGATCCTGGCAGAGGTTTCACAAACATGACACCAAAAACACAAGAAACAACAACAATAAAAATAGGTAAGTTGAACCTAATCAGAATTTAAAACTTTTGCATGCATGAAAAAACTATGAAGAAAAGAAAAAGAGTACAAGAGAAAATATTTGCAAATCACACATGTGATAATGGCCTAGCATCCAGAATATATAAAGATAGCTTACAACTCAACAACAGAAAGATAAACAACCCAGTTTTTAAATACACAAATGAGTTGAGTATATATCTTCAAAAAAGATACACAATTGGCTAATAAGAAGATGGAAAGATGCTCAGAATCTTAGTCATTAGGAAATGCAAACTGAAGCCACAGTGCAATATTACTTTATATCCACTGGGATGGCTATAACGAAAGAGACATATAATTACAAGTGTTGGCGAAGGATATGGAAGAAATAGATCTTCACCTGCTGCTGGTAGGAATATAAAATGATGCAGGTGCTTTGGAAAACAGTCTGGCAGTTCCGCAAAATGTTAAACATGGAGTTTCCATATGACCCAGTGATTGATCCCACTCCTAGATATAGATGCAAATGAAATAAAACCTTACATCCACACAAAAACTTTTACTCAAATACTCATAGAAGTTTCATTTGTAAAGCCAAAACATGGGGGAAGATACCCAATGCCCGTTGACTGATAAATGTGGTATAACTACACATTGGAATATCATTTGGCAATAAAAATAAATAAAGCACTGATACATGCTATAACATTGAGAAAACTTGGAAACATTATGCTAAGTAAAAGAAGCCAGAAAGATACAACATAGTCTAGGATTCCATTTATATGAAATGTCTGGGACAGGAAAATATAGAAAGAAAGTAGATGATTGTGCCCTGGTGAGGTGGAAGGAAATGGAAAGTGCCTGCTAAAGGCTGCAGGGTCTTTTCCTGGGTTTCTTTCGCTAAGGTGACAAAAATATTCTATAACTGCTTGTGACAATGGTTGCACGGCTCTGTGGATATACTAAAGCCGTTGAATTATATACTTTAAATGGGTGAAGTGTAGGCCATGCGAATTGTATCTCAATAAAGCAGTTTTCTAGCAAAACAAAATAAAGTAAACCTTTGTGAGAGGTAGCCAGTTTGCCTATGTTATCAGAGCTCCCTCTAATCCTTACAAGCTCTGCAGAATTACCAATTAACTCTTCTCTATAGTCAGCTACTCCTTCCCTGCCTTTTCCCCTCCCTCTTTGCTTGATTTTATGCTTCTCTACTTATACTCAGTAGGAACCCATAATATAAGTACATGTATTCATTTATAAAACATGCTCATGTACTATTGTGCCACAATGTGATATAGATTATTAAAGTACTATGGAAATACACATTTAAAAAAAAATATTTAACTGTAAATGACTAGTTATTATTCTCTTTGAATATTTAAATTTCATTATTCAATCCACCCACACAGTACATAGAAAAGATAGAACTCCCAGCATGCACTGCTAGGCTTCCTGTCATCATACTTCCTTGTAATTCTTTTTGGAAGAGAGCTACACTATCCCTATCATTTCCTGGTACCCTGCCAGCTCACACACTTGTATAAAGATGCGAAAACATGTGTGTGCACAAAAATTTCCTGTCAGAGAAAACTTTTGGCATTCGCATCCTTTGTTGACCAGGGTACTGAGGGACAAGAGCAAGGTAATCAGAAACATCTGTCGACCTCATGGAAACACACCTGTGAGTTAATGACTGTCCCGTTCTCTAGATGGTTGGTGTACATTTATTTTTAAATGTCTTTGTAGGGGTGCCTGGGTGACTCAGTCAGTTAAGCATCCGACTTTGGCTCAGGTCATAATCTCACGGTTCTTGGATTCGAGCCCCGCATTGGGCTCTGTGCGGACAGCTCAGAGCCTGGAGCCTGTCTTCGGATTCTGTGTTGCCCTCTCTCTCTCTGCCCCTCCCCTGCTCGTGCTGTCTCTCTCTCCCTCTCAAAAATAAATAAAACATTAAAAAATTTTTTAAAAATTAAAAAAAATAAAACAATAAAATATCTTTGTACTATTATTCTGAATAAACTCTATCAAAATTTGGAATAATGATGCTGAAGATGACTTTTTCATATACCTACCCTATCTGCCTTCGAATTGTCTTATATCTGCCTCTACAATTCTTCAAAATTCTGGCGCCAGGTCTTCTCAGTTTTTGCTTTGTTCTGGGGTTTTCTTGAGTTTTTCTCTTTGTCATCTTCACAGCGATATGGAAAGGATGCATTCAAAGCTGGAAGGAGAAATTATTTTGACCAAAAGGCATAACTGTTTCTTTACAGTTCTCCTCCTCCAGCTCTGGGAGTTCCTTCGGAGTGATTCCCAAGCCTTCTTCACCTTCTGGCCTCAGCCCCGAGCACACTGCCTGGGCAAGTACCAGCTTTCCAATAACTGCTATGACTGACTCAATCAGCTATAAAGCAAAGGTCTGGATAGGCTTTTTTTCACATAAACATAACAATTGCGTGACTTTGGGAAAAGGTTCACAAATCACTAGGGCTCGGTCTTTTTTTTTTTTTTTTTTTTTTTGCTTTTGTTTGTTTTTGCTTATTTAAAAACAGAGGGGTGGCCAGTCTAAAATTCTGTTCATCTCTGACCTGGTGACATCTGGTGAGATGGCACACTAAAACAGTCCATCTCACGCCAAAGAGTGGTAGCTCTTCGATTATAAAACAAGACTGTTAGAGATAAAGGCAGGCATTCTTGGTGCTCAGATCCATACAAAATTGGTACATATTCAGTATCAACTCATAAAAAGTAAATCCATTGATGAAAATGAAATGACAAAACTTAGATAAACTAGATGATGCTTTATTTGGCATATTGATCATAAAAATTCCTTCGCTGACAAATAATGTCTTTGGACCCAGTAACCAGTAACTTTTGTCATTAATTAAAATAAATATGTTAGCACAGTTAGGCATATGGAGAGAGAAAAGTGTTGATTATTTCAAGATCCTCAAGTACATCAAACTATCATAAAGCTGTTTTGCTACTCTTAGATTGTAGGTGCAAACACCTTGAGTTATATAGATCTCCCATTTTCTTACCAGCAAGAGCAACCTCATTTGTTAACCTATTGGACCAGTGGTTTGATTAATATCCTCACACAACTCCTATCATTTATAGTTTCTAACCTACCACCTCTAAATACCAGCAAATGTAACTTAGTAACGAGAATTTTCCTTTAAAATATAAAAAGAAACATTTCTTTCATTGTGATATGCTTATTAATCTTGAAACTTTATTTTGCTCCTTGAGAATCAAAACAATCCTAATAACTGTGTATGTTATGTTTAAGGAACTCTTCTTATTTTTTGTTTGATTAGCCTGCTGTGTGGAATGTAAATGCTCAATTAACATCTGCCTGTCTTGAGCTCGTGCTGAATGTTAAAGGTAAAAATATTCCCTGAAAACACAGAAGGATGAGCTGAACCTGTATGAGTTTGTAGATCAACTTCCATGACCTGCTTAGTCTTAAAATTTTCAGCAAATTTATTTTGAAGTGGTTTGGAGTTGAAAGACCTCAAGATCCCCCAAATTCTCACAGATAAAGCCCCTCCCAAGTGATCTGCACATACACATACATACACACATACACACACCTGCACACAGCACAATGTATGTACACATGACATACTAAGTGAAACCAGGAAGAAAAAAGAAAGCACAATAAAAACTAGAGACTTCACATATTAGACTTGAGACAGACCCAAAACAAGTAAGTTCAATGAGTGTCAATGTCCTAAAATTATAAGCAAAATCAAGGGATATGAAAGTTGCCCAGTAGTTCTTAAATGAACAGACATTCTAAATATAAAAACTGAGTGATTAAAAGTTTAAAAATTCCCTGGAAGAGGCTAACCAGGAGATTACCAAGCTGATAACCAGCAGTTAGACCAAGATGAAGCGGTAATTAGTGAACTTGAAAATAGAAGGGAAAGAAAAATCTAGAATGCACTTCAGAAATAGAAGAGTTGGAGAATATGAGAGGTTATGGAATATGCAGGATTATGTGGAGAGACAAAAAATACATCTAATCATAATTACAGAAAGAAAACACAGAAAGGATGGGGGTAGGAAATAATGAAACATATTACAATAGAATTAGCATATCATAATTCTGTCTTTCACTAATTAATAGAGAATCCAGGAAGTAGTCATGAATGGCTCCCAACATCACAATGTCATACAAGGAGGGTCATCCAGTGATCACACGTGTCCTGGTAGAACTACCCAAACTTCTACTAGAGAAGTTTTGTTGGACACTTACTGCCAAAATAAAATTAAATCTCTAAATACAATGTTTAGTTTATAAGAAATACAGAGAAGAAAATGAAATTCTGCACATGTTTACATCAATAAATAAATTTCAAGTACAAAAGAAAGAACAGGAATTTATAGATTAAGAGACTTAAATAGACATCAACCAAATGCAATATATGGATGACATCTAGATCTAATTCTAAAAACAAATACCAAAATGTTCATATATCATAAAAAATCAGCATTATTTAAAATTTTTTTATTGCTTTTTATTTATTTTTGAGAGACAGAGAGAGACAGCTGGAGCAGGGGAGGGTCAGAGAGAGAGGGAGAAACAGAATCTGAAACAGGCTCCAGGCTCTGAGCTAGCTGTCTGCACAGAGCCCGAAGTGGGGCTCGAACCCACGAATTGTGAGATCTGACCTGAGCCGAAGCCAGATGCTTAACCGACTGAGCCACCCAGGTGCCCCAAAATCAGCATTATTTAGCACAATTAAATATATCTCTTAGCTTTTCATGCCGTAGCAATACCCGTTGTAGAAATATATACCAGAGACAAACTGGTGAGCATACAGACTTCTACACAATACCAGTAAGAGTAGCTAAAAAAGCATAGATTGGAAATAGCACAAATATTTGTCAATATTGGACTGGATGAGTAAGTAGTAGCATATTAACACAACAAAACACTTTCCAGCTTTAAAAAAAAAGAAGATATTTCTATACATGACCATAAAGTGAAGTCTTGAATATAGTATTAGAAAAAAAAGATAGGGGCCCCCCAGTATCTCAGTCAGTTGAGTGTCCAACTACAATTAAATATATAGTCACGTAAAAGGAATACATAAAACTATGTATTTTATAAAACTATATATGATTTGTGTGTATATATTTATGGCTTTGTGTATAAATATATACACATATTTATGTATCGAGAGAGAGAGACAGAGAGAGAGAGAGAGAGAGAGAACCCTAAGCAGACTCTGCATCAGCACAGCAGGGCTCAAACTGACAAACTGTGAGACAATGACCTGAACTGAAATCAAGAGCCAGTCACCCTGATAAATATATACACTCACCTTAACTTTGTTTAATGAAAGAGCCTAGCAATAATGGCATCAATTTTCGACTCAAAGGAACTAGAATTAAAAAATGGAACAATTTAAGCATTAATAAAAATAATTACTTCAATGTTGCCTACTGGAAGATGTTAGTGAATACTGCCTACTTTTAAATTGCATTGTGTTTTAATGTTCCCTTTTTTATCAGATTTTCGAACTTATTATTAATGGCCAATTCTACTTGGTCCTTGAACAAATATAAGTACCATTTATTTAAAGACAAGGTGCTCATTTTTGCAAACATGGTTTTTCTCTTAAACACAAGTAAAATTTCAATCACAAGCAAAATTTATGCCTGAATTGATAGATATGGTATTCCCTAGAATAATTGTGGTAGTATTATTGTTTTTATTGTTCAAAGAAAGGAATGGATGTTTGGAGAAGATAATCCTTAGTCAAAACTAACTATGTGGTAACGTGAAAATTCATCATGCCATCGTAGTTTTCCACTCAAATATCTTAACAGCCAATATCAAACATTATTATATTTCTGACAACTACCTTTTTTTAATTATTTTTTTAAATTTACATCCATGTTACTTAGCATATAGTGCAACAGTAATTTCAAGAGTAGATTCTTGAATGCCCCTTACCATTTAGTCCACCCCCTTCCTACATCCTCTCCAGTAACCCTCTGTTTGTTCTCCATATTAAAGAGTCTCTTATGATTTTGTCCCCCTCCCTGTTTTTATATTATTTTTGCTTCCCTTCCCTTTTGTATCTTAAAGTCCCCATGTGAGTAAAGTCTGACAACTCTCTCTAAAGTGAAAACATCATCATCCTTCATCATAGCCAGTAAATAATATGCTTTGCATGTTTATATACTAGAAATTACAGTCTTATGAGTGAAAATCATATTCAATTTTAAGAAATAAGATTAGTTTAAGCAAAGCTGCTGAAAAATAATCATTCTTGTATATGAACCTAATATTAAGATAAATTTACATTAGGATGCTATGTAGCAAAGGTTTTTAGTCATTTAACTTTTTATAAATTCCAGTAGATACATTTACATGAAAATATTATGGACAAAATTATAATATAGTAGATTAATTTTAAAAACTTATTTTGGCTAAATTTTACCTGCTTTTTAACACATATGAAGTAAACGAGCTTCTTGGATACTGTAGGACATATGAAATTAACCTTCCCTTTCTCCCTGGCTCCTCTCCAGTATTACCAGTATTTCACTCAGCCTCATTCTTGTAACTTCTGGAGTGTAAATTATTTACAGCTGTAGACATCCTCTAACACTGAAAACAATGACCAGGTTCAAATTTTAAGGGAGAAACTCAATCTGATTCCTTTGTTTCCATTTTTTTCTAGTTATAAAGAGATTACTTCCCCACAAATATATTACTCCCTCAAAAAATATATTATTTTCAAAGACGCTCTTATAGCTAATGACATAGTCTCTGAGCACATGCTGATATTCATTCAGTCGTCTCCTTCACTTTTTAATTTTTCCTTTAGATTCCACCTTTCATGGTCCATGTCCCAGGAATCAGAACTTCGTAATACTCAAGTGACCTTTCCCACTTACCAAAAAGCTTTAACTCCCTTTTCCAGACATACACCAGTTTGATCTCTTTCTCTATTAAAAAATTTTAATATGTTTTGCATCTCCTTTGTATTCCTTCCTTCAGAAATTTTTCTGTTAAACTATTGAGCTCTCTGGGAACGTGTACCAACTAGTTCTCCCAAAGAAAATATTAAACTTATTCTTTTAATTAGTTTGTTTAGAATGACCAAGGAAACGCTGGCCATACTCCAGGGTTAACATTCCATCTTTCCTTGTACTAGAAAAATTATTTCTAAATCTCAATTTCCAAATAAACAAAATTAATACTTTGAGTATTTAAACCATTTATCAAGAGATAGTACATAGCAATAAATAATAAATGACTTGCTAAAGAGTTTTGCTTTACGAAATTAAGAAAAAATTACTCAGTTTCTTAACTGTCCAGATTTTGTCCAAGACTACAAAGTACAAAGCAAAATGGAAAGTTGACCATGATGCCTATGAAGAGAGCCAAGCCAGATAGTTGGGGTCAAAAGGTAAAATTTTTACGCATTGCTTAAATATTAGCAGTTATTCACAGCTGCAGATAATTTGTACCCTACAAATTCTAAGAATATGGTGCTGAGGATGGCTTTGTCCTAATTATCTGGTTTGGCTGCTGATGCTGACCAGATTTTCAGGCATATTTCAAACTTTCCATTTCACCTTTTGCTGGCAACAAAAAATAGTAAAATAAATTCATTTGAGTGAACAAATCTTTATTCTGTTGAATGGCACTAGATTGCGTACAAGACTCTGGTGGTCTGTGACTTTGATAGTCAGGCCAGTGCATTGAACTTTGTAGTCAAGAACTCTCGGATCTTTGTCCAAAATCATTGGAGAAGAATTTTATCCTGCTCATTACATTTGATTGTGTTTTTTTTTACTTAATCTCTAACCTTGCAAATGTGTAGAACTAGAGCAATAAAAATCAGAACAACTGCATGGTTAAACAATAATTCTACAACATTACAAAACAAAAGAGATCTGTTTACCTTAAGAGACTCTAACCAGACATTTAAGAATTAAGCATCTTGAGAGTTTGTATTGCAAAATGGTATGTGTGTGTTTATACTTCAGACTAATAACTCATATGTGCAGAAATGCAAATTTCCCTCTTTTTTATGAATCAGTTCAACTTCTAGGTGAGCTCAGTTTCTACCTGTATTTCCACTGAGAGCAGAAGGCCTCTGATTTATCCCAATTCGAGGTAACAATCGCTTTCAGGTTGAAATGTATTCTGTTGGTAGATGTGTGCACAGCCACACGCCTGCGGAGCCTCCTCAACAGCATCCGTTGCTCTGCAGACAAAGTGCTCCCCTCACTCCTGTTTTTCAAGCTCACCCCGTGTGACACAAGTATTAAAGAATTTATTCAGGATTTCTCCAAACCTCCTTCTCCTTTTCCTTTTTTTATAGGAGTTCTCTCCCAGGGTTCAAGAGGTAAAGAGCCAGGCATGACGGACACGTGACTTGCATTCATCTGAATGGAGAGGTGAACACGTCACCCTCGAGCCATCTTTAGTCATCACTATCTTGTGCCCTGATTGACATTCAACATCCTGGATGATTTTAGGTGTTTAGAAGTAGCACCTGGTACAGGTATTATTAGTATCATCTTGACTTGTCACACTTTCTACCTTTTCTCATTCTGACTCAAGGTGTCTTCTAAAGATTTCTCCCCTTACCAACGGTTGGGCATTCATGGCTACCACACCACCCTGGAGTGTACCAGATTCTACAAGGCTAACTTTAGGCCCGTTTGCCAGAACACCATCCCTTAGCCATTGATAATTTAAACAGATTTTATGTTTTTCCTCTTGGCAAAAATCCGAAAGGCCAAGCACCAAAATCCCTGACCTATGATTCCCTCCAGTCTATCACTTCCCCACTTCACTTTCTTAACCTGCCAGCACTGATCCCACTTAGGTCCCTTCAGAACCATCCCTTCTAACCTACTGATTAAACGTTTCTTTCATTAATGGCAAAGCAGTAAGTATTTTATAATATCAATTATTTTTCCTCTGGGAGTATAAAACTATGTTCAATACTCTGGACCTGGCTCTTAATTTTTTAAACTGGACTTAAAACCACAGAAAATTCTTTCTGCTTTCTACAAAGCCTAGGCCTTATGAATCAAGGTGTATTTGTTTTCCCAAATGTCACTACAATTTTGCACTTGAGAAAAGCCTTACAAAATTATATAGACTTCCTTGTAAAAATATATGTATATATCAGCCATCCCTGTAAGAGCAATGTAGACAGAGAGGAACTACTTCTGACTGGTAGTGGGGAAAGTATTGGGGTGACAAAGCTTCCAGGTTTAGTTGGGCAGAATATGATCTAGTTTAGTTTTTACAACAGGTTGAATTATTAGCCACAATTCCCCCCTCTTCTGAAGCAGGGGGGTGCATCCCCAACCCTGTGCTGGCTTCACGGAGGCGGAGCACATTTCCCCCACTCTCCCTGGAGACTGGTCTTCACCACACAACTTGCTTTGTCAGGTGGCACATGCACAGAAGTAATACTCTGCCAGTTTTAAGTCTCAGATGTAGCATTTATTTTCCTTGAGCTGCTGGCATTGCCATGGAAAGGGCTTTCCCCAGACAGCTGCTGCAGCTGGACCTCACCCCTCAGAACTCCTCCTGGATCGTACCTGCGCACAGCACCGGATCTTGGAGCTGCATCTTGGAGCAGAAACCAGAGCACAGCCTAGTCTAGATGGACCTAGACTGGCTGACCTGCAGCTGGGTTAGTGTTGAATGCCACTGAGCTGCCCAGTAAATAGACAGCTGCTCTTTGGAACGGGGAAATACGGGAATTGTTTTCCTTGTATCGAATAGATTGAAAAGTAAAGAAAATTGAGGAAATCATGATTTTTTATAGCAAGACTTTTTCCCTCCTTTGGGTGAAATTATCAGATAGTCATTCAAAGGAATATTCAGAGGAGACACTATAGTCAACAGGCAAATCCTCCATTAAATGCAGAAACGGTTCTTTTTAATATTCCAGGAAAGGTGCCTACGGTCTTTGCTTTCAACCTTTTAATTCCCCAAATTCTAAAGTCCAGCTTCTCACCCGTTCTCACCTGGACTCCTGCAATAGGCTTTACACTCATCTTCCGACACCCACTCCTATAACCTCTAACGCTTTTCTAGTCCGTCCATCACACTAATACGTTCAATGCAAATATGACCATATTGCTCTACAGCTTAAAACATGTCCCCGCTTTCCCTTTCGCTTTAGGAGAAAGACCAAGCATGCCCTACAGGGACAGCACAACCTAACCCTTTCTACTGCTCCAGACTCAGTTCTCGGTCTCAGCCCTGCAGCAGTGCAGCCGTAACAACTCCCATCAGTTTCCGGAACAGAACTTGCCTCTTTTTGACTCACAGGCATCACTTACCACTCGCCACCGTCTTCTTGCCTATTGGCCCGTGAATTCCTCAATCCCATCCTCAGTCTGATTTCCAAGGCCAACTCCTTAGTCTGGGTTCCTGTTAAAAGAGTCTTAGACAAAAGCTTGGAGGCAGTTAGGTTATCAGGGAATGATTCCAGGAGCAAGTGTAGGGGCAGAGAGAGTGAGAGGCGGAAAATGGAAAATAGGGCGTGCTGTGGACTGAATTGCACTCCCCCAAAATCACACGCAGAAGCCCTAATCCTCAGTATAATAACATTTGGATATGGAACCTTTGGGAGGTCATCAGATTTAATGAGATCATAAAGCTGGGACCCTTTTGATGGGATTTGTGCCCTTAGAAGAAAGATACCAGGAACTTGCTTTCTCTCTCTCTCTAAACTGTAAGACAATGGGGAGAGGGTAGCCATCTGCAAGGCAGAAAGAGTGTCCTCCTTGGGGAACCGAGTCAGCCTGCACCCTTAGGCTGCACTTCCCAGCCTCCAGAGCTGTGAAAACTAAATGCTTGTTTAAGTCACGACTGAGTTGACTAAATCAGTGCTGTCAACTTTTTAATTATTGAAGATCTGGTAGGTTTTTAACTGGAATACATTTATCAATATTTTCTTTTTGATTGGAGATTTTTAAGTCTTGTTTAAGAAATCCTACCCTGCTGTGCAGGTACCCTAACCCCTATCTACTAAAATAATTTTAGTTTTAGTTTGTTTTTGGTTTAGTTTGGCTGGTTGGTTTTTTTTTTTGTTTTGTTTTGTTCTGTTTTCTTTTGTGATTGTTTTAAGTTTGGCTTCTTTATAAATACCTGTAATCTATCTGGAATTTTTCTGAAGATGCAAAGTCAGAGCATTTCATTTTTTCCCATATTGGGTACTGAACTCACTCTGGTACTAACCCGAATAAATTCATTTACAAACTGTGCTGCAGCAAGCTAGTTATAATGTGAGCCTTCTCAGGTTATTCTCCTGCTCAAAACCCTCAACGGTTCTCCATTATTCATCAAGTTAAGTCCAAGGTCCTCAACACCCCACACAAAGTTGATTTTTGTGACAGCGCTCACCACACCCTTCCAACTCCTTATGCTCTGAGGACACTTAATTAATTAATTTCCCAACTGGAACACATATTCTGTCCTCAGTGAACGAACTTACCCTTGACTCACCTTCGTTTCTAAGATACAGTTTGTCTGGTGTATGTTATTCTCTATTGATATTAACACACGTCAAACACTGCACACCTTTGTCCTTGGCTACTGTCTCCCGTCTACTATACTTTTCATCCTCTTCTGTGTGTCCTTCAAGTCCATCTTTAAATCTTACCTAATTTCTCTTTATCTGCAATTAAAATTATTCCTCTCTAATCACCTCTCTCACATGTCATAGGGTTCTAATGAATTCTTTATGCACATTTCCCTTTTAGACTTGAAAGCGACTTGAGAATGATAATACTCTGTCTCATATGTTCTCATAATATTATTAATACAATTAATACTAAATGAAGCCAGAAATGAATGTTAATATATATGATTATATTCATTGACTCTAAGAGTACAGATAACATGACATTTTAAAACAGGAAAAAGAAGGCATTTAAGCATGTTTACCTTGCTTTAATAAAAGCACCGCTCCTCCCCTCATTGAACTTTTGTTCTTGCTCTTTGTTAGCCAAGTTCTTTCATTCATACTTTCATTTAGTAACTACCCGCCAAATAATTTATAAAAATTTGCAGTGTCCAAAGGAAGGTAATCAGTAACAAAAGAGAATATAAGACCCAAAAGGCATTCGGTTTCATGACTCTGGATAAGAGACAGGGAATAATGCCGTGATTGTATATGCTCAGGTATCTTTTCTTAAGCGATATTCACTAGCTGCTCTTCCTGTTCCATAAAGAGAGTATGAGTTTGGTGAGACCAAAAGTGAGTTTTGTAGCTGAATAGCCTCTGGAGAAGGCTCCCATAAGGAAAGCAACTATTGTCCCTGTGATAATAAAACCCATCTTTGCTGGGTTAACAATAGTCCTTAAGAGGCGCCTGGGTGGCTCAGTCGGTTGAGCATCAGGTCATGATCTCACAGTATGTGAGTTCAAGCCCAGCATCGGGGTCTGTGCTGACAGCTCAGAGCCTGGAGCTTTGCTTCTGATTCTGTGTCTCTTTCCCTCTTTGCCCCTCCCTCCCCTGCTTGTGCTGTCTCACTCTCTCTCTCAAAAATAAACAAACATTAAAAATTAAAAAGAAAAAAAAGAATAGTTCTCTAAGCAGGAAACTGGGCCCACTGCCCTATCATGCAATGGAAAATCAACTACTTCATTCCTTAAAATCTTTCTTCTCAGGGCGCCTGGGTGGCATGGTTGGGTAAGTGTCTGACTTTAGTTTTGGCTCAGATTATGATCTCTCAGTTTGTGGGTTCGATCCCTGTGTTGGGCTTTGCACTGACAGTGCAGAGACTCCTTAGGATTCTCTCTCTCTCTCTCTCTCTCTCTCTCTCTCTCTCTCTCACTGCCACTTCCCATTGCACACACACACTCTCAGAATAAATAAATAAACTTAAAAAAAAACTCTTTCAGGGCGCCTGGGTGGCTCAGTTGGCTAAGTGTCCGACTTTGGCTCAGGTCATGATCCTGCAGTCCATGGGTTCGAGCCCCGCATTGGGTTCTGTGATGCCAATGCAGAGCCTGGAGCCTGCTTCTGATTCTGTGTCTCCCTCTCTCTTTCTGGTCCTCCCCCTCTCATGCTCGGTTTCTCTCTGTCTCAAAAATAAATCAAATAAATAAATAAATTTCTTAAAAAAAACAAAAACTCTTCCTTCTCAGATTATAAATCACTGTAGAAGCCCCACAGTATGGATTTGCAATGGTCTCAATGTGGTTACCAGCTGCAATAAATTAGCCTGATAGTTTAAATTGCATATTGATGACTAGCAAACCACCAAAAGATTCAGTCAGTCTCCCAAAATAAGTGCTTAGGTAGGTACCACCATTTTAATTTTTGTTTACTCTTAAAATTATAGGCAAGTATAATAATTATAATTTGAATCTCAAGTGTAATTCTCAATTTTATATACTAGAATAAATAATGATTTTAAAGATGCTTGTGCATAGTTTATGGTAATTAGTTTCTCTTTATTAAAATTTGTATTTTGTGAGGATAAACTTGAATACATGTAACATTAATTTTGCTCATTTTGTTTAACATTTTAAATGACTGTAAACAAATATTTACATTTATTACTATTATTATTTATATTATTATTAATATTACAATTGCATTATTCTTTCTAAATCTTTTTTTTAAGTTTAATTAGTTATTTTGAGAGAGGCAGAGAGAGGGAGAGCAGGGGAGGAGCAGAGAGAGAGGGAGAGAGAATCCCAAGCACTCTCTGCACTGTCAGCACAGAGTCTGATGCAGGGCTCGACCTCATGACCTGAGCCGAAGTCCAGAGTCAGACATCTAATCAGGTGAGCCACCTGTGCACCCCTCTTTGTAAACCTTATACAAAGTTTAAAATGACATTTTCAGGGCCTTACTAGGACCTTTTAATACTCTAATACCACATTGTAAATGTGTCCAATGCCATTTGAATTGTACACTTTAAAATAGTTGAAATGGTGTATTTAATTATGTGTGTATTTTCCCACAATAAAAAATTATATTCTGCTCCTTGGATTATTGATCACTCTTTTTAATTCTTCTGTAAATACTGCTCTGATGTTTTAACAATTCTCTCTTCTCCACTCCCCTAGCATCCAATTAGTCATGACTGTGTGTTTCATACTTCCTTGTCTCTCTCTTGTGTATTTTTTAGCTTCTTACAATTACATGTACATGGTTCTGAGCTCTGAGTTCGCAGATTCTTTTTCCAACTGTGTCTAATCTGCTATTCAACCTGTTCACTGAGTTTTTATTTCAATAGCTATTTAAATTTCAATTATAAAAGTTCCATTTGAACGTTCTTTTCCACCTTATCTGTTCAAATCCTTCACTGTATAACTATGGCTTTAAGTGTATCCTTTATTACTTTAAATATTTTATATGTGTTTCCTTTATTACTTTAAATATTTTATACCTATTTTTCCAACATTCTGTATTTGACACTTCCAAGACCTAGTGTTCTCCTGTGATTAAATGTCATTTCTTGTTATTACTGAATGCATGACTTATCTCATTAATCTTTCAGAGCCTCACTCTTGTTAACTGTCTCAGCTTATATGAAGGACCCACTGAGCTGAAAGTAAACCTGGGAGGTGTGTGTGTGTGTGTACACACACGCATGTATCTGCATATACATGTGTTTCCAGCACATCGTGTACCATGACAATAACAAAAGGGAATTCTGTGAGTAAATAAACAGAGAACTGTCTCTGCCAGAATGTTCCTGTAAAACTCCACACTACTTAAGGTTTCTGAGCATCTGCATGTGTGTCTCAACCACCTGGAGTAAAATTTTCCACACTCTTCCTCTGGTCAAGTCCCACTTTTACCTCCCAGTTCATTCACAGGCACATCCTCCAGAAAGCCTTTCCTGATATTCCACCTGCTCCTCCATAGTGGTGCTAAGGCACCTCAGTAGAGGGGGACCTACTTTAATAAAAAGGTGTATTTCCCTGTACTGATTTTCCTCTTTGTATCCTAGCTCCCTCACTAAACCATAGAATCCCTGAACACATAGACTGTCTTCTTCCTCCTGATTCACAGCCCCTACCTCACTGTGAGACACTCAACAAATGTTTGCTGAGTAAAAGACTGAATAAAACAAAAATCTGGAAAGTCAAAAATCAATATTCCTCCTGGGATCTTTGATAATAGTGCAGACATTTCCCTCTCTCCCTTCCCATCTCCATTCTACCTGCTCTTTGCCCTGGGAAGCAGACATTTACAGATGGCATCAAACTCACTTGCTCTCTGGCTCCCTGCTGGGTTCATTCAATGAGAAGCCAGAAACCATTCATGTCCCCAGTTTCCCCTGGCGGCGTCAGCACGTGTTGGCTACGTGACCAATGACCACAGGTCCTTTCGTGAAGCCTCTTCCCTAAGCTACTTTCCTTTGGTTCCTGTGTAGTACCCACCCCCCTTTTCTTCCATCTTAACTATGAGATGTGGTTGGCTTGTTCCAGAATCACACATTATGTCTTGTTGGGCCCATTATACCTTGCAAAATCTTTTGTAATATTCCCTTTAAACTCCCCAAATTACCCAACTTGAAGACTGCTGGCACTTGACTGATAACAATAATGTGGCACTGCAGAACCGACTGTGATTTTGGGGGGAAAAGCCTAGCATACTTTTGAAAGACAGAAGAAGCCAGAACAGTACATGCTCCCCTTACAGAAGCTGGCCCCCTAAGTGCAGGGCATGATCACAGGAGAAGGAAATGTGTGCTGCCTGTGGTCAGACTGACTTCCAAAGAGAAAAGCAGAGAATACGAGAAACACCCCATTTCTACTCAAATCTCCAACAAGAACATTACTCCTTCCCCACCTCTGAGGGGGTGACTGAAAAGACAGAAGATCTGAAAATAGTGATGGCACCTCTCCTCCTGACTCCAGAAGCAGGAAAGAATAGGTCTGCCCCCAACTTTGCTCAACATTTCATGCGCTTAGCCCACTGAGCCAACGCCATGGTCAATGAGGTTTTGACTCTTCTTTTCGAGGAAGGAAACCAAATGTCAATCAGACTTTCCTGCTTCAGTTTTAATTAGATTGTATACCTAATTTTTTTAATATTTATTTATTTTTGAGAGAGAGACAGACAGACAGACAGACAGACAAAGTGAGAGCAGGGGAGGGGCAGAGAGAGAGGAAGACACAGAATCCAAAGCATGCTCTAGGCTCGGAGCTGTCAACACAGAGCCCAACCTGGGGTTTGAACTCATAGACCGTGAGATCATGACCTTAGCTGAAGTCACTCACCACCCAGGCACCCCTAGATCATATATCTAATGCCAACTGCTGCTCCATCATTAAGACTTCTGAGTTGACTTGCTGGTTATAGTTGCTACACAGCTAATCTCTTGAAACACGGTATACACCAACAATTGTTCAATACTTATAGAATGATGCAGTGTGAGTGCCCTGTCTCTGCTCCAGTTTCTCTGGATCTTCACTGGAGCAATGTGACGCCTGGGGGTAAATGGATAGTTGGAGAATCATCCAGAGGCGCCTTCACAAACATGTCTGATGACTGATACAATGTTGAAGCTACTGAATAAGACATTAGCCGGTGCCCTTGGCTGCAGCGTTACACATGGCCGATCCACATGGTCTGGGCTTCTTCACATCTTGGATATCTCGGTGTAGGTGGACTTCTTACATAGTTGCTCAAGGCTCCAAAACAAGTGTCCGGAGAGAACCAGATGGAAGCTCCGCTGCTTTTGCTGACATAGACCCAGGATTAGGCACCTTACTTCTGCTGTGTTCTACTCTTTACACACAAGTCACTAAAAAGGTCCAAATTTAAGAGCAGCAAACATAAACATAAACATAAACTCCAACTCTCATGACAGAAATACCCAAATATTTTCAGACATGTTACAAAACCCTCACAGTCCAATAGATATTAGTGTTGATTTTGTCTCAAAATAATCTGGATTTAGGCACAAGAAGATACTAACTCCAATGTGGGAAGCTGCAAAGATTCAGCTGCTTGGCCATTTACTAGCCTGATACGTCACTCCCTGAGGGGAGTTACAAAAATAGGCAGGGAAGCACCACTCCCTGTCAGGAGAAGCCAGAAGAACGAAGATCAGTCGCCTACAGGCAGGGTGGTATCGGCCCTTCAGTGCTGTGCTAAAAACCTTAGTTTGGTTCCTCTTTCACTCTAGCCTAAATCCCTTAACCCTGTTTCCTAGCAACCGACCTAGGTCAGCTGCCTTGTTCTCCCGCCTCAAAACCTTTATAAGATATGGTGTTTTCTGAATAAAGAAGAAGAGGCTTGATCAGAAACTGTGTGTTGTGTCCTTACTCTCTGCGTCTCCCTCCTGCCCTATTTCTCTCTCCCTCCCTCAGGAACGAACCCGCAAGGATTTACTGCCCTGCTGGCTGGGGCGGCTAGACTGGACAAGTGCTGCCCCAACGTGGGGCGAGTGACGGGAACACGACACTCCAAGATGAGTCTTCCACCAGGACTGAAAATTACTTCTTTGTTCTATTTCGTATACAAACTGTGTCCAGTTAAGTAATTCAACAGAGCATATCAGAAGACCTTCAAGAAGACTAAATGACTTCCAATAATAAGTTTCATAAAGATACTCTCATAATAAAATCCCTACAATCTAGAAATGTTCCACATGTTGAATATAGGTTTGCATTAAAAAGGTTCCCAGGATGAAATTAAATGCAAATAGCAAAAGTTTTAAAGTCCAAACACTTCAAATCCAAAATAACTAAGACCTCCAGAAATTCCTTGCACTTATAAAAGTTCAAAGAAATTAATTTTGTTTCTCCCCAGTTTTGTTTTCTGCTCAGTCTCAGCAAAAACAAGATGCTTGCTAACTAGAAAGACCCGAAGTTCTTTCAGCAGAAGCAGACTGGAGAACTGCTTCCTGAAATGAGTAAAGTTCCATCAGGCCTTAAAAGCTGTGTTAATCCAACCTCAAGTCTTCCGTCAGCCTCTGCAAAGATTTCAAAAGTCCCGATATCTGAAAGGACATGACTCCACGCTGCTCACTTACACGAGGCACTTATTTAAAGGCAAAGGATATGATCTATTAGGAAAAAGAAAACAGAGTACAGGAAAGCACTGAGGCTCTGAAAGACGCCTAGGTGCTAACTCCCCAGGGTACTGGCGTGCGCTCTGACCTGAACTCTGGACTGAACCACCAAGACGTGTGCTTGGCTCTAGGCTTCCGGGCAGCTCAAGGCAGAAGTTTCCAGGGAGAATTTCTTTTCCTGGTTTCCAAAGTTTATTAAAAATCAAAGAATAGAAAAACTTTACATAAAAATATGTCAATATTAGCTTCCACATTGTTGTCCACACACACACACACACACACACACACACACACACACACAATTGAGACGTGACATCGTCTTGTTCACCTGCATGTGTGACCACAGTGACAGCCAGGCCAATTCATCCGATGCTCCACGTTTTCGGGGCACCACAGTCCTCTGGGTGTCAGCTGCATCTCCGACGCCATCGGCATCCCCGTGTCTAAAGTGGGAGCTCGGCCCACCGAACACTATAGGTAGGTTGGTCTTTGAAGTCCACCAGTGGAGAATGTCGCGTTGTCGAGAGGCTTCTTCCCGTGACACCTGATCGATGGGCGGAGCGGGGAGGTCTGGAGGGCGGCCTGGTGGCGGGGTCCTGGTGACCACGGCCTCTGCCGCAGGACCAGCCAGGGGCACTCTGGGGGGCTGCCGAGCCATCGTGGGGGGTTGGGGGGGTTCCAGAACAGAGCAGCATGCGGCTGTGGTTTTTATTACCAAAAATCATTGAAAATATTTGAAGATATTTAAATTGTGAATCTGCCGACAAAGAAATATTTATAATACAGGCCTGTACTAACCTCCGCACATTAGCAATATTAACTGTGACCCACCATCCAGGGGCACGTCCGGCTGGTGGCCGGTGCCCCGTGGGGTGCATTTTAAAGCTGTATTCCTAGACACAGGTGCCATGCCTGTGAGACAGTCAGACCAGGTGGTCTAACCCACTGTGCTAGCTGGAAATCACAAGCAAACAAACTGGCCCTAAGGGTCAGAATTTGAACAGCACACATTATCAATTTCATTACCTTTATCCTGGCCAAGAGTCAAAGCCAGACATCCAGGCATCCCCAGAAATAAAAATGGAGCTATTACAGACCATCTGTAAGCGGCCTTAATACTACAGTCTTTCTTTTAAAGAGTTCAAAGATTATTACTACACTGTCCCTACACCCAGCAAATTTAGAAAGCAGTCTGAAGCTCCTAAAGCAGTTAAGTAGGCAACATTTTGTTCATATTACCAATACTTGGTGACGCCATGGGTCACAGCAGAAACCCAATGGCTTTCAGCGAAGAAAGGTAAATGGAGAAGATTATTGCTTTCAGCTCTGCCAGAACACCCACCAATCTGTGAGAGCGGTCCATGACCAAGTAGCTTAAATTTAGCAGTAAGGAGAAATTAGCCATAAGAAATTAACTCTGCTGTTATGTTTACCTTATGTCCAGGCATAAATCTCTTTTGTCAAAGAGTGGCATATGGAATTTAATGGTCTGTTGAGGGTTAAATTGTATGTCCAAAAAAAAAAAAAAAAACCACCAAAAAAAACCAAGTGCGCGCGCGCACACACACACACACACACACACACACACACACACCCTTAAACTCTAATCCCTGGTATCTGTGAGTGTGATTTACTCAGAAACAGAGTCTTTGCAAAAAGTCACTAAGAAGCAATTTAAGAGGTTATACTGGAGTAGGATAGCTCTTGGATTCAACAGGACTGGTGTCCTTACAAGAGGAGGAGACAGACGTGCGGGCAGGACACCGTGTGAGGGCAGAGACTGGAATGAGGCATCTGTCAGCCAGGTCATGCCAAGAACTGGCAGCCATCACCAGAAGCCAAGGCATCACCAGAAGCTAGGAAAGGGGCATGAACCTGACTTTCCCTCGGAGCCTCCAGAAGAAACCAACCCTGCAGACGTCCCGATATTAGATTTCCAGTCTCTGGAACGGTGAGACAATACATTCCTTTTATTCTCAGCCCTCTGTTTATGGTCATTTGTTGTCACAGGTCCCAGGAAACTGATACGCAGCCTGACTCCAGCTTGGTCTCTCGCTGCTGGCCAGTGTAAGCGTCTCCCCTCCCTCCTTCCCTCCTACCCCACACTTGGAGGAGCAGGTAAGAATGCACAGGCGCTCCCTTCTTTGACACCAGTGGGACCTTCAAACCACCAGAAGGAACCGCCGCTTTGCCTTTCCCTCCTCGTTATGTGAGTGGTAAACATTCTTCTCTCTGCTCTGCATGTATATGGTATCATCACTCTGAACATGTGGACCAAACTCTGGATAAGGTTCTTTCTCTTTCTTCAGGATGGCCGTAATCGAAACATACCTGCTTCCCGCAAAGTTGAGACGTTTGAACTCTGGCAATCCTATTCCCGGGTCTTGTTTGTTGTGTAATTCTATTCGGTTCGCCATATTCAAAACCTCTTCATTCCTACTTCCCCTTGGAGCCCCGTATTTCTGCTACTCCCTGGACTGCATTGCAAGTGGATTCTATTTAGTGACTGAGACATTAGGTTTCTCTTGTGCCTGCTCAAGAAAGGTGCATCTCACTGGGTCGCCCATGGATGCTGGCAAAAGCTGATTTGACACCCCTGGGTATAAGCTAGAGCACGGGGACCATCTCTGCAGCAGGAGCTCTCACTGGTCTGGCTACCCTCCTCTTGCAGTTAGCCCAGAAATTGCAAACAACTAGAATCCTAGAGAATCAGGGCCTGGATTGAAAGACCTTGATGTGAGAAGCAAGTGTATGTGAGCAGCGCTCGGGACTATGGTGAATACTGTGTTGGATGCCTAGGTCCTCTCATGGCAGCTGCAGCGTCCCCCAGATGGCAAAACACACAGAAGACACTTTCTGAGAATTACCCCCGGCTGAACAGGAGCCACTGCACCCTCCAGGCTACTCCTGCGAACTCTCGAAGGGCATATTAGAGCCAATAACTGACTGAAATGGAGGCACAAAACATGACTCCTTTGGCATAAGATAGGGCCAACTTTTGTGTAAGTAATGCTCTAGAGCTGGCTGTTGAATACCCAGTGTGACTAGTGGTTGTTGAAAGGATGGAATAAGATATGCACTCGATTTCGACAAGTGAGTATGAAAAATGAATGCAAGATGCCTCATCGATGTTTAATATTGATACGCTGAAATGACAATATTTTGTATGTACTGGTTTAAACAGAATGTGTTAAACCATCTGTTTCTTATTACCTTTTTAAGTGTGGCTACTAGACAGTTTAAAATTAATATGTGGCATGCAACATATTTAATATATTTCTTCTGGACACCACTGCTCTCGAGCTTGCCTCCAGGGTCAGTCTGAAATGAGTCTCTGGCTAAGACCACATTCCTGCTGATCTGGGTTCCCCTCTCCTGTCCTGTCTGCTAACGCACTCTCTGGACAACACGCCCTCAGCAAATCACCAAAACAAAATCCTACCTCTGGCTCTGCCAGGAACCAAACTTAAAACACTTGATGTTCTGTGTAAGTTTGGCTTTGATATTCTATACACACTTAGATGCAATTTAAATCAAAATAAAAGGATAGGAAGGAAACAGTGCAAACATAGCTGGCAACATACTGTCAAGAAAAGCTTCGATAAGGCTGAACTCCTAGCCTTAGGGCACAGAGCTAAGTGAGATGCCTGGTAAAACATACCTGAATAACGGTTTTGGTCACAATGCTAAAGACACAGTTTAAATCATACAGGTCTTATGTTAGCTCATGCTCAGTTAATGTCAACTCAGTTCATTCATTTTAGATTGAGGAGAGATCTTAGTGTTTTACAGATGCTATTACTTGGCTCAACATTGTAGTTCATCATCACTGCTTTTGATGAGCAAATAAAAAGTCACAGTTCTTTAAAAAGGTGGGAACCTACAAGATTAGGATTCAAATTTTAAATAACCTTAAGCTTAAAATTCTCAAAAATAACATCCACCAGGAAGTTTTGCTTTTGCTAGGATAGCCTTTCACTCATGTGTAATTTAAGAAACAAACCAAATGAGCAAAGGGGGAGAGGGAGAGAGGGCAGCCAAGGAACAGACTCTTCGTTATTCCAAATACTTATTTCAAACCCATACATTTTAAAATACTGAAAATTGACCAGCTGTCCCCAGTAAGCATCTGATTCAACTCTATTAAACAGTGATAAAATAAATGAAGGTGGTATTTTGTGGGAAATTACCTGGAAGTATATCCAGTCGCTGAAGAGTCGACCTCATTTATTAAGCAGAGAATCTTGCTAAAAAACCTGGCCTGCGCGACCGCACACTACCACAGGATGTCACTCTAACACAAGGCTTTTAAGCACAGATTTAAAAAAATTTCCAAAGTCCATCTTTGCAAAAAAAGTGTTCAGTTAGAACTATTCTGAGCAACACAAATTTTAACATTAGGTGTTTCTAACTGGTGAGTTTATACCGAATCTCACATCTAACTTATCTGAAACAGGACTTCTTGTTGGAGAACCCCGGACATATGGCAGCTCGCTGCTTACTGGGGACAGCTGGTCAGCAAAGAGCCATGGCTGTGGGTACGGGAGTCTGCTCCCCAGATCTCCCTTGAGGCCAAAGAAGATACATTAAAAAAAAATGAACAAAAAAACAAACAAAAACCCTATACTTGGAAATGCTACTGTGAAATTTAAACACATCAAAGACCTAGAGAAATGGATAGAGCTTACAGGGAGTGACTGCAGATCACTGGCAAAGAGCAAGGATCAGAGCACCGCCCATCACAGGGAGAGTGGATGCAAGTAAACAAGGAGGAACATGGTTTTAGTCGTTAAGGAAAAGAACTGCAGATATACAATGATATACCCAAACAACGCCCTTTTAAATATGTGGTTGTAAAAATATATTTCAACGATACCAGGCTTCAGAAATTTTTCAACTTAAAACACTATTAAAGGGGCGCCTGGGGGCTCAGCCGGTTAAGTGTCCGACTTCAGCTTGTAAGACCCTCCTAGGGGCAAGCTGACCCTAATGAAAAAAATTACCAACCATTGTTTCACTCTCCAGCCCTTCTGCGTGAACAATCAAGGGTTGGGAAATTTGAGCTCTGGGCGTCCTAAGATGTAACCCATAAATTGTAACTTAGAGGTTAACTTGTTTTCTAAGATACTGTTGCTAGATCCAAACCCTTTAACCACAGTTCTCACTTCTGTGCACCTGCTTCGCCTCCCCTTTGGACCTGTGATTGGTCACTTCAAATTTCTCCTAAAACAAAGAGCTCTAAAATTGATAGGTCTTTACCAAATCTTACGTTTGTGTGTCAAAATATGAATGACGACTATAGAAGGCTGCAAACTATGATTGGTTAACTAAATGATGACTTATTTTGTCTCGCCAAAGCCATTAAAACCTCTGCGCTCCTGCTCCGCGGGGCTCTCTCCTGAGGACTTGCCACCACCCGGGAGGGGCCGTTAGGCCAAACTAAGCTAAACCCATTCACCATCTCCGTTCGTGTCTGTGGGTTTCACTCTCGGTGACTCGCCTCAGGTGGGAAAGGTCTAACATTTGGAAAGGTCTAAGGAGTTCCGGGCATGTTTCTGAAGTTCATGAATCGAGCCCCACGTCGGGCTCTGTGCGGACAGCTTGGAGAGCCTGCTTCGGATCCTGGGTCTCCCTCTCTCACTGCCCCTCCCCTGCTTGTGTACTGTCTCTTTCAAAAGTAAACATTAAATAAAAATTTAAAAACTTTATTAAAAAATAAAGAAAACATTATAAACATTCACAAAGGAAGTACTCAGATAAATTGTTTCAAGAGATAGGAAGGATGATCACATGACAACATGAAGTATTGTGTGGTTTAAAACTCCAAATGCCAAAGAAATGCAAAAGAAGAAATATCCATAAACATTCAGTTCTCAATTCTAGAAAATTCAGTAGGATGAGGAGAAAGAAGATAAAGTAACCACACATATCTTTCACTCTTGTCCTGTCCACTTGTGGAAAACAAGACAAAAAATGTCTAGAAAATAGTTAACTAACATGACCGAGCATTTCTTTCAGGAAAGGTACTTAATTGATTGTGATCTTTGGTCTAAAAAAAAATATCTTGAAACACTGACATTTATAAAAGTCTGAAAGGGATAGAGGGAGGGGGTCATTTTCAGAATATTGAATTATGAGGTATTGCTTTAAATCTCAAATAGATTTAAAATTGTGACATTTGAGTCACCTCACATAAAACCCTTGGCATTTATGGATCCCTGTTTGTGGTTTAAATATACGTGATGGATTAAAGTTTCTCCCTAAGCAAGGTGAAGACCGTCATCTCTGCTACTGTCATCCTGTGGCATTCAAAGCATAGGGCATCATGCTGACTGTAAAATGAAGATCAGACTTCGCAATAATGCACTAGCTGGTACCCTGATGTTCTGGCAAATCTCCACCCCTCTGCTGAGGCAGCCTCTGGTAATAAACACACTTACAGACAGACACTTCTTCAGCTGTTTGTCTTTTCCGAGTTCGGTATCCTGTCACCTGGGGCCTCTTAATGAGCCCTGAAACCTACTTCCCCGGGGGGGGGGCAGCTAGCTATTCTCTCTTCTTCCCTGAGGACAGACTTACTTTTGCTACTATGGCAACCACTGCAAACTGCTTTCTCGACTTTTTCAGCTTAGTCCTATGGGTTTCTTTGCAACGAAAATTCTAGTAGCTTTTGGGTCTTTCTAAATCTCACCTCTAAGAATTTGTCTTTGTCCATAATAAATCTTTATTATAAATAGAGCATGGACTCCACTATTTCTGCATTTGCATGTGTACCTGTAACCTCTACCAGCAAATGAAGGCAGAATTTGGGTCACATTAGTCAGTTACTCAGACCTAGATGTTTGGTGCCGAAACACAAGGTTCCAGCAGATGCCATCATTCTTATTACAGCAAAACTTCAAATTTAAAAGAAGTCCTTCCAGGCTGATGGAAACAATCTTAGCTTTTACAAAGGAAATATTACAAAGAGGAAGGAGTAGACATGTCCCATCACATGTAAATTTCATTTTTAATAAATGAGCGTACAGAAGTAATCGGTTAGTAGACCTCTTAGGCAAGTTCTGATTTTAGGCAAGGTATTGATAGTTTATTTCCTAAATCTCAATTTACTTGTCTAAATTATTTTTTTATGTTTTATTTATTTTTGAGAGAGAAAGAGAGAGAGACAGCATGAACAGGGGAGGGTCAGAGAGAGAAAGAGAGACACAGAATCGGAAAACAGGCTCCAGGCTCTGAGCTGTCAGCAAAGAGCCTAACACGGGGCTCCAACCCACGAACCGTGAGATTATGACCTGAGCCAAAGTCGGATGCTTAACCGACTGAACCACCCAGGTGCCCCTCAATTTACTTGTCTATAAAAGGTTTACCAATTCATAACCGTTGAAGTTGACATGAGTGTCATACAGTAACATGTGTGATGTGCTTGACCTGCAGTACGCCCTCACACGTGCAAAATGGCTTTGCTTTAAGAGAACAAGGATTCATTGCAGAAAGCCAAATCATGAAGAACTTAGCTCCGAGGTGATTGTTGTAGGTTAGCAAACTGAGTAAAAAATTGAAAATCATTAACTTGCTGGTTTGGCTTCTGTACCTTGCTTTGCAAATGTATCTCTCTGCTCACTGCTCTAACTACGTAGTGACCGCTCTGTGGCTCTCTGTTGGAATTATCAGAGGGTGCTACCCTCGCCTGTAACTTTGCCTGCTTTCTAAACAGACAATTTAGATGGTAAACTGCACTCCTGCCCCCCCCCCGCCCCCCCGTTTGAAGCTGAGCAGACAAAGCATGCGTGTGAGAAGTTCCGGAGTCACTGTCTCACAGAGCCTGGGGGGCCTGACTGTGATTGGTCATTCCAAGACCCTCTTAAGACAAAGAACTTTAAACCTGATAGGGTCCCGCCAGAACTACTGTCGGTTTGTAAAACTGTGACTGGGTGTCCTGAAACGCTGTAAACTCTAATTGGTTAACTAAAGGATGAGGTTTGCAGCCTTGCTAAAGTCCATACAAGCTCACTGCCGCCTTTGTTCAGGGCCGTTCTCTGCTCCTTAACACCAGGGAGATCGGGTTTGGCCCGGCCGTGAATAAAATCTTGCCTCGCTTCTCTTCGGCCTTTGGTGGCCTTTATCATCACCCTGTTACAGTGATCAGCAGTCTAAAGAAGCAGAGTCTCAACAAAATGATAGATCCTTAATATGTTGTTAGATATCTATATTTTCAGTGCCTCTTTCAAAGATCTTCTCGAAGTTTCCTACCTTACGAATGGAACTTAGCCTCCCTCTCAGGATCACGGTATCTTCTCTTCCCTACCTGTTCCCATTCACCACAGATAATTCTCAAAGAGACTTAACCAGATGTGTAATTCTGATGTATTAAAGAACCAGGATGTATTTTGTACTCCACCCCCTCCATTATTTAATTTCCCACGTGTTTCTTAGTAAACAACACTTATGGTTAATTCCGAGTCTGTGCTCTTAGCTTCCAGGACCAAGACAGAAGATGTGAGAGGCAGGTCACCAGGCCTTCCTTCCCAAACCGTCTCATCCTCTCCCCTTGAGTATCTGGTGAGGACCTGGGTGGCTTTGGCACCATTTCTGAGCTGTTTGGGTTTAGGAAGACTTGTGAATTCACCTAAGGATGGTAAACTGAGCCTGTTTAGTCTCTTTATAATGGTTTCCTCAGTTTTTATATCTCCATGGAGTTCTCCTTATCAATTGAATGTCTTCCTTCGGTCCCTAGGCTAGGTCGCTCTGTGTGAGGTTCTCAATGCAAGGATCAGGAAGCACTCCCCTCCCCAAACTTGTTCCACTGATGTGAAACTATTATGGGCCCTGGTCTGTAAATTTGGAATTGGCAGGCCAGAGATGACTCAAAATTACAGTTTTTCTACCAATGATTCTAGGAGCCATGATACGCTGAAACATTTATGAGAAACTTGAAAAACTTCAACCCTGAATATCTGTTATCTGCAGGCAGGTGAGAGTTACAACAGACAGATAACCAGGAGATTCTCCCATGAAAACCTTCAAGAAAATACCAAACACCCATTTAAAGCGATCTGGCTTCAAGGTTGGATTCCTACTTCCTGAGCACTCATGGGGTCCACTCCAGAAAGACTTAAAATACAAAGTGCACTCACACCGAAGCCCGTAGTCCAATAAACTCTATCTGGCCCACATAAAAGAGATTCAAGATTCCTCCCCTTCACGAAGCAGTATATTTTAGTGAAATTAACTCTTCCACTCTCTGAATTTTAATGTTTGAATAACTGAATACATATCAAAATGGAGAACGTTTCTCCGAGCATTAGAACACTAAAGTCAGAGGACTGAGGAGTGCCTGGGCGGCTCAGTCAGTTAAGCATCCGACTTTGCCTCTCAGGTCATGATCTCACAATTTGTGAGTTCAAGCCCCATGCTGGGCTCTGCACTGACAGCTTGGAGCTTGGAACCTGCTTCGGATTCTGTGTCTTCCTCTCTCTCTCTGCCCCTCCCCCAGTTGTGTGCTCTCTCCCTCTCTCTTTCTGTTTCTCAAAAGTAAATAAACATTGAAATAAATAAAGTTAGAGGATTCAGAATTTTTTTTCTATTTGAAAGAAACACAGCAGGAAATATTTAATAGACACTAAAATTTAACTCTGGAAAACCATAAACTCATCTCCTTGGATATGAGATATAATCACAGATTTATTTAAAAAAAACACCCCCCTCCCAAAAAAAAAAAGCATAGACTACACTGATTTGTATTATTTTCTGAACTTCTGCTGATGTGGATATGGTGTTCAGAGACTTCAGAGTCTTAAGAACAACAGTCTGTTGGAAGAGCTTCCCTCCAAATGAATTTTATCATTGATGTATACCTGAATTGGCCTTATTACGTAGCAGATTACATAACACATATGTAATTCCCTACACAATTGACCCTTGAACAACACAGGGGTTAGGGGCACCAATTCCCATGTAGTCAAAAATATCTGTAAGAAGCCTTACCCATATATAAACACATTTTGTGTGTTGTGTTCTTACAATAATGTAAGCTAGCAAAAAGAAAATGTTAAGAAAATTATAAGGAAAATACATTTATAGTACTTCCCTGTAAATTTACTCAAAAAAGAATCCAAATTCATGTATAAATGGACCTCTGCAATTCAACCCCATGCTGCTCAAGGGTCAGGGGTACATATAGGATATACACGTAATTATTAACAGGTAATCTCTCCCCCTGCCCACTGACATGGCCTAGAGTCAATGGAATCTCAGGTGGGCCCAAACTAACATATAAATAGAAAACCCAGATTATAACTATAAAGCCAATTTTCTGTGAAAAGGAAGCAGAGTTTTTTTGAAGAATAAGTGATTCCATGTCTGGGGAAGGAAGGCATAAGAGTATAGAAGTCCTCAGGGGTGTCATGCTAAGTGGAATAGGTCAGGCGGAGAGGGACAGATACCATATGTTGTCACTCATAAGTGTAACAGGAGAAACTTATCTGAAGACCATGGGGAGGGGAAGGGGGGAAAGAGTTAGGGAGAGAGAGGAAGACAAATCATGAAAGACTACTGAATACTGAAAACAAACTGAGGGCTGAAGGGGAGGGGAGAAGGGGAAGGGGTGATGGGCATGGAGGAGGACAATTGTCGGGGTGAGCACTGGGTGTTTTATGGAATCCCAGTTGACAATTAACTATTAAAAAGAAAAAAGGAGTTCCTTATCAGAAGACAAGACTTCATTCCAGGTTTAGTGAAATCAGATAAAAAAGACACATGAACCAAATTATAGCAGTTTGATTGTGACAATTTAAGCATCAAAAATGGAATAATGATTGAGGTTAATTAAAAAAACATTAAATCTACTGAAGTCCTGAGTCTATTATACACAAAGATAAATATTAATTTGAACACAACACAGAGGGTCAAGAGATCAGAATATTTTCAATATACTCCTACTGGATTTTATTTGTCAGTCTTCTTGGTATTGTTGACAAATTGACACGTTGATGAATGACACAGATTCTAGGAGGTATTAAATACATCATTTAGAAGATATTTTCTGTCTCAGAAACAGCCTCATATGTATAACATCAAGTCAGATGAAGACCTATGACATCCATAATCAATCTGCTATCATTAAAATAAGTAAGATTTGCATGCTTTTAAGAATAGAAATGAGCATACGATTGCATTAATGTTTTAGAGTCCTTAAAATTCAGGGAAAAAGATATTTACAGATAAAATGTTCTAATCAACTGCATATCCTAGGTGGAGCTGCAGATTTCCATAAGAAGACAGAATTATCACTTGAGTAACTTTTGTGCTGAAAAATTTTTAAAAATTAATAATAATTAAAAAGAAGATTTGAAGTATTTCTTCAGGGTCATAGATAAGAATCTAAGTTATTCCCTCGGGATATCTCTCTAGAAGTGAATAACCTAATTAACTGGAAAATTAAGTGACTTCCATAATTGGGTTAGCACCTTTTAACCCTAAGGAGACTAGGATGAAAATATAGATACTTTCTATGGAGAAGAAAACAGAGCATTAATATTTTTTATATTTCCATATTTGTAATGGGTAAGAGAATCTGACCTATTACAATAGTAGCTTAGAATCTAATCTGAAATATGTAATTCAAGGAATTTATTTAGATGAAAGCTTGCATTTATATTTAGTATTAAACCATCCTAAAAATAGACGGATGGTATTCAAAAATATAAATCTTACTTGGATCAGCAGTGCGTGAGACTTCCCAGTGTTTCACAACCACATACAAAATGAAAGTCAAATGGTGTATCAAGAAGTTCTTATTCTGAATTTAACACATTTTAAATGAAATAGAGCATCTTTGTATATTGGTTGATATTTGTGTTTCCTCTTCTGTAAAATGCCTGTTCATTAAGTTTCACTCAGTGTTTTTTTTTTGATTGCTACACTTTGTTCATTGTTATGTTCTCTGCTTTATATTTTTTCTATTTTTTTTTAAATTAATCCTCTCAGTTGTGTATCTTGCACAGAACAGTTCAAGCTCTATCGTCTTTTTGCTTCACTTTCTCTATGGTATCTTTCAATGAATAAATCAATCCTTTCCTTTTGACTAGCAATTTCTGTCTTAAGAAATTCTTTTCTACACTAAAGTATCAAAGATATTGCCATATACTTCCATAAAATATAAAGATTTAATATTTTGCTTATTCATCTGTCTTCTTTCTCTCTGGGATTATGTTTTGTCTGTCATATAAGATTTGGATCCAAATAAATTGCTTAGTCTTTATGGATATTAAATTGTATCAGTGCAATAGGTTGTCTACTCCAGTTTGATCTCTGTCATGCGTCAAGTTTTCATTTCCACATGAATCTGCTTCTGAGCTACCTACTTGGCTCCATTGGTCAATAGGTCTATCCCTGAGCCAATACCATTTCATCCCCAATATTATGGCTTTAAGTCTTGATGTCTAGCCAAATAGGTTTCTCATCTTCCTCTTTTTCTGTATGAATGTTTGGATATGGGTGGACATTTGCTCTTCTATATGAATTATTATCAGCATGCCAAACTTAAGATTTTCAATGACATGTCATTGAGTCTATAAATAATCTAGGAGACAAGAGGTATCTCTATGTGATACTGAGTTTTCTATCCATGAAGCTTTTTCTCTCTCCATTTAATGGGGGTCTTTCTTAGTTGAATTAAATAATGTTTACAATTCATATGGCTGTCACATATCCTTAGTTTACTAGAAGGCAATATTTTTTGCTAATATTAATGATGTTTTTAAAGTATATGTTTTCTCTTTATTGCTCTTCTAAAGAAATAGTTAGGTTTTTTATAATGATTTTATGCCTACCCACTTTGATAAACATTTACTAGTACTAATAATTAACCTGTGTTTTTAAAAAATCTTTATTATTGTATATTTTATTTGCAAGTAGAGACACTTTGGGGTATCTGCCTACCTCTGCTGAGACCTCAACAGGAGTCAGAAGCGCTTGACAAATATTTTGTATCACAGTCCTACCCCACTTCCAGCCACAGTTATCGGAACAGGGATGAATAGGCAACCCCTGTGGGACAAATTTTTTCTCTTAGAATATGAGAACTTGGGGTGAGAGTTCTATTTCTATCTGGGCTATTTGCTGAAACCGAAGGGGCACAGATTTGGGAGGTACAGAGCAGCCACCTTCCATCTATCTTGTAGTTGGAGGAGATATCTGGTCTGCAGGGAATGATGAACAGAGCAGAAAGGAGCAGAGAAGAGGTCGAGAGTGGTGCTCCGGATCCTCGTGGCTCCAAGCCCTGCACAAGCCATTCCTCATGACAGCCCATTATCCATGAAACCAACTCCCCTGTTTGCTCAAGCTTGCTTGAGTTAGTTTCTGCAACTTGCAGTTTGGAACATTGACTAATGCTGTGTTTAACGGGGATAGGAAGCCATGTTGAAACTACAAAACGTTCGTATTTTTCTTATTTAATTTTCTTCCCTTATTTTTTTTTTTTAATTTAGGGATTCATCATTTACATGTAATACCCAGTGCTCATCATAAAAATTGCCCTCCATGATACTCATGACCCATTTATCGAATCCCCTCCATCATCTCTCAGTTTGTTCTTTATCATTAAGAGTCTCTTATGGCTTATTTCCCACCCAGACTCTTTCTCTCTTTTTTCCCCTTCCCATATGTTCGTCTGTTTTGTTTCTTAAATTCTACATCTGAGTGAAATCATATGGTATTTGTCTTTCTCTGATGGACTTATTTTTCTTAGCATAATACACCCTACCTCCATCCACCCCATTACTAAATGGCAATATTTCATTCTTTTTGATGACTGAGTAATATTCCAGTGTGTGTGTGTGTGTGTTTGTAAAATCCCCACATCTCTTTTATCCATTCATCAGTTGACAGACATCTGGTTATTTTCCATAGTTTGGCTATTGTTAATAGTGCTGATATAAACATAAGGATGCACATAACCTTCAAATCTGTATTTATATATTGTATCATTTGTATAAATACCTAGCAGTGCAATTGCTGGATTGTAAAGTAGTTCTCTTTTTTTTAAGTTTACTTATTTATTTTGAGAGAGAGAGCAAGAGAGAGTGAGCAGTGCAGTATCAGTGCAGAGTCTGACACAGGGCTTGATCTTACTAACCAAGAAATCATAACCTGAGCCAGAATCAAGAGTCAGAAGCTTAACAGCTTAACTGACTGAGCCACCAGGTACCCATAGGGTAGTTTTATTTTTAACTTTTTTAGGAATCTCCCTACTATTCTACAGAGTGGCTACATCAGTTTGCATTCCCACCAACAGTGTAAGAGAGTTCCCTTTTCTCCTCATCTTTACCAATATCCGTCATTTCCGCGTTGTTAATTTTAGCCATTCTGACAGGTGGTTTTGATTTGTACTTCCCTGATGATGAATGATGTTGAGCATCTTTTCATGTGGCTGTTAGCCATCTGGATGTCTTCTTTGTAAAGTGTCTATTCATGTCTTATGCCCATTTCTTAACTAGATTATTTGGTTTTGGGGCGTTGAGTTTGGGAAGTTCTTTATAAATTTTGGATACTAACCTTTTATTAGATGTTATTTGCAAATATCATTTCCCATAGGCTGCCTTTTAGTTTTGTTGATTTTTTACTTCACTGTGAAGAAGTTTTTATCTTGATGAAGTTCCAATAGTCTAGTTTTGCTTTTGTTTCCCTTGCCCCTGGTGACGTGTCTAGCAAGAAGTTGCTCCAGTGGAGATCAAAGAGGTTGTCATCTGTGCCACCCAGGCACCCCTGTCATATTCTTTTATAATTGATTGTATTTCTGTGGCATTAGTTGTGTTCTCGCCTCTCTCATTTGTGATTTTATTTAATTAAGTTCTTTCTCTTTTCTTTGTGATAAGTCTGGGTAGGCATTTGATAATTTCATTAAGTCTTTCAAAAATCAGCCCTTAGTTTTGTTGATCAGTTCTATGGATTTTTTGTTGTTTCCATATTATTTATTTCTGCTGTAATCTTCATTATTTCCCTTCTTTTAAAATTAATTTTTAAATATTTATTTATTTATTAATATTTTAAATATTTATTTATTTATTATTAATTTAATATTTATTTATTTAATTTTGAGAGAGACAGAACATAAATGAGGGGCAGGCAGGAACAGAGGGAGACACAGAATCTGAAGCAGGCTCCAGGCTCTGAGCTGTCAGCACAGAGTCTGATGTGGGGCTTTAACTCATGCACTGTGAGATCATGACCTGAGCCAAAGTCAGATACCCAACTGACAGAGCCACCGAGTTGCCCCTATTATTTTCCTTCATCTGATGGCTTCAGACTTCATTTGCTGTTCCTTTTCTAGCTCGTTTAGGTGTAAGGTTAGGTTTTATATTTGAGACTTTTCTTGCTTCTTCGATTAGGCCTATTTTGCAATATCCTTCCCTCTTAGTAGCACCTTTGCTGCATCCTAAAGGTTTTGGACTATTGTGTTTTCATTTCAGTTTGCTTCCATGTGGTTCTTTTTTTTTTAATTTCTTTTTTAAATTCCTGGTTAACCCATTCATTCTTTATTAGAATGTTCTTTAACCTGCATGCATTTGTGGTTTTTCCAATTTTTTTCTTGTGGTTGACTTCAGTTTCATAGCATTGTGGTCAGAAAATATGCATGGTATGATCTGTCTTTTTGTTCTTATTGAAGGCTGATTTGTGACCCAGTGATCTATTCTCAAGAATATTCCATGGGAACTCAAGAAGAATGTGTATTCTGCTGCTTTAAAGGAAATGTTCTGAATATATCTACTAAGTCCATCCATGCAGTGTGTCACTCAAAGCCATAGTCTCCCTGTTGATTTTCTGCTTAGATAATCTCTCCATTGCTGTAAGTGGGGTGTTAAAGTTCCCTAGTATTATAGTATTATTATCAGTGAGTTTCTTTATGTTTGTTATTAATTGATTTATATATTTGGGAACTTCCAATTTAGGGACATAAATATTTATAATTGTTAGATTTTCTTGATGGACAGACCCCTTAATTATATTATAATGTCATTCTTCATCTCCTGTTACCATATATGGTTTAAAATCTAGTTTGTCTGATGTAAGTATGGGAACTCTGGCTTTTTTTTTTTTTTTAATGTCCATTAACATGATAGATGGTTCTCCATCCCTTCACTTTCAATATCCAGGTGGTATATTTAGGGTCTAAAATGAGTTTCTTGTAAGCAGTATATAGATGAGTCTTTTTTTTTTTAATGCATTCTGATACCCTATGTCTTTTGACATGTTTTGAAACATTGAGTCCATTTACATTTGGAGTGATTATTGATAGATACAAATTTTGTGCCATTGTGTTACCTGTAAAGCTGGTGTTTCTGGTGATATTCTCTGTTCCTTTCATGTCTTTTGGTGGCTTTTGGTCATTTTTCCCCATTCAAAGAGTCTTCTTAAATATATCTTGCAGGGCTTGTTTAGTGGTCACAAAGTCCTTTAGGCTTTGTTTGCCTGAGAAATCCTTTATCTCTCTTATTCTGAATAACAGCCTTGTTGGATAAAGCATTCCTGGTCACATACATTTGCCATTCAGCACATTGAATATATCATGCCACTCCCTTCTGGCCTGCCTTGTTTCTATGGATAGATCTGCTATGAACCTGATTTATCTTCCCTTGTAGGTGAAGGACAGTTTTCCCTTGCTGCTTTCAGGATTCTTTCCTTGTTTGTGTATTTTGTGAATTTGACTATGATCTGTCTTGGTAATGGCTGTCTTTTGTTGAATTTAGTGAGAGTCCACTGTGTTTCCTACATTTTGATACCTGTTTCCTTCCCAAGATAATGGAAGCTTTCAGTTGTAATTTACTCATATTTCTCTCTCTTCTTCTGGGACTCCTATGATACAAATGTTATCATGTTTGAAGAAGTCATTGAGTCCTCTAAGTCTACATTCGTAATCCAATATTTTCCTTTCCCTCTTCAGCTTCATTATTTTCCATAATTTTATCTTCTATATCAGTCATTTGCTCCTCTGCTTCATCCATCCTTCTTGTTATTGCATTTATTCAATTTTGCATCTTAGTTATAGCATTTATTTTGGCCTAGTCAGGTTTTAGTTCTTTCATCTCTGAAGTAAGGGATCCTCTACTGTCTTCTATGCTTTTCTTGAGTCCAATTAGTATGCTTATAATTGTTATTTTGAATTCTGTTTCAGAAATCTTACTTATATCTATACTGATTAAATACCTAGCCATTACTTCTTCTGTTCTTTATTTTGGGATGAATTCCTCCATCTTGTCATTTTGTCTAGGTCACTGTTATTTTGTATGACTGTTAAGAAAGCTGGTTATATTCTTGCTCCTGAGAGTAATGGTATCTTAAGAAGTGGTCCAAAAGAAAAATGAAGTAGAAGAAAAAGAAGAAAGAGAAGGAGAGATCCTATACTGTCTTGGGCCTGGTGCTTCAGGAGGTATTTCATAGTGTGTACTCTGCTGTTGTATTTTGCCTGCTCCTTCCCTCAGGTCAGTCCTCTGCAGAGTTTTTTCTTTCCTGCAGTAAGGGCTATTTGGGCCTTGTCCACTGTGTGGCAAATTTTAACTAGGTATGTTTTCATCTGCCTGTTAAAAGAAGCTAGAAAGACAAAGACGAAGACGGAGATGGAGACTGAGATGGAGAGGAAGACAAAGAAGAAGACGAAGACGAAGAAGAAGAAGAAGAAGACGCTGGCCAGGAGGGGGAGGAGGGGGAGGGGAGGGGAGGGGGAGGGGGAAGAGGGGGAAGTAAAAGAAGGTGGATCCCATTTCCCCTAGAGCTGAAGCTTTGTAGCCTTCTGTCCTCAGTAAACTTGGTACGTGCAAGGGTGTTGTGCCGGTTCTCTGAGGGAGGCTCTTGCTGCACTGATTCTCCAGTTCCTAGGTGGAGATGCACCTGCAGGGCACAGGGGGCAGGGCTTTGCGTAAGCAGTTCTGGCCTCCACTGGGTGGCAGTGTTTCGCTCACTGAATTAGGTCAGTGCTGACAGGCTGCAGGGCAGGGGAAATGGTATCACCCCACTCTCTCCTTCCCTGGGATTTCACACCCATCACTCCAGAAAGCCCTCACAAAAGAGCAAACAATCACCCCTCTATTGACCCTGGCTTCCATCATATCCCTGCCTTCACCCTGTTTCTGTCTGGCACAAAACCACTGTGTTTTATCTCAGGCACACAGCTGGCTTTCAAACTTCCAAAAACAGGGACCCACGTGGCACAGACATGCATTGATTCTCCAGGAGAGAGTCTAGCCACGTCATCGTGGGGCTGGTTTGTCCCAGAAAAGTGATCGCACAACTGTGTAGAGGTTCAGTTTCCAGCAAAGCACAGCAGAAAGCCAGCGCTGAGGCCCCGGGTCCCAGCTGTGAACCTCCGTGCGCGAACAGGGCAGCATGTAGGCGCTGGCAGTTCCGTCAGCCCCAGAGAGGCTGTGCCGGCACTCCCAAGTGAACTCCAAGAAGGGGAGCCGTCTCTGCCAGCCTGACCTGGAGGGTCCCCAGACCATGCCGTCTACTCCCGGGCCTCTGCCCTCCTTCCCCACAGAGCACCCCTGAGCCCACCAGGCGTGACCCAGACCATGGCACGGACTTCTCACACTTCAGACTTCACGTTCTGCTACTGATAAAAGTGTGCACAGACAGTCCCTCGCCTTTTCTTAGCCACTGGTTTTGGGAAAAGTTTTTCCTGGGCAATCCCCTGTGTCTTCATTTTTCCTCTCTTTCTCTCTTGCTCCCCTCTCCATGATCAGGGCCCCTCCCCTTCACAGCACCGAGAAGGGGCATCTTTCTCCCTCAGATCACCTCTCCACAGCTCCTTCCATGAGGTGGCCGTTTTTCTACCTGTAGATGTGCCGTTTGTTCTCAGTCATCATATTGATTTCCTGGGTGTTCATAATGATGTGGTATTGATCTCGCTGTGTTCAAGGGACGAGACAAGCTTAGGACCCCCTACTCCTCTGCCATCCTAACTCTCCCTTTAATTTTTCAATATAAATAGGCTTATGTAAGATTAATGACGGTTTCCTTTTCTTCTCATTCTTACGCTATCCCTTTTTCTTCTTTTACTACCCAGGTCAAGATTTTCAGTGCAATATTTAATAGGTGCGGTAATAATAAACTTCTCATCTGGTTCCTGAAATCAAGGGTGAAAACAAATCAGAGAGTGTAACAATAACTGTTGACATGTTATTGATCCTTATTATGAATCCTAGTATTTCCAACTCTCAGAGCATAGTATAGTCCACAAAGATGATTCTTTTAGGGCATTTTGATGTAAATGAACGAGACTTCTCAAGGCAGGAGACCAGAGAGCCTACTCCAGGCCACAGCTGCCGCACCGGAGCCGAGGGGATGGCGCAGCAGAGCTGCGACGCGCTGTTGGTACCACAGGTTTAAAGCTTTACTTTGATCTGAGGCCTGTGACTCCAAGGCCCAAACTGGTTCAATATTTTTGCTTCTGTTGTTCAATCCTCAGGTAGTTCTGGCAGCAGTGGCTTCAGTTACTGAGTAGACAAAGCCAAATTAAGAATATGTATCAAGCCTATACCAGTCCTCTTGAAAGAACAGGGGAAGAGTCAGTCTGAACTGCCTTGCATGTTATGTGCTGACTCTTCTTCCCTAGAAACACTTCCCAGAATTAGCCACAAAACCCTGCCTTTCCTGTTCTGCGTCGCAGCACAGTCTTAGTAATGACCGGAGTTTCGGCAGAGCCCAGGGCTATATGTTGCCATCCAGCCTATCACAGCAGGGTTTGAACTCCAGCATGTCCTTACATGGCCTCACGTTGCTACTTCAAGAGATAGAACTGGAACATCAGTTGGATCCCAGCCGCGTACAGAAACTAGGAGTTCGTTGGCGAATGTGATTAGGTTCTACTTTGATGGCACTCAGAACTGCCACTGTGGTGTCCACAGAGTGGGACCTGACACAGGGTCTCCTTACTGTCCAGTTACTGATGGCTCACTAGCCAGACCAAACAGCGAGTCCATAAATAAGCAGCAGTCCGAGCATAAGTATGCACCCAATTGTAGAAATTGTGTTTGTTTGGCAGTTTCCTAACTATAACTCAGTCCATTCGGCTTCTCACTTGTTTTGTCTCTTTCTGAGAAGAGTTTACTATCTGCTTGGCACAGGGCGGGTGCTTTCCCCATGGAGCCATGGCACTCCATTTTGGAACTGCCACCTATGAACCGGGGCAGTTCCCTAACATCCTTGGGAAATCGGTGGAAAGGTGAGACACATCAATGACAGCAGCAGGCAAATATTTAGATGGCTTTTTTATGAGGTCCTAGTGGAAAACAGCCTATGTGCCCATGAATACATTCAGTCCTACTCTGCTCCATGGCAGAATGCTTCTATAATATCACTTTCATTTTATGATGGACATTTGTCTTTGTTGGAATTCTTTTTTGACATTACCCATCACAGAGGTAATTCAGGAATTGATAGAATGTTATGTCCTTCAGTTAGTGGGGTTGTCTTAGTAAATGCCCAATAACTAGCTAATTATTGTCTTTCAGGGAAATATAACAGAGATAATTTTCAGATAATTTTCTAGCCCAAAATCCCAGAAGTCACTGTTCACTACGGTTATGGGTTTTTGCCAAAGACCTGAGTCTGCATCATGACAGATGGCTGATATTCCAAGTATTGTTTCAGCCTTAGCACCTATGTGGGTCAGCTCAGGCAGCTGTAACAAAATACCATAGCCTGGGGGTCTTAAATAACACACATTAAGTTCTCAAAGTTCTGGAGGCTCAGAAGTCAAGGTCGGGGGACAGCACAGGTGGGTTCTGATGAAGGCGTCCTTCCTGGCTGCAGACAGCTGATTTCTCAGTGTGTTCTTATATGGGGGAGAGGAGGGGGCTCTCAGATCTCTCTCTTCTTATAAGGGCACTCACTAATGCCGTCAGTGAAGGGGAAGGGGTGTCCCAGGACCTCATTTAAACCCAATTATACTCCAAAGACTACATCTCTAAAAAAAATCACATTAGGAGTTAGGGCTTCAACAAATAATTTTGCCAGGGTTGGGGGCTGGGCATGGGTGGTGCACCATGGATTTGTCAGCAGTAACATAAGGAGCAAACAGGATAGCTAGCGTGCGCTGCAGCCTCTCCAGTTCCAAGGCTTTCAGGCTTCCACTCAAATAGGACCTCCTCCCAGGTCCTAAATGGGGGATCAAGCCCAACAGTATCCTTAAATGGGGGAACTGATTTCTCCAAAAGCCAAATAAGCTGAGTAGGCATTAGGTCTCTTGTTTAGCCTATGGAGCAGGGAGCAATAATATTTTATTCTTAGTGGTCTGCCGCACGCCGTCCTCCCAAACCTTACAGCCTGTACAATGCCCTAGACCTTTTTCAGGGTACGTTAACCATCCTTGATCAGTCATGTGACTTATGATAACAATGAAGATGCTATTAGTGTGGTTCCTAGTTTCAGAAATAATCATACTATCATCATTATACTGCACGAGAACTACGTATGGTCATATTACAGTGCATCTGCCCCATAGATTGTGACAGCATACAGAGGAGTCCAAATATTCTTGAGGCAAATGTATACTGGAGACTATTCCACACAAATGCACATCGGTATTGATGCTCCCTAGCAGCTAATATTGAAGAAAGGCATTAGCCAGGTCAGCTACAGAAAACTGGTCATCTTCAAATCAAATAATCTGTTCAGTATCTGAATAATTCAGGACATACCTGAAGCTATTAGGGTTAGATTTTTAAAATTTTTTTAAAGTCTATTTATTTTTAAGAGGCAGAGCATGAATGGTGGAGGGTCAGAGAGAGGGAGACCCAGAATTGGAAGCAGGCTCCAGGCTCTGAGCTGTCAGCACAGAGCCTGATGCGAGGCTTGAACTCATGAGCTGTGAGATCATGACCCGAGTTAAAGTCGGACGCTTAACTGACTGAGCCCCCCAGGCGCCCCTGTTAGGGTTACTTTTTATTGGAGTCCCTTCCAGGAGCCATTGGCTTTTCTCACTGGCCACATCAGGTTACCGCAGAGTGAGTGTATAGACACTAACACACCAGCATGTCCTTAATGGAGGCAGTCAATTTTTGTTGCCCTCAGCATCTAACCGGGTTTCACATTAACTATTTGAATAGGCTTAGATAGCTCTAACAGCTCCCATTTTTCACACCCAATTAGTACTGGATTTAGGGCAGATCTACACATTATTTATTTTTCTCACGTTAGCAGTAGAGGGAAGACTTTTTAGCCAATCATTATATCCATACCAATTACACATTCAGGCGAGGGAGACATCCCCACAGTGTACTCTTTAAAATCATGTGTTTTAACTTTTAATGAGATTTTAATTTTTATTCCTTTTACATTGGCATCTCCCTGTTCCCCTAAATTAATTCTGTCACCCCTGAGGGGCTCATTAGTAGGCCTAGACAGGGCTCCTATACCCAGCTGACCTAAAGGAATTTCGTCCACACCTGTGGGCCATTTGGCCCACACATTTGTCAAAGGCCTTGGCTCTCCCTTAGGGAGTGATTTGGTGTGGAGACCCCGTCCCTGTCATGCTCTTCCTCCATCACCACCTACAGTAGAAAAAAATTCTCAAGATTCCTCTCAAGAGTCACATCCTATCCTTCCTCACGCAAAAAATAATCCAGGCACTGCTCTGAAAGGACTTTGCCAATGGGATAAAGGTGACTAAGGCCACTTTAGGGCAGGGAGACCGTCCTGGGTTATCCAGGTGGACCCAAAGTAGCCACACAAACCCATAGAAACAGAAGAAGGAAGGAGAGTCAGCAAACTGCAGCAGAAGGGGATGCTAGAAAGACCTGAAGCCTGGGAAGGACATGATGCACCGATGTTGGCTTTGAAAGGGGCCACAGTCGAGGCAAGTTCTCTCCTGGAGCAGAGAAGAACTCCCAGCCATGAGCTAGCAAGGAAGCAGGGGCCACAGCCCTGCAGCCACAGGGAAGTGAATTATGCTAGCCACATGAACGAGCCTGGAACCGCTCTTTCCCAGAGCCCTCTGACACCTTGACCTTCAGCTGTGTGGGACCTGGAGCAGATCCACCAGGTTAGCCTCAAGCACCTCTAATCTGCAGGAGTGTGAGATAAAGTTTTGTTGTTTTAAGTTGCGGTAAATAAAAAAGTGGTATCTTGCCTTAGTGTTAAAAATTGGTATTTTAAAACTCGATGTTGTAGGCTCAGTAAAACTTTTCTCTATGTGGGATTCCTCTACACTCAGAAAAGATAAATGTATATGCTTTGGTATTTTTATGTCTTGAGAAGCTTGAAGAGAGGCAGTTGTGTTTTACTGGCTTCTTTAGAAGTCTGTCAAGGTTTCAGTGGACACGCCACCAATTTCCCCACTATTTATTTATATCTTTATTTATTTATGAGAGAGAGAACACCAAGTGGGGAGAGGGGCGGAGGGAGAAAGAGAATCTCAAGCAGGCTCCACGCCCAGTACAGAGCCCGACATAGGGCTCAATCATGACGGTGAGATCAGACCTGAGCCCAAATCCAGAGTCAGATGCTTAAAAGACTGAGCCACCCACACGGCTGGTCCAATTTCCTCCTTTTTAAAGCCATTTTAGTTTAGACATCTAAACCTTCCACATCATTCAGTCCTGAATTCTTGTCTTTTTCTTTTCTGGAAGGGGAAGGGGTTTTTATTTGTTTTCATTTTTTTAACATTTCATTTATTTTATTACAGCATAATTAACATAGGCAATTAACATACATACATTAGTTTCAGATATACAACATAGTGATCCAACAATTCTATTACTCAGTGCTCATAAAGATAACTGTACTCTTTCTCCCCGTCAACTACTTCACCCATCCCCCCTCTGGAATCATCAGTTTGTTCTCTACTATTTAAAAGCCTGCGTTTTTGTTTGTTTGTTTCTTTTTTCCTGTGTGTGTTTGTTTCTGAAATTCCACAGATGAGTGAAATCATATGGCATTTGTCTTTCTCTGACTGACCTATTTCACTTAGCATTATATTCATGTGGTTGAAAATGGCAAGATTTCGTTCTTCTTATAGCTGGGTAATATTCCATTCCACATCTTCCTTATCCATTTATCTATTAATGTACACTTCGGCAGCTTCCATAATTAGGCTATGGAATAGTTATATTATATTATGCTGTAATAATCATAGAGGTGCATTTCTTTTTCAATTAGTGTGTTCGCATTCTTTGCATAAATACCCTGCTGTGGAATTACTGGATCACATAGTAATTTGACTTTTAGAGTTTGAAGAACCTCCATACTACTTTCTAGGGGCTGCACCAGTTCACATTCTCATCAACAGTGCACAAGAGTTACTTTATCTTCAAATTTTCACCACCACTGGTTTCTTGTGTATTTGATTTTAGCCATACTGACAGGTGTGAGGGGATGTCTCATGGTTTTGATTTCCATTTCCCTGATGATGAGTGACATTGAGCATCTTTTCATGTGTCTGTTGGCCATCTGGAGGTCTTTTTTGGAGAAATGCCTGTTTATGTCTTCTCCCCATTTTTAATTGGGCTATTTGTGGTTCTTTGATGTTGAGTTGTAGAAGTGCTTCACTTTTGTCCTTTTCTTGTCTTGGTTCCTTTGTAAAACTGCAACCTTTGTATTACCCTGAAGTCTCACAGAAGGAAGCTGGGACGGGGCTCTCGAAATGGCCTCTGTAAGTCCTCTGAGCTCTAAGAGCAATGTCACATATGGCGTCCACAGTGGTAGGGCTTCTTGTCCCATAATCTGAGCGAGGGGCATCCCAGTAGGGCTGATTTCATTGTCCTGTAGCCTCTCCAGGACACTCTACACCTGCAGCATTTCTGCGGCTTCAGGAGACACTGACATTCATTTAAATTACAAGAGGGGCGCCTGGGTGGTTCAGTTGGTTGAGTGTCCAAATTCAGCTCAGGTCATGATCTCTCGGTTCCTGGGTTTAAGCCCCAAGTCAGGGTCTGTGCTGACAGCTCAGAGCCTGGAGCCTGCTTCTGATTCTCTGTGTCCCTCTCTCTCTGCTCCTCCCTGCTCATGATCTGTCTCTCTCTGTCTCTCAAATATAAACAAATGTTTAAAAAAATACTTAAATGACAAGAGAGGGGCAGAGGAATTACCCTTCTCTAGTAGGAATGCCCCTTGCCTTAATAATCAGCAAGGACTGCTCCTCGATTTATTCCTAGGAAGACAGCAGCCCAGGGACGATCCAAGATGAGTGCAAAAATCCTCTCCATTCAACAGTATTCAAAACCAGAGACACTGCTCCCTAATCTAAAACTCTCAGGAACCACTTTTAAAAAGTTCATCAGGACTATGCTTATGACCGGCTACAAAAGGTCTCCATTTTGTTACCGAATAATCCCTTACTTTATAGCTTTCCTCCATCGTCAGCGGCACTAAGTACCTTCTTAGTTGTAATGGGTCTCACAGGCTTAGCTGACCTATTAGAAGTTATAGTGCCCACATTCCTTTGGTTGGAACTCCATTTGCTAAAGAGGACAGAGCTCAACGCAAGGAGATTCTGAACTCTCCCTCTAACTCATGCTGAAAGCAGCCAAGCAGGAAATGAGTCAGCCAACCTGCCATCGGTTTGCACTTGTCTTTGAATTTTGCTAGCTCCTGGGATTCAAGTTCTGTCATTTCTGCCACGGAAAGACTATCGGTCACTGATTTCAAAGCTTATGCTACTTTGAACCAAGCCTTGCTGGACAATCACCTCTGCACAAATAGTTCCTTTCCATCCCATTATTAGAGTCATCCTTTTTCTTTCTAAATAATGCCTAGGCCATATTTTCAGCAAAGAATGAGTCAAAAGTCTGCTAAGCAATCTCACCTCTAATGCCAACTGCACTACAATAGGATTTGAATAAGAAGACTATTAGGACCCCAAGGAATAATACTTTAAATCTATAAATCCTCAGAGGTAAAGGATACTGTATATTAACAACAGTGAAGTAAGAATTTGGATCACTGTCAAAGGCTGCTCACAACAAGGGATCTGTAGCGACCTGCTACAAAACTTCTACCTTCAGTAACAGTCCTGGTGGTAAGCACTTTCTCTTGGATCAGGACCCTCCTACACATGCATAAGACATGTTGGAACAAGGGAGCCTAGAAATTGCAGTTGGCTTTTTAGTGTTTTAATGGTTATATATGCATATTCCTGGTACAAAATCAAGTCAAAATCTGCTGGCTCAACAGCAGAGCTCTCTGGCAGAGGGAATCTCATGAAGACAAGATGTAAATCACTGATCTCACTCTTATCAAGAAACATTGCTGGGGGCGCCTGGGTGGCTCAGTCGGGTAAGCGTCCGACTTCATTCAGGTAATGATCTCATGGTTCACAGGTTCAAGCCCTGCATCAGGTTCTCTGCTGACAGCTCAGAGCCTGGAGCCTGCTTTGGATTCTGTGTCTCCCTCTCTCTCTCTGCCTCTCCCCTGCCCATGTTCTGTCTTTCCCTGTCTCAATAATAAATAAAACATAAAAAATTAAAAAAAAAACCAAGGCTGACAGGCTGTTGAAAACCACCATAAAACTCCTTGGGTCTACGCTTACAAAAGCAACATTATTAATCAGCATGTTTCAGGTGTTGCAATTGGGGTTAGTGTCCGGCAGAAACTTTTATAGCAAAACAGCTCAGGCTAATTCCAGGACTGCTAGAAATTAACCTGAACAGAATATTATGTTGAAAATTCCTCCTCTAGTCCTGGTTTACTATTCTGCTTGAAGGTTGATGTGTATCAAATTCAAATTATTTCACTGCATTTATTTAAAGTTACATAAATTTCATCCTTTATCTGTAATTGTGGAATATTGACACTAATTTCCCACTCTAGTGTTAATCCACAATTGGTTTTTCTGGACAAAGAAACCCAATTCAATCCTTCTTTGGTGCATTGCTAGATCCCATTTGATAACATTTTATTTGGAATTTTTTGCATTTTTGTTCATGAATGAATTGACCTGTACAATTCCTTCCTCACAAATGATTCCTCTGGTTGAAACCAAGTTTATACTCGCCTCGTTGAACAAACTGTGGAGTTTCCTATTTTTTAATTCTCCGTAAGACTTTGTAACAGACTTTTTTCCTTTCTCACAAATGCCTCCTCTGGTTTTGAAACCAAGTTTATACTCATCTTATTAAACAAATTGAGAAGTTTCTTAATTTTTTATTTTATGGAAGAGTTTGTAGCAGACTTTTTTTCATAAAAGCCAGAGAGCACCTTCACTTCATAAGACACTTTCAAACTTCTGATTCAATTTCTTTCATGATTATCGTTATTATCCTTCTAGGTCATGAATTGATCATGGTAAACTATAGTTTTATAACTTTTTGATTTTGTTCAATTTTTGTCATTGTGTTAAAGCTGTTCATCCCTTTAGCCTCTGCTATCTGTAACTATGTCCCTCTTTAGATCCTAATATTAATGTAATTATACTGAATGAACTATAACGGCAACGTAATCAAAATAACTGATTCCCTTCCATCGTTCCTTTAAACATTTCTCTGTGTAGGCATTCTTCCCTGCTCCCTGGATGAACATTCTAACAAGCCCATCTGGATACAAGATGTAATTAAATTGAAAGCACAATCCAATTATTCGTATACTCAGTCTTTAGTATTAACAAAAATTCTGAACTAGATTTACCATCAAAAAATTTTCCTTTTCCCGTGCCAGAGACTGTGCTAGGCTAGAAACTCACAGTGGGACTGGGGGTCTTGAATCACCTTCGTTTTTGCCTTTCCCAGCTAGCCACCTGGGGCCTGATGCTTCAAGAGTTGGCATGTAGACAGGGGAAACGAGATGGGTGTACTTCTCTTACCTGAACCCCTGAAACTGGCTTCTTCTTCTCCGGGCCCAAAAGATGATTCAGCCTGCCTCTCAGAAGGTGTCCAGGATTGGATTTCTGGATGCTTTAGACGTTTCCTCATGCTATTTCTGGATTCACTAAAACAAGAAATTTGTCCACTTTATTGCTTGCTTCAAAAAACACACTTATGGGTGCACCTGTGTGGCTTACTCGGTTAGGTGTCCAACTGTTGATTTTGACTCAGGTCATGATCTCATGGTTTGTGGGATTGAGCCCCGCCTTGGGGCTGCTTGGGATTCTCTGTCTCCCTCTTCTCTCATCTCTCTCTGGCTCATCCCTGCTCATGCACACACTCTCTCTCAAAATAAATGAACTTAAACACACACACACACACACACACACACACACACGCTCTGGGACTTCCTTTTTTTTTCCTTTCTAAATGAGTTAACATATATAAAGCATTTAGAACACTGCCTAACTAAATAGATAAGCCTTATGATAAGTGATAAGTGATTCGGTGATGACTCTTACGACCCATGCGGAAGTGAACTGTACCAGGGTCCAGTTTATTCACTGTTATGTTCTCAGTATAATTTCTGGCAAATAAAACAAAATGAACATCCCTGTGTATCTTTTGTGCTGTCCTTTTTCTGTTTTTCCACCCACTTCTTAAGGAGAATATTTAGTTCACTGATTTTCTTCTTTTTCATTCTAAAACAAAAAGGTGTTTGCATTTATATATTCTCTGAGATTTTGCTGCATCCTACACTTTTAATATGAATATTTTTGTTTACTTCAAAGTATATATTGGTTGTATTATTTTTTACAAAGATGTTCTTAAATCTCCAGATGTGGGAGATATTTTTATCTTTTATAAATTTATAACATTAAATGTATTTATGTGGTCAGAGAACGCATTGGTAATACCATATTTTTTCAATATGTTGAAATTTACTTTATGATATGCTAGGCATATCATTTTCTATACGTCTTCACTGTATATTACTGTATCCATTCCCTAATTATTTAATGCAGGTTTCTATAAAGGTCTACTGTGTTTTTAAACTTTTGTTCTTAGCACCTCTGTACATTCTTAAAAATATACTGAGAACTCCAGAGAACCTTTCTTCACTGTGGGTTATATCTAACAATACTTACCAAATTATAAGTTAAGTCTGAGACATTTAAAACACTTAAAACCAGCAATAAAACCATGACACACCAAAATGAAATAACTATAAAAACCTGGTTTATTTCCACATTTTTTCCACTTCATGTACTTTACACAAAGCAACCTAAAAATGAATGATATTTTCTGAATTGATTTTCTTTCCACACAAAATGAGATCTGCAGACCAGAGCAACAGAATCAAATGGGATGTTGTGAGGAATACAAATCCAGATCTGTCGGTTCAGATTCTGGAAGGAATATTCAGAAACCATATTTTACCACATTCTCCAGACAAATGATTACTATTTGTGAAGCCCTGTTTAACCCCATGTAAGGATCACCTTTCCATTAAAAAAAAAAAAAACCCATACAGAGCTTTATTTCTTCTTACAGTTTCATTGTTAGATTGCAGAAAAGTACATAAGCTTTAAGAGCAGAGCTCAATGCATATTCACAACGTGAACACATCCATACACCCAGGACTCAGGTCAAGAAAGAAAACACTACCTGTATGTACCTCGGCCTTCTACCACTTTTAGTTTCCCTGTTTTTAAGCTTAGGTACAGAAACTCATAGAGTGAGCACCTGCTTCTGAAGCTGGGAAGAACCTAGCCTAACTCCCAGGGAAATTGGTCAAACATCTGTAAGTTTAGCCAAAATAGGCTGACTGAAAAGGGGAGGAAGGAGGTAAGAGATCCTGCGAGGCAGAGTGCGGTTTACAAGCACAACAGCAGCTCTGGAGTCTGAAACATTGTTTCAAATGGCTATGCCATCATTCAGAGCCATTAACCAAATTACCTTCTCTCAGCCCCAGCATATTTAATCCGTATTTTTGAGAACCCTTAGTAGGATTATTTCTTAATGTTAAACTCAGAATAAACTAGTCACTCAATTAAAAAAATGTCTGACTCCGCTGGAGGCCTGCACTGGATACCATACTGTATGCATAAAATGGATGCCATCCAGGGCATGCTCTCAGTTAGATCCTGGAAATCAGGAAAGGAATTTTATGAGATCTCTGCCTTTTGGAATCTTGAGCCTAAAGTGAACTAGCTGACATCATAATCCATTTCTATTCTCATAACACATGTTCAAAATTGATTTATTCTAAATCCTCTGGTATTTTATCTCCGATAAAAATTTCATCTGAATCAGATGTAGTGACTGCTGCAGGAATGTTTATAAACATTTTTTGTTGTGTAGGGAAAAAATAGCAATAAATATTTTATAGTATTTTACTCTTATCAAAAATAATCAGAAAACAGGTACAAATTATCAATTACACCTTACGATCAACTTCATTATTTCAGGTTCCAAGAGAAACATTTTTTTTTAAATGGGAACGCATTAATGGAGCTTTGCACCAGAGTAGGTCTCTCATTCTGCAAACAATTCAAAGAAGATTCCAAACTCATTTTGGAAATATACGGGGGCTCACACAGCAACCCACGGCCTTCCGTCTTTCTCCGCCCTGAGGACACCCACCTCTTTTCACGAATTTGATCGCTCGCTGCCCACGAGCAGCAAGTGAAAGATGTGGCCGAATTAAGCTGCGCTAGAGGTAGCCTCACTTTCCCCTCTAGGTTTAGCCGGAATCTAACTTCCCGGAAACGCCCCCCGACTCCGCACGCCGCTCCGCCCCCACAGGAAAGCGCCCATAGGCTAGGTTCCCACGCTCCCGGACGCTGCCGGGGGCGCTCAGACTTGAAGGCGCGACGGCGCAAGCGCTGCGGTTCCGCGCATGCGCCGCGGCCCCGCGCATGCTCAGAGGCGGAGGCCGGCGGGGTCCTGGGAGAGTAGGGGAGGCCCGCCTGCCCCGCCCCCGCCCTCCGCGCGGAGCTTCCCTTCCGCGCCGCGACAGCCAGCTTCCCTTTCCGGGAGCTCAAGTAGCGGCCGCCGGTGTCTCTTTCTTCTCCGCGGCTTCCGCAGCTCTCCTGTGGCGGGCATGGCAGCCAGGAGACGCGGGGCCGGCCTAAGGCTCTGCGCCACTGGTAAGGACCGCGCGGGGTCGATGGGGACGGGGGCGATGGTGCGGGAGCGCGGGGGGGACCCTCTCCGGGGTGGGGTCGGGCCTGGGCAGGGGTCTCCCGCCTGCGTGCAGAGAAGCTCGGGGATCCGCCGAGATATCATCCCCCGCTGCTGGGTCGTTCCTCCAGAGTGGCAGTGCCTGGGGACCCGTGCCAGAAAAAGATGCGCCTGTCTTCCATTTGGTTCTTTGCTTAGTGTGGCAGGAAGTTTCAATAGCGCTGACTCCACTGATCGGCGTGAAGGCTCCACCACCCGGCTTGCGGCCAGACCTCGCTTTGGCTTCAGGTTCCGAGTCGTGTCCCTTCCCATGAGTTTTTACCCACCTGCGGCTAAGAGAGATGGCCAAGGACAGGTCATGGCCAGGTTGCCACACTGTGCGCTGTGAAAAGTGATCAGAGTATGTGGTGGCCTTTCTCAGCCTCTTGCCAGCATCAAGAACCCTGGTCCGCACTGGTGTGTGCACTCACTGGGCAACCGTTTGGTTCCCACTACGTGCCAGGCTGTGAGAACTGTGAGTGGTAGAGGTGTAGCTCAGTTTTGTTTCCACCCACACAGTGGGAAAAAAATAAAACAGGATTTTGAATAGCAGTTGGAGTTTATACTTGTGATTATTACTGGAGAAATATAGAAGAACGATTTCAGTGTCTGTTTAACAAAAAAGGTAGAATGGCAAAAAAGAAAACCAGGAATAAAGTAAAAGCACGTTGCAAGAGAACCTGTTTCTCAGACTTGCCAGCTTGCGTAAACTTTGCTGATCACAGGATAGTTGCCTGCAGAGTGAGTATTTGGTAAACGGATAAACTGCTTAGACTTCTGCATTGTTGGTACCTGGGAATGGACCAGTGATGGTTTTATGGTAGTTTGTAAAATGTCAAAAACCTTTTATAGATGACTGAGCATGTGGTACGAAACAAGTAATACGTTAGCATTTATTATTTTGTCCTTTCTTTTGTCTTCCAGTTTTTTTACTTGATATGGCTTTCTGTAAAGGATTTGTAGAAGACTTAGATGAATCGTGAGTATACCTATTTTTAGAGTGTTTTAACTTCTTTAAACTCTGATGTTATCTGAATATTTCCATGAATTTAAGATTTTGATAATAGAGGTTGTAATGGTTGGTATTTACATAGCACTAAATTTGTTTCAGAAGTTGTCCTGGGTCCTGTTGTACTCAGAAGAGTTTACTAACAATTCCATGTTGTATCTTATCATTTTTCATCGTATTTATTATGTTTTCCTGCTAAAATCACAACTGAGCAGGTGCTGGGATCTTGTAACCATACTGTATACTTATTTCTGTAGTGCCAGAGCATTAATCACAAGGCCTTGCTTGTAATAGGTGAGTAGGTGAGAAGTCCTGCTCCAGACAGGGCAAACCCCATGTGCCATCTCTCAGGCCTGACCTTAGGCAGTTATGAGACTGTTCTGGCGGGCCTCAGCAGGGAAGCTGCCCTCCCCACGCCAGACTCCGGTCCAGACTCTAGAGGGAGTTGTAGTCACAGACTAGGGCCCCCAGGCCAGCCATGTTCACGGGCATATGTGCATTCCTGCCCAGTTGCCTCTTTTGGAGGCCTCCCGATTGGGGGCCCCTCCCGCGGCGCTCCCTAGGCATCTCTGCTGACGCCTCTTTATCTGGGGGCTTTGCTGAGGCACTCTTCTTTGCCTGGACTCAGTACTTTTCCACTCGTGTGTCTTTCCATCTTTCACTCTCCTGCCTGCGTGTCCCTAACGAGGAGAAGCCTTCGGTTCAGTGCACCTCTCCAGTGAGGCGAATTCTTTTGTCTGTGCCGCGTCCACCTGACCCTCCCCTGGTACTGTTCCACTTGGAAAAAAGGAACAGTAAGGAGCTGGCGCCTTTTTTATTTCCCCCTTTGGCTTACGTTGTCACAGTGAGTAAAGACTTGATTATTGCTTTCAGTTTGGTTTGTATTCCTCTGCACAACAAATCTGGTACAGTAGTGAGGAGGTCATTTGAGCCCAGTGCTGGGAACAGCATGGTTTCTGAGGATCCGTGGAGCACTCGCTATGCTGATGGGTCATTGGAGACGGACAGTGGACTGTGTGCACAGAGTTCTTGGTTCCGAAAGGATCCATTGCTAATGTGGGGGTGACCCGGTAAAACTTGGTGGTGCCCTGAAGGCTGTGTCAGTGTAGACTTTCTCCTTTAGACTGCGTTTGCCATGGTGGCTTTGGCCTGAGGAGGGGGAGGAAGGGCCATAGGACAGACGTGGAGACCCAGGACCCTCACCAGGCTCAGCAGGGTGCTGTGTGAACAGCGCATGTGTGACAAGTTTTCTGTCACTGGAGAACAGGTCTGACCCAGTGACAGAGGCAGTAGTGGTCCCATGAGCCGTCCTGACGACCCCTTGGGTCTACATTGGGAGATTAGGAAACCGTGGATAATGTGACCCAGACTCAGTTCTGGGTTTCTCTTTGAGGCTCCTGCTTATTACGAAACCCAGGTCAGCGGCCTCACCTCATCAGTTCGGTCTGTCTGAGATGCGTTCCGAGTCTTCATGGACACAAATACCTAGACACAGAAAAAGCAGCTGCCACCAAGATGGCATAGAGTGAGCAGCACAGAGAGTGACGTAAGACAGGGAACCGAGTACCTACTTATAGGCAACCCAGGCATGAGCCTTTCCTGCAAACTCTCTGGGTCTGTCTGTTCAATAACGGGGTGTCAGAGGAGGAGATTGGTAGGGTCCTCATGGGGGGCCTCATGCCAGATACTAAGCAGTGGGGGGCCTGCTGGGCAGTCCCCACGAGGGTCAGCGTGCATGACAGCCTGTGTGACTGTTCCAGGTCCTGTCTCCTGCAGGTGAGCGGCCGAGCCCTGAAGCATCTCCCCACGCCTTCAGGAGGGATTGGGTAGAGTCCCTCAGTCCCCGAGGTGGGCTGGAGGGCTCGGGCCACGGTCAGAGTTCATCGGGAAGGTGGGGGAGGATTGTTCTTCTTGGGCCTTTGGGATATCCATGCACACTGATCCTGGTGCCAGGGTGACGAGGGTGCAGGTAACGCCCCAGCTTGGAGTCCACGGCGACCAGCACAGCGCTTTGGCCAGGTGCGGCCGTGGGTGAGGGCCTTCTAGCCCCTCCTGCTCAGAGAGTCGTTGGTGTAGATGTGTTGTATAGGTGCTACCTCCCATTCACCTTCGTCCCTAAGCCCCAGTGGGAATTGCTGTCATTCGGGCCATTTTAGTGGAGGCTGCAGAAGACTGCGAACCTGCCGGACTACCAGCTCTTGGTGCCATTTTCTCCCCTGAACGGTATTGGCTGCATGGTGAGTAAACAGCCAGCCTGATCGCAGAGCTGCAGGAGGACAGTGGCCCGTGAGTCTGTGTCTCCATCCAGTGGCCCCGCCTGGCCTGTGCTCGAGGCCCCGGGAACCAGGAGGCCGTCCGTATTCATTATAGATCCCTCGGTGAGAAAGTGCCGCTCTTGCCGTTGGCGGTACCTGACGTGAAGAGGCCACTGCAGGTAGCTCGGGAGACCGTCGCTGACCTTGCATGCGCAGTAGTGGGCTCAGGAGCAGAAATCCCAGCCTGTCCCTGAGCAGGGCCAGCTCTGGATCTCCAGGGGAAGGGAGTGGAACTTCGGGGAGCCCAGCTGGCATCTTGCAGCTTCATGAAGAGGTCTCGTGAGGCCCATCCGCCTCCCAGGCATAGCACCGCGGGTGGCACTGCGTCCTCCAGCCCGGTGGGGACCTGATAGACCTCCAGGACCACTGACGGACTCCTCCGGCTTATCTTGTGGAAATTGGATGTGGCTGCTGTCCGACCCAAAAGAGACCTGTCCTTCGGTGCGCGGGAAGGAGCGCTGCATCTTCATGCGGCGTGGCAGCTTGTGAGGGTATCTGCCCCCCTGAGCCCCCCACCGCCTGCCTGTTGCTCCCGCCCCAGCGCAGGAGCCCTACTGGGTTTGCACTGCCCCCCAGGCTGGAGCTCACGGCTTGGCCATTCAGATGCGGAGCAGATAAAACAGGATCCCACTGAGATGAGACATCTGCATGAAGATCACTTCTCCTCCTAATAAGTGGTTTCTTCTCCTAATTATTTTTACGACCTACAATGTGATGTGAGTTTGAGGGATGCAGTACGGTGACGGTTGTGGGCCGTATGCGGCGCCCTCCGAGATAGTGTTTTGTAAGCCGTGTGAGTGCTCACCAGAAAGGCCCACGTGCAGCAGAAGGAAGCGTAACCAACAAGCAGATCACGCTTTCGCCCAAATGTGGAGCCTGAAGCGCTCTCCACTCTGAAGCAGGCAGGTGTGCAGTAGGTTGCCCCCTGGACCCCGGAGATGGTGGCCCGTGGGAGTTCAGACCCCGTCCTCCCTTAGGCTGGCAGTGCACCGCGGCCAAGGTTGTGAGAAGACACTAGAACATTGTGAAAAGTCCGTCCCGCTTGTCAGACCCTGGGCAGCGCTGTTAATTCTGCCCCCAAACTCCTTCCTGCACGTGAGCGGGCAGGGGTGTTCTCAGAGCCACTGGGCGCCCCGTCCCCCCGGAGTATCCCGCAAGGTCTGGAGATCATTGACGTTTTCTCTGCCTTTGGCCTAGCCATCTCCATTCCATTGCGTTCCGCTGACTCCGGCCACCCTCCCGGGCCCTGGAAGGTCCCATTGGTCTCCTGTCCAGGTTCCCTGGGACCTGCATCTGATACCGGCCCTGGATCTGCTGCTCAGGCTCCTCCCCAGTAGGCCCCGCCACAGAGCATGTAATGGACTCTCGGTGCTCCGTACCACTCCTAATCCATAGGGAGGTTGAGCGTTTTGATGAACATTCTAGGTACAGGCTTAATCCACTGATGGGAGGGGGCAGGATTACCCCAGCCCGGACCACACATCTCGGGTCTGAGTCCCAGTGCAGTAGTTTGCCAACAGCTACTTCTCACTAGTGCTGCATGGTTAGCCAGGCTGTCTGTCCCCTCCCTTCCGTTGTGCAGCCCCTGCCTCTGCAGTCTCCGGGGAGGACCCTCTAAAGGACCTCCACACCCTTTCACCTCCTTCCCAAAGACCCAGATCACTGAGCGAGGAGAAGGCTGTTAGACGTTAAGGACTGGGAGACAGTAACCTTCTCCATCTATCACTGGGTGCAGAATGCGGTTTTTGCCTCAAGAATGATGACCGTCAGTTGGAGATCTCTCCTTTAACAATTTCCTTAAGGCGGCTGTGCCGCTTCGCCTGGGCAGCTCCGTGTGATACGTACCAGTATGCAAAGTAGAGGTTTTTATTAAACATAAGAGGAGCAGAGGCAGAGGATTTGGGTTTACCAACCTGGGAGATGGGTTAAGAGCGTCCATAGTGTAGGGCAGACCGTCTGTCACAGTTGGAGAGATGTTGAGCACCTTTGGACCTAAGAGCTCAGATACTGGAGAAATGTTCTCTTTGTCTTAGTTGTAGGTTTAAGAATCTTACTAAAATACCCCCATAGAGACTTTGTCATTTCATTCGGTGTAAATTTTGAATGTAGATCACTGTGCAAGGTATTAGGAGATGAAGTGAGCATATTTATAGTTGGATAACACATAAATAACTACGGTGTGCAAGGAAGTGGATAGGAGTCATAAAGAGGATAAAGATGATATGGAAAGATTGTTTCTAGCTGTGAAGAATTTAGGAATGCATTATAGAGTAAGAAAAGCTTTTAGCCAAATAGGATGTGAACGTGAAAGAATATAGAGAGTCAAATAAACCTTGTGAATTTAGGGGCACCTGGGCGCCTCAGTCAGTGAAGCATCTAGCTTCAGCTCAGGTCATGATCTTGTGGTTTGCAGGTTCGATCCCCAGGTTGGGCTCTGTGCTGACAGCTTGGAGCCTAGATAGAGCCTGCTTCGAATTCTGCCTCCTGCTCTCTGCCCTTCCCCTGCTTATTCTCTCTCTCTCTCTCTCTCTCTCTCTCTCTCTCTCTGTCTCACTGAAATAAACATTTAAAAACATTTTTTTAAATCTTAAAAAAAATAAAAGTAAACATTACGAATTTGGCTGTGTAAATACTACAGGCTGACTGGAAATCCTAGGGAGCTAACATCTGAATGGAAGGAGAAGTTGGAGCTAGCACGTGAGTGCGTGTAGTAATTTATACTTTGGGCGGTGGGGAGGTACGCAGGAGGTGTCTGATAAGAGGAACATGATCACATGAGCAGAACCATGTTTTAGGAAGAGTCTGGCTGTAGGGTGTTGTGTCAGAGGGTCCCCAACCTGCTCCCCCACGCCCAGGCTGGGTGACTGACTAGGTGCACTCAGAGGACTCGCCTGTAGTCGGAGTCACAGCTATGATTTACTTAGTGGAGGGACTCAGAGCAGAACCGACAGAGGGGAGAGCCATGTGGCGTGAATTCCAGAGGAAACCAGGAACAAGCGCCAGGAGTCCTCTCCCCGTCGGCTCCCCTGGGCTGCGCTTCGTTCCTTCATCCGGAACTGTGACCGCGTGTCTGAGATGTGATCTACCAGGGGGCTCAGAGAGACTCCGCGCTGAGGGATGTCCTCGCGGGGTGTCCTCCAGCCACCCTTCTGCCTGGTCGGTACCGGGTTTTCAGACTCCCACAAGGAAAGCAGGCGCTCATCATAAAAATCACATCGTTTGCACAGCGTTGGAACAATGACACAGCTTTTTGTTTTCCTTTCTAATGTTTAGTTTTGAGAGAGAGAGACAGAGCATGAGCAGGGGAGGAGCAGATAGAGAGGGAAACACAGAATCTGAAGCAGGTTCCAGGCTCTGAGCTGTCAGCACAGAGCCCAGCGAGGGGCTCTAACTCACAAACTGAGATCGTGACCTGAGCCGAAGTCGGACACTTAAGCGACTGAGCCCCCAGGGGCCCCTGGAACAATAAGCCATCTTATCAGGACCTGGTGGAAACCCTCCTGAAATTAAAGTTCCCGGACACCGGACACGGTCCGAGGGCCGAGCTGGTCAGGAAGGCAGCCTGGGCTCTCCCGGGGACACTGCCATGCACGGGTCAGTGGAGAGGCCAGGCGCCGGGTGCCCCCCTGGGTTTCTGCCAGGTCCCACCTCATTTTTTTTCTTTCTACTGCTGATTATTTTGTCAGTTGTCTCCTTTTTAGAAGATGTTTAATGCATAAGGTTTAGCGGTCACTTAGTAAAAACAAGTACATTAAAGCCTGTGGACAGAATGTGTTCTGTGCCCCGGTATTGATCAGTTGTTTCCCTCCACCTGCCGTGCAGTGGAAACAGACACAATCAAAGCTTGGTTTTCTCATTTTTGTTTTCTAGGTTTAAAGACAATCGAAAAGATGACATTTGGCTTGTAGATGTGAGTATGTAAATTTTTGTACTGTTTTCTACCTCTGCTGTTTTCTGGTCTCTTCCACACAAAATGGTGATGTACAGTTAGTGCATAGTGTATATTAGTCAGATTCTGTCGGGTAGTACTCTTTGGATTACTATATTAAAATGAACCACAGAGCCTTAAGGTTCCGGCACGGCAACCTGTTTATACAGAAATTTTGCAGAGGTTGACACGTGGATCATGCTGGAGGAGATTGTGGTCTGATTTCACTACAGAATTCACTCCGAGATTGTGTATGTCACATGACAGTCAAAATCATGTTTTCATCTTGATAGGAAACAAAATCAAATTTTCATCCTCCTTTTCTTCCTCCCTTTCAAGTTTGGAATTTATTTAAGCCTCATATTTGGGATTCCTTTTGCCCTCCCTCAGTAAAGACTTAGCGGCAGTGAAAGAGGTGGAGTGAGCACAGGAGGGTGACATTGCTGAAGCCAGGCGATGGGGCACTCGAGTCCCTTGTTTAACTCTCTCTCTCCTTTTGTGTCTGTGTGAACATTTCCATAGCATTATGTTAAAAAATAGGTAAGTCTCGGGGCACCTGGGTGGCTCTGTCGGTTTCAGCGGCTGGCTGACTCTTGGTTTCAGCTCAGGTCAAGATCTCGCGGTTTCTGAGATCGAGCACTGCATCAGGCTCTGCACTAACCGCACGGAGCCTGCTTGGGATTCTCTCTCTCTCTCTCTCTCTGCCCCTCCTCCACTCACGCTCGCTCTCAAACATGAAAACAAAAACCAAAACAGATAAATCTTGTTTATGAAAGCTCAACAGTTTGTTACCCCTTTTAACTGGAGAGGCCTGTTTGCACCCCAGCCCTCCGGTGATACTGACTGTGGTTTCAGTTTGGTCACCCGACGTGTCCTTGGGCCCAGACCATCATCTTCGTGACCCCCCTCGTTGCCTTCCCGGGCGTTATGCCTAACGTACCAAAGGTGCCGCCTGTGTTGGGATTTTTGTAATAAAGTCACAAGTGCCCATTCTGAACTGAACAGGATGTCGTGTGATGTATGTGTATTTGGTGGTTTGATTTTATGTATAACATAGACTCCCCGTGAAGCAAAGACTTTTCCTTGTAAATTATTTATTTTAAATAGGAGCCAGTAATCCGTTTACATGAATTTAAGGTAAAACCGGTGTGAGGTATTTGGGAGTTAAATGGTCTAGATTCATGTGTGCGTGTTTTATCTTTGTGTAACCCCTTTTAAAATTATATTTAGACATTTTGTCTAAAATGGATTCTTTATAAGATCATTTAGTCAAAGAGATTCTTTGAAAATTAAGATTGATGTACATAAGAGCACAACATCTCAGTGGTTGTTTTTCCCCCCCAACAAGTTTTATGCACCATGGTGTGGCCATTGTAAAAAGCTGGAACCGATTTGGAATGAAGTTGGCCTTGAGTTGAAGAGCATTGGGTCTCCAGTTAAAGTTGGAAAGATGGATGCCACTTCCTACTCCAGTAAGCGCTTACTCTGTGTATTGCTTTACTGTTCTCACAGTGAAAATGCTTTAGTCACATGACGCAGCATTCAAGGTAGGAAGAAATGTCTATTTTTTGCTCGTGTAAATTAAGATTATCTTAATAATTGAAGATCGTATTCTTTATTGAGTTAAGTGAATTAGCATGAAATGTGTAGCCTGCTGTGTGCGTCCCTCGTGTACCTGAGACGTGTGAGCTGCGCCTCTCCGCCTGCCCGCGGCAGCTGCAGGAGCTTGAGTGTCGTGCCGGTGTGCTGTGTGACTCAGGCTGAGAGGCGATGTCTCAGTAGTCTGACAAGCCGTGCTGGAGGAGTAACCAGGGGCTTTAAAAAGTTGAGTTGAGTTAGAATAAATACAAGGGAAGATCGGGAGTGTATTCGCGTTAGAGAGGACGTGACAGCAGAATCTTCGAGTCGAACATGAGCTGCGGTGTTCCGGGGACGAGACGTCGAGGCGGAGGCCGGCAGCCGCAGCGGTGGACGGGGCTCACCCGCTGCCCTCCGTCGCCGGCAGAGCGGCGCTGGAGCCCGGCCACGCTCCGTTGTTTACAGCGTCTGTGCCCGTTTCCATGCTCCGTGGGCAGAGTCGGGCAGGTGTGTCCCCAGGGCGCCTGAAATACTTACTATCTGACCCTTTGCAAAAAATAGCTTACTATCGCTGATCTGAAAAGATTTGAGAAAAGAAAAATTAAAGTTTAGTGAAGTGTGAGGTATCCTAGAAATCTGGAAGGAGCAAGGCTTCAGAAAGCTAAACCGGATTCACCTTCTGCTTCTGCCTGCCACTTTGTAGATCGCATTGCCATTGTCTTGTATTGTTAGTTTTTTTTTTTTTTTTTTTTGAGGTTTGAGTGATGCGGCTCAGGTGCTCAGCACACACAGCTTCCTTTCTCCTCCCATCAGCGAGCAAAGCGGAGTTAGGTCATGCACGTTTCTTTTTAGGAAATCAGGATTGTACTCCGTACAGCTTTGGCAGAGGACAGACCTGTGTCCGAACCCCACACACGCTGCGTGCTGCGTCCGGGGCTGTGGGGGAGGCCTTGACCTCGCGCTGTTTGTTTCCGTGTCTGTAAATGGGAAAGTGGAAATCCTCAAGGCTGCGAGGATCGTGTTGGCGTTTCCTGTTCAAAATCGTTACCGCAGTGGCCAGCGCTTGTAAGATGAAGTATGAGACCAGATTTTAGGGGTACCTCACATCACAGGATTTTATATTTTATCAGTTGTGAATTAAGAGGTGATACACATTTTGGAGAAGGCAGATGACTAGATAGAAATGATCCTGTCAGCGACTGGTAGGCTAGAAAAGAAGAGTTAGAGACCAGGTCACCTACGGCACCTTGCGTGTGCATCTGGGTGTGGGGTGCTGGGGTCCCAGACGTGACGGTGACAGCGGAGCAGAGAGGAATCGGTCGTCCCTACAGACGTGTTCGAGGCTGAGACCCCAGATGCGATAGGTCGAAAACCATCACAAGTCACAGGATAAGATTCGCAGCGTCCTTACCGAACTGCACCACTGCTGGCTGTTTGGAAAAGAAACGCTGCCTTTCGGTGCGTTCCCCTGTTCTCAGCTGCTGTGAATGTTGCCGTTTGGCTTACGGATGTCTGAGAATACGGCGCTGGGGCACGAAGAGCCGGGGTACAGCTGGGGGTGAGCGCTGCCGTCCCCGAGTCAGACACGGGATGGTGGAAGCTCTGAGAGGCGACCAGAGCGACGGCAGGAGTTCCCGCCCACTCAGAACGGTGTGCTTGCCCTGATTTGTTGAAATAAGCTCTCAGCAATGTTTGAGGAATTATTGCTCCTAACTGTTGCTCCTGAAAGTCTGTGCTTGTCCCTTGGTGATCTTGTCTCATTGGTCCTTGTCGATTAGCCGTGCGTGTACTGCAGCATTCATCCACATAGTGAGCCACACTCACTCACTTTGTTTACTAACCACTGTGTCAGTCTCTGGAGGTTAAAGACACACCAAGCAAATCCTTCTCGTCCAGGAGATGATTAGTCTAATAGAGGGGAAAATACGAATAAACCCACAGGTGCAATAAAGTCTCAAACGTAGCAAATTCCTGTGATCGTTGAATCATTTCATGGAATAGTAAAGTAAAATAATATATAAAGGGACATGGGTTTATAAAGAAAAATAATGAAAAAAAATAATGCTACAGTTTACATTAAGTGAATTCTTTTTTATGGTATCTAATTGATTAGCTGACTGTTCAGTGCGTATTTAGTGTCTGTGTGTGGCACTGTTTAAGTGACACTATGGTTAGGAGGAAAGAGTATCTAAGACTTTTTTTCCTGAGTTGCTTAGAAAAAAATGTCTTAAATGCTATGATTAAAATGCCATATTCTTGTAGGTACTAAGACTTAATATGTGGATTGTAGCTTTTTAGGCACTTTGTGGTGGTACTATTTTTCATTCCATTATTCATAATCATTAAGAGATTTAAGTTTTGGTCTCTGATACATGATTGCTACAGATTCTATCTATCATTCACTTTAGCGTTGTTCAGTCCTGTCAGTTAGGAGGAGAAGGAAGCCTCTGTAGGCCGGGCAGAACGCCTTCTCTCCAGCAGCGCACCTAGCTCCGGGGAAGGGGCTGGGGAACTGGTGTGGGAGGACCAGCTTCTGCCAGGCCCTGTGATGGCTGCTCCCCGCCCCTCATGCCCTGTCCTCCCTGGGTGTGCCGTGCTAGGCCCTCCAGCCCTTGCCCTGCCTGCATGGCCATGCTTGCGTGTAAGTCCTTGCCACTGGCTGAGTCACACAGGCGTGACTTATTGGAAAATCATCCTTTTGTCAAAAAGTTGTAGAGTCGCTATTCGTTCTGCAGGTATTTAATGAGCACTTACTGTATGCCAGAATGTACCAGGCACAGTCTAGGCATCAGTGATACATCAGTGACCAAAGCAGACAAAAATCTCTACTCTCGTGGAATTTATATGCTAGATGGGAGAGACAAATGATAAGCAGTAAACATAAGTTAAACTGTCATGTTACTTAGTGTTTGGAGTCAGTAATGGATGCATTTTATTCTTCATTATATAATTAAGGTGATGCTTTACATGCTGTTGAAAAAATATTATCTTCCGGGCATTTTTTTTTTTTAATTATTTTTGAGAGACAGAGACAATGCGAGCAGGGGAGGGTCAGAGAAAGAGGGAGACACAGAATCTGAAGCAGGCTCCAGGCTCTGAGCTAGCTGACAGCACAGAGCCCAACACAGGGCTCGAACCCACAAACCATGAGATCATGACCTGAGCCGAAGTCAGACACTTAACCAACTGAGCCACCCAGGTGCCCCTCTTCCTGGCATTTTTAGAAAAGGTTTAATATATTTGTAAACTACTGTCTAGAGATTACAAATAGGTTTTTGGCACGTGAATCTTAAAATGTCCTTAAATACCTCAAGGCAGCTCCAATGCAGGCCTTTTAATTGAACTTAGAATCAGATAGGTAAATAATTGCATTTTTTTCCCCAAACTAACTGTCGACATTATCCTGTGTCTCCTTGTAAATACTTAAAGGATTGGTGTGTCATGAGTCCCGTGGGTCACTTTTCAGGCATTCGCAGCGTTAGTGTTGCTCAGCATTGAGTCCACAGACAGTCTACACTATGGTTCCCTGGGCTGCCCAATATAAATGCGGACTCTGAAGGCCCATGCCAGCCCCGCCAAATGAAAGTTTTTGAGATTGGGTCATGATAAACCTGTGTTTTTAACACGGACTTCAGGTAATTCTGCTCTGCCTAAGTTGGAGAACCATAGGGTAATGTGTTATTTTAATGAATATTTATAGGATTTGGGCTCGGAGAGAGATTACTCAGTGATCAAGTAAGGAAAATCTCTAGGGTATCTGAGGGTCGCTTATTCTCAAGTATGTAATTGCAGAGATTGGAGCCGCATATCATCATACTCAGTCAGCAAATCTGTGCATATGGAATTCTTGAACTAGAAACTTGAACTATCATGAATTATCCTGCCTTGTGTGTTTGGGATGTGTGAAAATTTTCCTGATGGATGGTTTTAACTAATAATGCTATAATCAACATTAAGAAACTATATAAAGATACATATTTCAGCCTCTCTTTATTGAGAACCAGAATTGTTTCTCATTTGTACGTTAAAATCTGTCCCTGTGACGGTGTACTGATTTCTATTATGAAATCACTGAAATTCTATTTATTCCTCAACGTAAGTGTGATACCATTTTATAGTCAAGATCGTATTTGACTTCCCTCTGATCTGTAAGGTCAGAATGACATTTGGCCAATGACACTCTTAACTCTGATCTCTCACTCGTAGAGGATATTGGCAAATTGGTTTTACCTTTCTAGATTATACCCTTTTGATCAGTGACTCTATTTCAGAATTGCTCGGTCTTGGCACTTTGGACATTCACCACGTTTCACAGCCGGTCTCCACCCTCTGGCTGTTCTCATTTCAAGGAGACAACAGAAAGGAAATCAGGGGCTGCATGTTCAACCTCATTTTATGAGCATTTAAGATGATACAGTTTTAGAAAAGTTGTTCGTGTTATAGGTGGATTTATGAAGGAATTGATCTCAGGTCTCAACTACGACAGAGTAAAGAACAAAATGTTAAAACTCAGACTTTGAGCTTAGTCGTAGCCCTGCTACCGATTCAATGCTGGCACGTCAGCAAGTTACCACATCTTCCTAAGTATCCATTTCTTTATCCGAAAAGTCACATTAGCGCCCTTCCCCTGCACACACAATTGGTCTGAAGGTGTAGTCGAAGGTACATTAAGTCAATTGGAAGGTAGTTTACACTGATAGTTCTTCTTACTGTTATCTATACATTATGTGTCAGCAGCTACCTGACGGATCAGGATGAAAAATAGAAGGGAGATGGACTTCAACATTTGGGGATCTCTGTGTGCCAGGCTCGCTCTTAGACGCTTGTTCTCATTTTAAAAGCCCAGCCACCGGCCCAGCCAGAGGAGTGCTGTCCCCAGAAGGGAACGAGCTGCCCAGATGATACATGGGCAGTTGGAATCCTGACCTACATCATTTTAAGTCTATAGCCCATGCTTTGGTGTGTGTGTGTGTGTGTGTGTGTGTGTGTGTGTGTGTGTGTTTAATACAACTGTTTTCCTCTAGGGAAATGTGGTTTTAGAAGTCACTGCCAAGTTGAAATTATATCAGAGATAAAGTTACTGCTCAGAGTCAAGGTCCTAGAGAGGGGGTGAGTACCTCTCCATCTTAGGCATCTGCTAACTGAGGCCCAGGAAATGACGTGGTGGGACTGAAGTGTGGGGCCGGGATTTGGGCTCTGCAAACTGTTTGGAGGACCGCCGCTGCATTTCCTATTGATGGCATGTCTTCTTCATTAGATTTGTTTAAAAATAAACCTTACAACAAATTAAATTATTAGTGGGATATGCAGCCCCTCCCACTCAATTATATTAGTCTTGGTTGAAGGTAATAAGGGCTGAAATTTCCCCACCTCCTTGAGTTGGGAAGGGGGGCGTTAAGAGCATATTTTATTCACATAATATCCCCCAAATCATTTTTATATTTTTATGCTCAGAAGAATTCAGTGTCAATATCTGTGGTCTCCAAGTAGAATAGACTTGGCAGAAGTCAATGGGCACAAAGAAAGTATGTACTTGGTTTAAGTTCATCTGGCCGTCAAGAGGCCAGACCTCTGTCTTCGGGACCTGAGTTATTTTTGTTACCTCTGCTGTTTGCGTTGCTTCCAATAAAGCCTTCATCACTGTCCTGACCCTGACTCTGTCCATCAAAACCGGTTCATCACTGTCCCGACCCTTTCAGTCACCTTTGTTCGTGTTCAAGGGAGAAACTCGACTGGTGACAAGGAAGGTCGAGAGATTTTGACAGTTCCTTTGCCACAGATCCACCGTGTCGTGACTCTGTGTGCCGGGCAGTGCCGAGAGGCCAGAGACGACTGGTAAGCCAGAGCCCGCATCAGTCCTTCCCTGCAGCCGCCATGGACATCCCGGAAAGCCCCGGAAGGAACAAAGGGAGGGACCACGTGAATAAATACGTTATATTTTACATACACTGGTATGGTTGTGTAAATGTGCTATATCATATCTACCAATAGAGGCTGCCTATTTCCTTCCTGTCCCGATTTCCTTGAATCTGGAACGCGGGACGGTGTTAATTTGCAGTGGAGACGCTCTATCTCTTCAAGTGCTGGTTCCGTATTTGATTGTTTGTGTTTCTTCTTTCCCTCAAAGAGATGCTGCCGTAGCAACCATGTCTCCAATTCAGTAACGTGAGGACTTCAGGATACTCTCTGATAGTAACCAGAATGATTCTAGGTTATTACAGCCGCAGAAACTTAGAAAACAAGTGAAGTTGCTTTTAGATCATTTATCGAGTGCAGAAACTAAGTAATTTTGCAAATACAATTTACCTTTTTTAAAATTAAGATACAATCCAGTTCTTTTAAGGCTTAAAAACACTAAAGGAAAGGGTGATTTTGCTTTTGTTTTTGTTTTTGTTTTTATGTATTTTTTGCAAGGATCCAATGAGACCTAGAAAAAAAATATTTGACCTGGAAAATGAAATCAGATGACAAATGAGACTTTACATATATATTTTTTAACAGGAATAACTTGTAAAATAAATATTCTTTGAACTATTCTTTTGGCATTTATTTCTTAATCTCTTATAGTGTTTTGTGCTGGCCAGAGGTTGGATTATTATTAAGTAATTGTTTTGTATGAGAATGTCATGTTTTTTTATTTTTTTGTGTATGAATTTCTATTCTTAAAGACTTAAAAACAACATAGCTATAAGGGTTTGTATAGATCTATAGTTTTGGTGTTTTTTTTTTTAAGTAAAAGGCTCATTTACTACCTAGTCTCTAATTTTTAAAAAAAATTTAGAATTATTTATTCTTTTTCTTATCAAGGCATTGCTTCAGAGTTTGGAGTTCGAGGTTATCCAACAATTAAGCTGTAAGTTGAGTGTTGTATGTTTATATGTGTATTTTTCATTAGTTCACTCTACTTACGTTTTATTACATTAACTTCCAGTAGCTTCCTCCGAGGATGGATGGTGGGGGCAGCGGTTCTTTCCAGGTCCAGTTGGTGATCGGAGGAGAGCACTGCCTCTCTCTGCTCTGCTTTGTATGAAGCGAGTGCGCTGCCTCCGGTCACTCACTGAACGGCTCTGAGTGCTCCCTGCGGGACCGCGTCCTGCGGGACCAGACGTCCGCTGTCGGCTAGGACGAAGGGCTTTTACCCCTGAGGAGCCCAGGAGGGTGTTCTGCCGCATCATGCGAATCCTGTCTCCTCACAAAGTTTACTTTTCTGTGACTAAAACAGACTGACTTCAGTAGAGATGGAAGGAACCAAGAGAATCAAATTGATGTATTTAATTCTAATCTCTAAGTATGGACGAAATCTCATGTAAAGTGTATACAAGTTGGGAGAAATGGTATGCTAATTAGTTCTAAACAATTTATTTTATAATCATAATTTCACTGAATTTTCTCTTGAGTTTCTTCCTTATTTTGGTAGTGTGCAAGTTGAGGAATAATTTTGACATTTATTTTTATAATAAAGTAAGCTTTATTTCAGTATTTTGGAAAGCTCACATTTCAAAATTTGACTCATTTTAAATTTTTATTTCTTGGGTTTTGTGTTGACTTCCCTCCTTCCCCTACTTTCAGAAAATGTTTGCTAAGCCTCTTTTACTTGTGTCAAGTAAATTATCCTTTCTATTCTTTTTATTGAGTTATACATGTTCCCTGGTGCTTTCACACTTTTTTTAAGTCACAGTTGGACACACATTTCATTGGCAGGCTTCTGGAAAATTACCCTGATTTTCTAGAATAGGTGTTTTATGCATTGTTTTACTCTGTAATCTTAGATACTCTGTCAAGTTACTATGATGTTGTGTTGCTTACAATTTGTTTTCTCTCCACCAAAATACTATGAATTCCTTGTCATTTTTTAAAGTAGAGAAGATAGTGAGAATTAGAATGCTTCGACAGACTTTTGACCGTGATTGTGTATAGTATGCACTTTTCAGGAGGCATAGATAGAATGCAAGTATCTCATACAGAATAAACTATTTTCATGTGATTTTAATAAGATACACCCTTTCTCTTTATATTTTGAGTTGTTGGTCCCCTGAAGCCAGTTGCCTACTGTATTTTTACATGGTTATGCTACTTCTGAAACGTCTCTGCATTTACTGTTTTATATTCTGTAATTGTATGTAACAATAGTGATTAGCATTAAGTACTAGAAGAGTTCAAATAATCTCAGGTTTTATCCTTTTTTTTTTCTTTTAAAGATTAAAAGGGGACTTGGCATATAATTATAGAGGACCACGAACTAAAGATGATATTATTGAGTTTGCTCACAGAGTATCTGGGTAAGTTTTTATTAAGAAAGGCCTTTACTATATGGTACCAATATTTTAAAATTAAATGTATTTTAATAGACCATATTGAACGCACATTTTTTAGAGACTTAACCTAAATAAAATCTGTTCATTTATGACCAAAGGTAGGAAGGGTTATGTAGGGTATGCAGAGAGATAACTTTAAGGAAGCAGAAGGAACTGTGGTGTGTGTTATGTACTTTTAACCTCACATTTAAATTCATTTCATATGTAGAAAATTTTTCCCCAGTGGATTTTTAATGCATTTTCAACATTTGGTTACTTTAACGCCTTTGAATTATAATTTTTATTTCCTATAAATTTGTTCTTGTGATGTCTCATTTATATCAACTTATTTTTTTGTTGTCTAATGTCAGAGTTTTTAAAAGAAACCCCACAGTATTATTCTTCTGAATAGACTTGGGTTTAATCCCTGGCTGATGATATTGGAAAATTCTTTTTAGATATAGCTAACTAAAATACTTACCCTGATGTTATATGCTGCTTTCTGCCAACTGTGAGGTATTATTGCACATTTTGCTCAGAATGTGACATAATTAGAGCCCAGGGGCCTATTTCAGTTATAGATCTCTGAGGTTTTACTGATAAGGAAACAGAAATTCGTTCTCTTGTAAGAATCCTGTTGGTCTGAATGTGATGATTTTGCTTTTTTAATCTCCATCTCCCTTGCTGGGGTAGAAAGAAAGTTGTTGCTCATAACTACTCAGTGTGACTGTGTGGAACTTCTTAAGGGGAACATTCATCAAGGTGGGTTAACCTATATTAGCTTTGAAAGTATAGGCACTTTCTTGTGAGTTCAACAGGATGTACTATATAGATGCCTTTAGAGAGCTTTAAAGTCAATTGAAATATCGGGGGAGATTTATTGAGAGCATGGCATTGTCTGGCTTAAATTATTTGAGAAAAGGCACAGAATTAAGAATGCTCTTTATTCAAGTCCGCAAGGCTTATTGATATAATTTTCACTGCATTGTCTCGCTGATTGCATATTTCATTTTCTTTACATGCTTTCTGAATATATTTAAGATACCTTTCTATTATACTAAGGCATTGCCGGTAGGATATACTTTATCCCCTGTGGTTAGATTAGTCTTCATGTTTTGGCGGTTTTTAACGAGTTTTACTTCAAGCTTAAGACGGACCTCTGACGTAACCGGGGGTGACTCTGTTGCACAGCAGTTTCGTGACTCGGTCCTGGACTTGCGTCACTTACCCGTTAATAACTCAGGGACGAAAACGGGCGAGCGCGATGCGGCGCATCTCAGGAGTAGTGCACTTCAAAACTGTGTTTGCCTTTGCAAACTCTGTATTATTCTTTTTGCAGATTTAATGCAGTAAGAATCTGATAATACACACCACATTTCTAAGAAGACTGACTCTTTTGTAGTTGTTTAACAACATTTTGTGATATGTTTTATAAGAGCCTTTGGTATAAGCCATCTAGCATTTAAGTGGATACAAATCTTCTTCACAGAGTATTCTAGTTCCTGACAGAACACATTGACAGTGCGTTAGCATGAATGATCTCACAAAAGGGAGAAAAGTAATTCTCATGTGGATTGTTTTATTTTTAGCTGAGGACTCCCGGTGGATTATAGTTCTGTTCTTCTCTACCTAAATATTGTCTAAGATGGCACTCTCTAAAGGGATGTACTTTAAACTTGTTTGTTATTTTTTAAAAATTACTTTTTAAATTGATTAGCTTGTGCGTTCTGTGTTTTCATTATGTGGGTACAATAGTAGCCATGGCCATACTTTTATTAGATTTATGTGGATTGGGTGATTACTTAAAATGCAGTTCCTACAACATTAAAACTTTATAACTCTAGACCTATATTGTGTACTATCTTTAGTTCAAACACAAGTTAATTTTTTGTTTTATTTTCAAACAGGGCTCTAATTCGGCCACTTCCAAGTCAACAAATGTTTGAACATGTGCAAAAGAGACACCGTGTGTTTTTTGTTTATGTAGGTGGAGAGTCACCTTTGAAGGTATCAAATGATTTTATTTTTTAATGTCACAAATACAGATGCATTGTGATTGAATTTTCTATATAGCCGAAACTTCATCCAAAACTCAAAATTACTTCACTCTTATTGGAAATATTTTAGTTCTGTCTGACTATTTTTCTAATGAAAATACTTTTTTGTAAGTGTTTTGTAAGTATGTGCCCTCAGTTATGTTTGCTTCACGGAACAAATGAATTAAAATATGTTGCTTGCCTTAGTATTTCTTTTATCCACCTGGTTATGCAAGTTTTGTGTTGCTTTTTATTATTTTTGGCCCTTTGAGACTGCAGAATGCAATTTGACTGTAAACGTTGTAAAGATTATTTATATGTGTCTAAACACATCTTTTCCTGTAACTTTCAAACTAGTCAATAGGAGTTGAGGTTTTGTTACACTTAACGTTATATTTAGAGGCATAAAAAAGCACTGAGTTTCAGTGATCTTTTTGCCTTAGAAACTGGTTACTTCGTGTGCTACTTCTCACATAAAAACACTAAGGCACCAGCTGTGAGGAGACTGCCCAGCACGAGACTAAGGCTCTGAAAGTTCAGGGAGGAAGGGACTCTGAGCTTCGTATTTAAAAGTCAGCTGTCTTCTTTTTGTGTCTTCACAGGAGAAATACATCGATGCTGCTTCAGAACTAATTGTATATACGTACTTCTTTTCTGCCTCGGAAGAAGTGGTTCCTGAGGTAATATTTAAAACTGGATGTTGATGACTTAATTTCATTTTTTAAATTATTACTTGATCTAACATCAGATTTACTTACTGTCGTACGTACAGAAACAGTAAACATGTTAACTCTTTACCGCTGACACCAGGTTGCTTATTGTTAATAAGCAAATACCGCGAGATTCCTAGCATTTAGGGACTGTGCTTATTAAGTTCGTGCTTTTTTTCCTCTTTAAAATAATAGCAGTAGTAAGAAGTGATAAACCAAACTGTTAAATTGGCTTATAAGTAGTGGAGTGATTCATGTATTTATGTATGTTAATTCACAGCTAGTTCTTACCTGATCGTGGGCTGTGCATCCTGTTAAGTCCTTGATAACTGAGGACAAGCAAGATCCTCAGGATCCTGACAGGGCAGAGCTTAAGTTCTCTTGGGAAGAGGAAGTGTGCTCAGTTTTCTGTTGCTCGTGACATGTTTTGGGTCATGTTCAGTAAGCAAATACATAAGCACAACGTAACTGCTATGAAAACAGAAGCGAAGGAGCGTTGGGTCAGTAGGGACAGGTCCTGACGCCGTCTGACGGCACCCAGTCCTCGTGCGGGGACGGCGTCTTCAACCGGAATCCCAGCGCCTCCAGTTCTGGGAGGGCACAGGCAGTGTCTGCCACGTGGACACCCTTTTGGTCATCGTGTGTTGTATTTATTATTGTTAGCTGCTCGACTAGTTTCTTCAAACATTCTTCAGTTATTCCTGCGAATACCAGCATGGGTCATCTCTGTTTTAGTTCTGTGTATGTGGTCGCAAAAGTCTGCTGCGGGGAGTCTGTGTTATTTCAGAATAATATGAGGAGTTTTACTCCCATAGAGAATTCTCAAATACGGACAAAGCCCGTGATTTTATTTCCCCACCCACCTATCGCCATTTTGAACTTTTTGTTTAGTCATGCAAAGCTTCCTTAGCCTTATGGCCTTTTAGCTAGTCTTTATGAAAACCTTACTTACTGAGTGTAAAAAGGGATATAAAGATGAAGACAGGTTCTAGCTTGAGGACACCTAAAGGGGAATGGAGAAATCTGGCCTAAGGACAAGTAACCGTAATATCAGTGAGTTTAAGGGAGGAGGGGTTCAGAATGTATGAGAATCAATGGCGGCAAGATTCCTGCTGTCCGTTAAGGAAACGGGATGGCCAGCTCGGGCCTCCTTGCAGGAGGGGGTGCTGGATGTTGAACAACGACTATCAGAGCAGGTTTGTCGATGCGTTGCCGAGAGCAGTGACTAGAGGCACTAGATGACAGAGCCTTACCTGCGGGCCTCACTGCTGCCTTTAAAGTCGTTGTTTTCATGGTATTGTCCCATTTTCAGCAGTCACGTCAGCACATCATTCTGTGTTCCCTGAGGCATGTCGTCCCCCTTTTCTGTATTTCCAGAACAGCCATCTTTATTTTTACTTTGTGACTGCTATTTTCATTTTATTAGTTATCAATTGAATAGTTGTTGTTACTTTACATTATTACCACATCGTGTAATAATCCTGTGTGGCATTCCCAAATTATGTCTGTTCTGCATGGATAGATTTCTCTACTATTCGGACTATTTTGAAATAACTACAGCATTCCTTCTGGAAGAATTTCTTATTAATTGCCATCATAGGTTCCCCTGTATAAAGCCAGTTTACAGTTTAAGCCTGCTCTTGCATTTGGTGATAGACCTAATTGTCCTCACTCTGTGGTGAGGTGGGGACTCGGGGGCCCTGACTTGCGGAGGAGAAAGCCCGGCTCCCCAGGATGGCAGTGGGCAGATGGCGGGGAGGGACCCCATCTGCCGGCTGCCATGTTACCTCAGCCAGGCTCCCCCCGCCCAGAGCGCGGCCCCTGCGCTTCCCGTGGTGGCGCCACGTCTGTCATCAGCTCTGGGAATATTCCACGGTTCTCACGGCAGCAAACGGCCCTGTGGCTGGGGGTGTAGGAAGAGATGCCGACCGCATCTAAGCTTGGGACTGACTGCTCTTTAACTGCTTGCATCAGTGTCGTTACTGTTGTGGGTTTTCCCTTGGCGTCTTGCAAAACTTTTGAAATTCTAGCTGCTGATTCAAGAATTTGTGTCATGTTGAAAGTTGTTTGTGCGTCTTGTCTTCGCAGTATGTGACCCTGAAGGAGATGCCCGCTGTGCTTGTTTTCAAAGACGAGACTTACTTTGTTTACGATGGTAAGTCCCAACGTTTTAACTGATACCAAACATTTTAAAACTAAATCACCGTGTCTCTTCTAGGACTTAGGTGCTGATGAAAGAATAGGTACAGACAACTGCTCTTACATCTCCCTTAGCTGAGTGACTGACAGATTTTTCCTGCCCTTCAACCTTACTTTTTCCATCTCATGTGCTTTCTGGGTCTTGTCTACAATGAATTTTTTTTTTGGTCTAGTCATTTGTGTTTTGAGCAATTTCTGTGCGTTTCTTTTCTTTTTTAACATTTATTTTCAAGAGAGAGCAGAGGAAGGGCAGAGAGAGAGGGAGACACAGAATCCAAAGCAGGCTTCAGGCTCTGAGCTGTCTGCACAGAGCCCGACACAGGGCTTGAACTCACAAACCCTGAGATCATGCCTGAGCTGAAGTCGGACGCTTAACAGACTGAGCCACCCAGGCGCCCAGGAACAGTTTTTCTGATGAGTTTCAGATGCATCACTTTGTATGATCTTTAGAACCTTTGCTTCTGACCTAGAGTGAAGATTGTGGTCCGGTAATCAAACCTACTTTTATGTTTATTTTTCTGATTCTTAATCCAAATCCATCTGTATTTCCAGATTTGCATTATGTCACTTATTTTATAGGTTTGACAACTTGAAAGTGTTTTGCTTAGCAATTCAAGTGACAGAAAAAGCACATCTTTTAAGAAATCATTAAAATCCAGTCTTCAACCAAACATGTTGGTGTTGGTAGGCTTTTACATCAGTTTATCATGCAGTTATAATAATTGTTCACAATTACTTCAGAATTCTATTTCTAATCAGGACATAACATTTCTCTTATGTTATAAATGCTTTCTCTCTGCTTAGCAGGGAAAGTAGTTGATGTTGGAAAAAGATCAAAATACTATGGCTTTATATGTATACTGTGTTAATTTTACTGTGAGAAAGATTTTAAACTGAGGTAGAAATGTCATAAAATAGAAAAGAGTAAAAAAACAAAAAATGTAATAAAAAAAACCATACTGCCACGAGTCCGGAATGACGGTCAGCCCAGGATGACCATTCGGTGGGAGTCTGAGCCTTCTTTTCATCGTTCTGTCCGTTTGTTTCAGACTTCATGTTTTACAGAGTCACAGTTATGTTGTAATACTGTTTTGCAACCTGCTTTGCCACTTAATTACTAATTTTTTTAAAATCTTTAAATAGTCTTTCTCAAATATACCATAACTATTTAAATTATTTTCTGTTTAGGGTATTTCACTTATTTCCTTTATTCTTATTTATCTTTTGTTGTTTTTAATGATGCTGTGATCAAGAATTGCTTTGTGCGTTAACCTTTTGTACATCTCATTGTTTGGTTAGAATAGACTCTTAAAATGCAATTTATGAATTCAAGGTTATTATTCTATGGCAAGGCATTTTCTGTATATCGCGAGGTTAGACGCTATAAGAATTTTCAAGTCATATTTGCCTATAACTTACGAGCTTTGTTTTATCTTTAAGAGTACGAGGATGGGGACCTGTCGTCTTGGATCAACAGGGAGAGGTTCCAGAACTATCTCACCGTGGACGGCTTCCTGTTGTATGAGCTTGGAGACACGGGTAACAGGCATATACACAACTCCCCCTCAGTCTGCACAGTTTTTCCTTATTGGTTACTTTAATTTGATTTTGTAGGAAATGAATTTTAAGCTCTGTTTCATAATTTCATTCCTTTGTAAGACCTGAATGCCAGTTCCACTTTATGAGAATATAGATTAATATTAACAAAGAACAAACATTGCATTGGGATCAAAGGTCAGTTAGAAAAGGTTTACCAGTTAGAACTCATGGTGACGGGGAAAACCGAGCCTGGGTAATAAAATGAGAAAAAAACCCAGGAAGCTATCCTTGGAGCCTGGTTCTGTACTAGGAGTTGGACTACAACTTATCAGCACCCACTAAGGCCTGCTTTTACTTGTCAGGAGAATATGGGGACCGCATTGGCGTGGTTCTCAAAGTTGCATGTTTGGAAATGACCAGCAGAGTAAACCTATTTATAGATGCAGAAATGAGAGCCTATCAGGAGCTGCCTGTAGGTCCCAGGTAGATGCAGACTCTCAGGGAAGCTAACCATGTAAGTTACGGGAGGAAGTGTGTGTCAGTTTACATTGAATTACAAATGAGAAATAAAGTATGGAGATTATTGCCGCATTTGTCTTCATTTATAGTTTCATTGATGAGTGGGATGGAAGTATAGATTAGTTTAAAAAAAACGGGAAAATTTTACTCAAGGATTCAGTTTTTTTATATGAGTAGTGTGCACAGAGTTTCCTCTTGATGATTTCCTGCTTTTGATTCTGATTAAGAATACACATCAGAACTGTTCTGACAGGTTCTCGTGTTATTTCCTGACTCTTGCGATATTTGTTCTGGCTCCTGAGTCTACCCTTCCATGTTCTGGGTCTGGGGACCTTCCTGACTTTGCTTCTCCTCACAGCAGGAGGGGCGTGCGCTCACTCAGTGTTGGAGGTGGATGTGGACCCTGTCAAAGATGTGGTTTGCTTCTGGATTCTGTCAGGCCCTGTGAAGGGAGGAACGGAGAGGATAGGAATTCAGCTGAGGGGGTTAACGCCTCTTCTCCCAGATTACTTTGGAAGGAAGTTGGCTCTGGAATGTTCCTCTTTTGTGTCAAGCATGCTTGTCCTTGTCCAGCCGTGCTGCTGCAGCTTGGCCCCTGCTCCTGGTCCCCCCCCCGCCACTCTCCAAGGAGCACGAGGGATCCTGGCTCTCGTCCTGGTGGCAGCGGGTCCCTGAGTCTCCTGTCACCTCTCGCTCTGGTCTCCCTCACTCTCTCCTCTCTGGCCACCCTGACTTCCTAGTTTCCTGCAAAGCCTGTGCACCCTGGACCAGGGCACCTTCACTCCTGGAAATGTGTAGTTAATTCGTGTTTATCCATCAACCTCAGACCAGACATTGCTTCTTAACAGCATCTTTTCTGGTCCCCGCAGACTACCCATTTACTCGGGAGCACTCTTGTAGCTTCCTGTTCCTTTCCTTCAGAACCTTCTCGTTGTTGGCCTGACGGTGTTGGTCTGTCATAAATGATCTCTGTATGGTACTGTTATGGTCCCTGCTAGACTGCTGTCCAGGGGTGCAGGGCTGTGCCTGTGTGTGGCCATCACCGTGTGGGTAACTCCCTCAGCTACCAAATGGCAGTGCTTCACCGCTGTTCCCCCCACGCCCCGCCCCGGCCCAGAGCAGAGCAGACACGCCGGATGGCAGCGTCCGGTCTTCTGACGCCCGGCCCAGGCTCTGCTCCTTATGTCCCGCCGTCCTGGCCTCTGGAGGGTAGTGGAGATGAATGTTGTGTCCAGCGTTAGGTAGATCGGAGTCCAGAAGGTTCTGACCCATGCGTGGGACTGGAGGGAATAGCATGTGAACGTCATTCCCTTGTTACGTGTCATTCTTTTAGAGCTATGTTAATTGGTAATAAATTTCTTTTATCAACATTTCTTAATGTCTTTTGACAAAATACTTTAAGTTTAGTGAGTTTGTGAGTTGTGTGAAAACAAGGCAGTTTGAGTATATAAGTTGTTAGTTACTGTTGCTTACAGTTGGGGGCTGGGAGGGAGCATGTCACTCGGAGTTGACCGTGCACGGATTCATTCTACTGCGCATAGCAATTGGGATCATTGGAGTTAAACTCTAGAAGCCATTTGCTAATCCCCGATTCACATCTACAGTAATAACGAAAAGCTTTGAATTTAGATATGCCATTCTTCGTTTCAGGAAAGCTGGTGGCAATTGCAGTTATTGATGAGAAAAATACATCAAACGAACACACCAGGTATAGTGTCTTCAAGTAGTTTTAAGCTTCAAATACCTTCTCCTTCAAACTCCGCGTGGCTCCAGGTAAACTTGACACCGTTTCTTACTTTTCCTGCACTGCTGCAGGTAAGGCAGCAGATACTGTAACTGAAAAGTCATAACATATTTTCACACTGCAGAGATGAAATACTCATGTGTTCCTTCACAGGTTAAAGTCGATTATTCAGGAAGTTGCTAGAGATTACAGAGACCAGTTCCACAGGTGGGTGCTTGCATTCAGGAACATTCCTTTATCTTGGCTTAATTGTGTTTTGTTGTATAGTACGGCAAAAGTAGTGCTCTTTCCTACTTTCAAAGGTGAGTCAAGACACTGAAGCGGACTAGATAGTATGTTGCATTTCAGTAGAATTGTTTGGACTTATTTGTTGATACACATCATGTAAGTGAAAAAGAAACTTTGATTTGTCATTTGTAGCATACTTGCTTCTTGATAGGATTTGGGATATATTTGTGGTTCGGGTGTATGGACTTGTAAGTGATCTTTTGCTTTGTGTTAATCATTGTATTTGTTGCTACCATAAGAGACGTTCATTTTATAAGTCTGTTATATTTATTTATTTTCCCCTTTTTATTCAGAATCTTCTAGTGAAGTATAAGTGATATGTATTTATATTTCTCCTGGTATGAGCATTTATAGTCCTTTTTAGAATAAGTGGGTAATTTTTCTTAGAACATATTTTAGTTAGAAAAGCTTATACTGCCGTGCATGTTAAATATGTAGAGAGTAGAAATGTCTTAGGACTTGTTTAATTTTGCTCATGTGTCTTTGTATCTCTGAAACCAGTAGAATTCATACTCTTTTCTACACTTATTTTATGTGATTTATGTTTAATGTTTTCAGTGTGCATTACATGCTTACCAAGCCCTAAAGTTCAGTTCTTGGTACATATTTACCTTATTTTGTATCTAATATTTCTCTCTCTCTCTCTCTCTCTCTCTCTTTTTCTTTTGGTTGTTGTTGGTTAGACATTTTCAGTTTGGCCATATGGATGGAAATGACTATATAAACACTTTGCTCATGGAGTAAGTAAAGTTCTAAATGATTTTCCTATCAATTCTGTCAGTTTTTAAATTTCTGTTTCTGAGAAACAAAAGGACGACTCGCTGGAAAAAAGCAAACTTCCGTATATGCTGATGCAGACATTCTCCCCTCAAATATCTTACGTTAGTTCTTTCTTGTTTTCTTACTTTCGTTTTTAATCTAAATCTGAAACTCACTAAGCTTCACTAATTGCACTATATTAAAAGTATACTTTGGGGCGCCTGCATGGCTCAGTCAGTTAAGCATCGACTCTTGGTTTCAGCACAGGTCACGGTCTCACAGTTTCATGACGCTGAGCCCCATGTCGGGCTCTGCGCTGATAGCACAGAGCGTATTGGGACTCTCTCTGCCCCCCCCCCCCCCCCCCCCCCCCCCCGCATGCGTTGTGTGTGCGCATGTGCACCGTCTGAGATAGACACTGACAAAATCCGTTCCCCAGCTCCACGTTAATCAGTTACAGTACTTTGGAAAGAAAGTGTTCAAAAACCTCTAGCTTTTGTCGTTGCTGTTTAACACACACCTTAATTTCAGTTTTAATAAGTAAATGTAATTTAAGTAAGCAC